>NW_006774564.1:3668112-3692386 GCF_000442215.2 Lipotes vexillifer | reverse complement strand
ACCCAAAAAAAAAAAAAAAAAAAAAAAGATGGAGCAAATAATTCCAGAGGTAGTAAGTTCCTCATCACAAGAGGCACTCAAGCACAGGATACAATTAGAAAGAAGCTGTAGGAAAGGCTCAGGTGTTGGAATAAAGGAACATTAAACACCTCTTCAGAGTGTTTATGAGTTCATAAAACATTACAGTTTTTTAAGATCTTGATTCTCACAAACTGGCATTCAGAATAAACGGGAGAAAAAACACCTTGAACAAATTAATTTTTCTAAATTACGTATCAGTGGTAAATGATATTTTTCCTAATTATTTTAAGCAAAAAATGCACACACTTAACCTACAACAGCTTACTTTTCCTAAATTAAAAGGAAAAGGCTTCAGTGCAAATGCCTTCCTTAGATCCTCAGAGGGCCAATAACTCTTTACAAATTTGCCCGAGAGCAACACATGCATTGGATTTTTCTATGTTCAAATGTCCAATTCCATTCTCCTTACATCAAAATAACGAGTGGTATAAACTATTTCATGTACCTTGCAATTTATCACTGTTTTGCACTGACATTATAATGCTGACTTGAAAATATAAGCCTTGTTAGAATGTAAACTCAGTGAGAGAAAAGAACTTGTCTTATTCATCATTATATTCTTAGTGCCTAGAATAGTTCCTGGGCATGTATGGGAGGCTCAATACACAAAAAAATAAATGAATACAGATATACAATATTCAGTCTCATTCAGTAATTGTTTCAAGTATGACTTTCTTATCTCTTCAACCAGACTGCTACTGCTTACTATCCCATGAAGAAAACTGAAGTTTCTCTCATTGTTCCCATTGTAAGGACGGCCAACCTTCAACTGCAGCTTATTTTGTATTGTGTAGCCCAAAGTAATAATGCCTGTGACCTAACAATTTCTTATCAAGAAATATCTTAAAAGTAGTACACGTGACATTAACTGTAATATTAGGTTTAGACTTATAAATTAAAACTTGCTTACTATTATAGAATTCACTGATTATCTCATTTTCTTAGAGGAAACCATATACATAGTTGACTCACTATGACAAACGGTTCCGAAACAAACTATTCTTTGTGTTAACTTCTATATAACCCAGACAACCTGGAGACAGCAGTGACCACAACTGCCCAGTTAAACTCTCCTGCTTGCACTGTTACTGTTCTCATATACGGAGAAGAAAACACACACACACACACACACACACACACACACACACACACACACAATGGATCAAAGGCTCTGTTATAAAAGCTCAGGGACACCAACACTAATTCAGCTGAATTTTATCTGCATTTAGTTTTAACCAGAGTAATGCTTGTTTGCTGATGGAAATTTTGATATCTATCCTTCATTCTTCCTTCCGCCTATGGCTTCTCCTTCCTTATAAGCATGCTCAGGAATGCCAGAAAAATGTCAAATAAGTATTAAATATAAGCTGAAAAAAAAGGAGAGAGGTTGAGCTCCACTAGGCAATAACAGAACAAGAATAGTATTTAATATTTACTAATGCTTTTGTCATGCATGAAATGCTTTTGCATGTTTCTGGATCAAACAGGCTACTGAAAAACTCCATTTTATGACAGTTGTGATTTTTCTGAGCACTGTCCCGTGTCCTACTTCCTTTTATTGCTGCCAGGAAACTGTGGTTTAGTTCCCTATACTGACTTAACTGCCAATTTTGAAAGGTTATAGACAATACATTAGATTCAGGGAGAGTTGTGCTGGTTTCAACTTGGGAGATTAACGTGAATAGGTCAGTAGCATGAGGCTCAGTGCAGCCTGGGGGCGATGGATCGTGTCGGCATGGATTTCATATCCATAAACAAACAAATTCTTCATATTAAAAACTGGTAGTGAAATCCTTTAAAGGAAAATGAATAAAAGGTTTTTAGAGTGAATAATTTCTCCAAAAAAACAAAAAAGCATGTGGGCAGACAAATTCAGAGATGCTTTATGGATTGATACTTTGGTAATTGTGCCTGTAAGGTTACCAGTTTCCAAGTAGACACTGATGGGCTTTGGACACTGAAAAAATGCCAAAGCAGATGTCACTGTAGTCAAATGTCACTCCCCACACACAGCTCATCCAGGAAGGCTCACCCTTGGACCAACTCTTGACACCACCATAGCCTTCCTTCACCCCTTCTAATGTTCCTCAGTGTGCTCTCCAAAGAGGGAATTTCAGAATAAATAACAGGCACAAGTGTCATTACTGGTAAGAAGAAAATGCTTCAAGAGCACAAAGAGTCATCACTGACTAGAAAACTATCCTTGCTGATGTGGTCGACTGTTGAGTAGAGACAAGTTTACCATGTTGTTGCTACTGGCCTGGATTCTTGGGGTCTCATAGTGCTTTCCAATAAACCACATAATAAAACTTAATGAAACCAGATACCTGGATGGCATTTTTGATATTCAACTGGTCAGTACAAAATAATGCCAAATACATATAGTTCATCCAGGTATTTCTGTTCTGGTTCTGGTGGAGTAGAGAACATTTTGAGGCTAAATCATCATGATGACCTAAATAGGAATTAGTGCTAGTGAGAAAATCACACTTCTACAAAAAGCCACAGCATGGCACCAGTATAGCTGAGATCCTTTTGTGGCAACACATACTCACTACATTCCCTAGGCCTGAATCATCATCTCCCTGCTGTAAGACAAGGGTCGCTAACTACAGCCCACAACCTATCTTACTGGAATATACCACACTCATTCATGTATTATCTATGGCTGTATTCTTACTATGATAGACCTGAGTAGTTGTGACAGAGACCATACGGTCCACAAAGCTGAAAATGTTTACTTTCTGGACCCTGTTCTAAGAGATGAAATTCACAGTCTGAACAGGTACTTATTTATATATTTGAGAAGATCCCAACGGATCTCCTAATGAAGAAAACAAACAAGAGGAGGGAGAGGAAGGGAAAGGAAGAGGAGAGAGAAGCAGAAGTACCATTATCCTAGTAGTAGTGGCAGTAGTAGCCAGAGCAGCAGGAGTTTGGGCTTGCTATAGAATTCTCTGATTTAGCTTCATGTAGATATTGGGGGAATCTCCATCTAGGCAAAAATATAAATAAAGTCAGTCTATTTTTTTATTTATTTATGTACTTACTTACTTATTTATTTATTTAGCTGCGCCAGGTCTTAGCTGCGGCACACGGGTCTTCATTGCCGTGTACAGGATCTTTACTTGCAGCATGCGGGATCTTTAGTTGCAGCATGTGAACCCTTAGTTGAGGCATGCATGTGGGATCTAGTTCCCTGACCAGGGATTGAACCTGGGCCCCCTGCATTGGGAGCATAGAGTCTTAGCCACTGGACCACCAGGGAAGTCTCATAAAGTCAGTCTTTTTTTTTTTTGCAGTACATGGGTCTCTCACTGTTGTTTGTGGCCTCTCCCGCTGCGGAGCACAGGCTCCGGACGCGCAGGCTCAGCGGCCATGGCTCACCGGCCCAGCCGCTCCGCGGCACGTGGGATCTTCCCACACCGGGGCACGAACCCGTGTCCCTTGCATCGGCAGGCGGACTCCCAACCACTGCGCCACCAGGGAAGCCCTAAAGTCAGTCTTTTAAATTTGCACAACAGAATGTCAAATCTGCTGCCAGACCTTTGATATCATACACATGGGTCTCTCATCAAACAACAAGGACCACTTCTCTTGAGACACTCACCAGATTTTTTAACCCTGAATTGATGGGTAACACAACACAGCTTTATCCCTCCAAATCCCGGGATGGCTAGGGGAGGCACCCTCTCTTTGGCCTGACTAGCCACCCCCCAGAGGAGAAACAGTGAGGTCAGGTCCTGGTCCACTGCAGGGAGCAACATACAGTGGGGAGGGTCACACTCCAGGTGCCACTGAGGGTGTTAAGGAGACCAATGGGAAATGGGAGAGGGAACAGGCACGTGAAATGAGTCTCCCTTGTGACGCCCATAAGCAGAACCGCTCTTCTGAGTCTGACAGGTGGAAAAAAATTGAGCAGGTCAGGAATCGGGAGTGTGGACAGAGAGAAATATGAGGAATTAGGTGGCTTTGAGCACCTCAGACCTTAGAACCAGTCTAAGTTCTATATCCCCTACATCTCCTAGAGGCAAGGAGGTCCACGATTTGCATATTGTTCTGTAGTTTTTAGCAGAAGTATAGATTAGATCAATATTACTTGAAAGAATCTAGGTGATGTGAAAATTAGTCATCCTGCTTGGTTCTCTAAGTTCATCTAAGCATCGAGTAAGACTGCCCAAAAGAAACATACCTAGATGGATAAAAAGAAACATAACCTGGAAGCATCAGGTAGGTGTCTACAAAAATGCCTTTAAAAAATTGCAACCTCATTCTTGAGGGCTAATTTAAGAAAAAAAAAATATATGACATCAACTTCTAGAACTTCAAAAAAATCTAATGCTGCTCGTGGAGAACATGTTTTTCTGTAACTCTTACTTAAGGATCCAGATTATAAAGCCTTTTTATCATACTAGTGAAAGTTTCTTTCCCTCGAGGACTGTTGTATTATTTTGTGAGACAGTAAGAACTTCCTAATTCATCTTTTTCTTTTAACTGACCTTACTGTCAGCAAACTTAGAGTAGAATTTCAGATTTACAATAAAAATATGATTATCTACTATGTGCCAGGCACTGTGCTAGGATTGATCAGGCATGTGAGTAGCACTGACAAGATCCCTGTCCTCCTGGTGTTTTTAGTCCACTGGGAGAATAGCCATGAAATAGACAGCTAGATCTAATGGTAATGCCCTCAATCCAAGGGCCCAGGCAGCTCGGCCTTGGGGCATTAAAGGTACACATAGGGCAACCAAATAACCAAATGGCAATTTCATTCTTTACTTAGCATTTCAAAGGACATCAAAAGGAATATAATTCAGAGTCTACAGAAATGCCTCTCAAAAGTCCCTTTTCCCCTTTCCAAACCCCTCAGACCCCATAGCTATTCCAGAGCCTTACTCATACCAAAACCCAAAACTTTCTTTGCATTCCCAGACCCATGAAGCTTTCTTTTTCCCTTCTCCCAACATTATCTATGTATTCAATAGTTCAATTTAGCTTCTCTCCTAATAAGCAATAAAGAATCCTTACTCTTTTGGAGGAGAAAAGACAGGCAAACTAGAGTAGGCAAGTAATAGATTATCTTTAACAAGGAGTGGATTGTCGGGTCTCGGGAAGGCTATAAACACTAAACTTGGATAATTTTTGTCTGGCCATATAATTACAATTGTGAGAGAATACTTGGGAAGTGAGGTTACTCATTTAGCATAGTGGTCAGGAGAGATCTCTCTCACAAAGTGATATTTAAAGTCAAGATCAGGAGGATAAAGAACCAGCTGCCCAAGGAGCAAGAGGAAAGACCATCCTGGTAAGGAAAGCTCACGGTTGAATGCCTGAGGCCTGTGCACATTCTCCAAAAACTGAAATGCACTCAATCTAACTACGGCAAACAGGTGTGTGATGTGGCTGAAGAGATGGGTGGGATAAAACCATGCAGGGCCTTCTGAGGTCCTGGTAAGAATGTTGATATTATACAGAGTGCAGTAAATAGCCAACAAAGGGTCTTAAGTAGGGCAGGACACAGCAGATCACCCTGGATGCTTCTTGAAGAATGGACTGGTAAGGAGGGGGCAGGGAATGCAGAGGCTAATCAGAGATGTGGAAGGCTTAAACCAGGGAGGTGAGGGTGAAGATTACAAGCAAGTGGTCAGATTTAATCTGCAGAGATTGCTGAGAAACTGATTACATGTGGAGGGAAAAGGCAAATCTTGGTCCTCCATCTAATTACACTTGAATAGATAGGATTGGGAGGAAGAGACTATTTTCATAGAAATATCAAGAGTTCAGTCTTGAAATATGATCCACTATATATTAACTGAACGCTAGTATATTTAGAAGCTACAGTAATTAAATTCAATTGCAATAGCTCCCTCAGTGCTATATGGCCAGGGCTTCCAATAGTGTCTAGCAACAAAGCAAATGCTTAGTAAATATTGGGAGAATAAATGCAATTTCCTCTGATAATTACCCCTCTGGTATTCAGAATCTCTGAGCAATACCTTTAGATTAAAACAAATGATATTGGATGAAATATAATTTTATATTTAAAATGTGAAAAACATACTCTCTGCTTTCATATTCAAACTCCAGGAGGCGAATTTCAAGAAAATTTTCTTATCTAGTGGAGCCTGAGTCTGCGGAGAATGCTTTGAAACATTGTTCTGTTTGACCTCTGATTATTTAAATTTTTCTTTTTAATTCTGTGGCATGTGTGCTTTCTATGGTGAGTGACCTCAAATTCCTTCTGGAAGTAAATGGGGAATAAATTAGAAAGATACACTGTGGCTCAGATTAAACGTGACTTGTGGTTTCATGGCTGCATTCCCACCCTGCCTCACCCCACTTGGAGAGCGCTTCTTTTCAGGGGTTCATCCTAGGAAACGAAGCTCAGGGGCTGCCCTTCCAGATGACAAGGCAGCCTGGTCCCAGAGCCCCTCCCCAGCTCTAGAATTTCCATACCCCCTTTTCCTTGTCTTCTCCCCACTCCCACTAGTCTTAGCAGCTAACAGATATATATCCTGGGCTCGTATTTTAGCAGACGTTAATGGTCTCTATGCTATTTTTCCTTGGGTAAGCCATGTGGCACTGTGCCTGGCATGTGGCACACAGTGAAGAAATCTTGGTGTGGTAATAATGGTATATGCATCTTTAAGGGGGCTTTCTTTACTCAAGGGAGTAAATATAAATTGTTAGAATTTCAAGAATTGGGTGAAGTCAGTCAGAAGAAATTCCAGGCAAAAGGGCCTTTCAGTTCCCTTCAATAAATGCTACAGAGGCTGGTTCAAAACCTGCCACTTGCTACCATACGCAATGCTTTTTTGCCCCGTTCTAGTTTTTCTTTCTCTAACTTTTCCTTTTAAAAATCTTATTATTCTATTACTCAATTTCTTTATTTTACCCAACTCTGACTTATTTCTAGAAAACTTAAGGACACTGTCTGATCCTCCAGGTCCTAGTCACAGTGAAAAAAAGAAAAAAAGAAACCTGATTTCAGTTTTAGATAACAGGATTTGAGTCCAGGTGCTTATTTTAGCACCTTCCTGGTTAAAAAAAAAATGCTGTGAACTAAGATCCTGAACTCTATTGTAAATGTTATAGCACTGAACTTGTACAAGTGTGCTGAAATACTCCTGCCATTGCTAGTTTCCTGAGCTATAAAATGGGCATGACATGTTTATCAATTTAAATCTAACAGGAGAAAACATTAAAAACACTTGATTTAAGGGATTTGGGGGAAACACATCCATAGCTTCCTAACAATATTTTGAACATTGCTACAGGCAATGTTCACATCCACACTTTCCAACATCATTATGAAAACTAGCCTAAGCTAATAAAATAACATTGGCCATCCTATTTCACAGATAACTAAATGGAATTGTGGGAAACAGGGACAGAAAGCCCTTTTGAAAATAAATAAGAATAAATAATGTGTATCAATCAGGCTTTTAAAGATCTAAATATATTTTTTAGAGTGGGATCCCCAGAACTATAGCTCTTGAACGTTAATGGCTCAAAAACTGTTCAAACAACCTCAGAGCAATGAGTCCTGCTACCACTTCTTCTCACGGGGAAAAAAGAAAAGAAAACATCCTTCTTCCTCCCCTATCCACGTGGGTCACTGCTGCTTTTCTCTCTGTGAAGCCTTTCTTCCGGAGGTTTGCCAAGTTTATGTGGTCCACTGCAGATAACGCTGGAAGTGGCTATGGCCAAAGAAGGTCAGAGAATAGGGCTACTGAGTGGGGATGGGGGTGTGCTTGGGAAGGACAGAGGCTGAGATTTAGGTCACCTCTGGGGAGATTTGAGTTTACCGGATACTTACTGTTTATTGGTATTCATGCTTTTCTATGGTCCATTATAATAGTCTAAATTAAGAGCTGTATTCTAAACTCCTTAAAGGTGATTTGCAAAGTTTTTAAAATAAAAATGATCCAACCATCCTCTAAACAGCGGAATTGCCATCTTCTGTAAATAGAACTGGCAAGCATTTCGTCAGTCTTAAAATATCACCTCCCTTGATTTCCTGCCCCCCTCCCACCAATGCCTCCCTTTCCTTTTCAAAGGTCCTTAAAGCGACACTCCAGAATGCTGTAGGGGGACTTACAGGGCCCCTGTTAATGCCAAAGAGACTGGAAGAAGCTGGTCTGTGGCGAGACACAAGGCTTACTGTTTATCATGTATTGTTATGAATGCTGCAGGATTTCTCAGTTTTCTTTTTCTCCATGGCTTATAGACTAAGAGTACTTGAACTTTAAATAATGGATAAAATAGCAAAATTTGAGCCATAGGCAAAGTCTTAAGCTTCAGGACTTACTTAGATTATTCTACTTTCCTGAGCGTAAGACAAGCAAGACCTGTCTTACAAAGCTGGAAGCAGGACTTTCCTGCATAACAAGCTTCAAAAGAGAAAGGAGGAAATAAAATAATGGGATATTCTGATGCTCGAATAAAATCCTACTTTTATTTTGCCTAATTTTAATTTACATGCCATACATGGCATAATCCCTGCTTAAAGAAGCCCTCAACTTTGACTTTGAGCAATTCTCAACAAAGGGTACTTCCACCCTCTCACCATCTGCATGGGCAAGTCAGTGGAACTCTAAAATACAGAGTTTAATGGATGTTCAATTACATTGTTGAGGTGCTTGGATAAGGCTCAAAGATGAAGAAACCCACCTAGTTTCCCTGTGTGTGGTACAGCCATCTTTCCTGTGATGGAACAATTTAAAGCTACCCATACTCTTCCCTTATGTGTACACCTATAAGGCAGCGACTGATAGTTGCGTACAGCTACCCATTTCTCCTTTCTTCCATAATAGGAGAACCTTGATTCATAGCCAAGCATAATCCTGCCCAGAATGAAGATGGCATTTCTCGGCTCCCTTGTCAGATGTGGTCACATGACTAAGTTCTGGTCAGTATTATGTAACAGAAGTTGTAGCATTTCTGCAAAGAATCCTTAAAAATGAGGATCATCTTCTGCTGCCTAGAACGTAGATTATATAGCTAGAGCTCCAGCAGCTATCTTGGACAACATGTGACCAACCTTGAGGGCAGAAGCCATGCTGACAATGGCAGAGCAGGAAGATCTGAGCCTGGGTTCCTGGCAATACCCCAGAGAGCCCAACCTACCCCTTGTCTACCTACCCCAGATTCTCTTCCATGAAAAAGAGAGATAAGCATCCATTTTGTTGAGTCTCTTGCATCCAGAGTTTAGCTGTTTGATTTACGGCAAGTGAACAAAATATTAAGTGATGCACCTATCAATACAGTCCAAGGAGCCCACCTACTCTGGACAACAAATTTAACTTCCCTCCTCTGCAGAAATTCCTTCACTCATGTAAGCATCATATGAACAGAACCCGTAAGAAAATACCAACCCAGCATCCTTCCCACAAGAGCAAAGGTGTGAGATCAGCTCTGCTTTTGCATATTATCAGCAACCCCAGCATCCTGTCACTCCAATCCCAACTGCTCAAGTCCAAATATTGCCTATCATTTGAAACCTCACTAAAACAGCACACTAGGTTTATGATGTAGCCCACAATTCATCAGAGACTGGGCGGAGGTCACCAACTTCCTCACTTACGACCCAAACCAAAAAGGTCCCTGTAGAATAGCCATTTTATTGATGCATACAACTACTAAGGTCTTTTAATTATTATAATCAATAACAATAAATTTTAAAAACTACAATAGTACACTGGAAGATGTCCTCTGAATTTATATGTCCCTATAGGTATATTAGGATCCTAAATACAAAACAATATTAATAATAGTGATAACAGCAGATACCTCTTACAATTCAATACCATATCATTGTTGTTGTACTATCTGGCCACCATTCTGCTTGACACATATATCTGGAATTCAAAATATCATTATCCCTATTTTAGAGGAGGAAACTGAGGCTCTGAGAGGTTAAACAAATTGGCTAAGACTATGCAGCCAGTCCATGGCAGGGGTTATTGCTGAACCCAGAATTGTCTATAAGCTTAAAACTATTTTAGGTGCACAATCTTATGTCTCAAAGTGTTAGAGAAAATAATCTAAGGAAAATCTCTATTTTTCTCCCCTCAGAACTACAATAAAATATTCTAATCCTATTTCCATTTTATATTAACATGAGCATTTCCAAAAACAAATCAAAGGAGAAAGCAAACAAAAAATCTGATAGAATTTGTCTGCAAAAGGTAAATAATGCTAGAATACATATGAAGCAAATCACAGAAGTGTTTTTTCTTAATTTCACCTTTTGCTAAGAATTTCAATTTCACGGTGACCTATATGTTTCCATAACAAGGGTCATTATACACTTTTTAATCCATGAACCTCAAAACTGAAAAGAAACTCCTATAATGACACATCCTTGTGTAATCACGTCTCTGTATGCATTCCTTTTTAAACATGTCTGATTTATTTCCCACCTCTTTGTTGAGTTTCCACTTTAATAAAAGGAAAAAACACTGAGAGAAGTCAAGCCCTGAAAGCATTCATTGAATACGTCAAGCAATTTACCCAGAATTCAAACAATAAATGAATTAAAAACAAACAGGAGGAACAAATAAATCTTTCTATTAAAAATAAGATATTTGCATGTATGTATGTACGTGTGTGTATGTGTTTGGGAGTCTTTCTACTTAATTTAAAGATATATATAAAACATGGCAATTACATTAAAAGTTTATCATTAGAATAATTAATATTTTCGGGGGCTGCTAAAAGCTAAAGAATTAAAATATGCCCATGAGAAGAAAGTCAAACAGAAGGTTAGAGCTCCCTCTTTCTTTTTCTTGAAGAAATTCACCAAAACATCTCTCCCAGGAGACCAAAGTTATCAAGCTGACAGCCTCGTAGCATAGCACTCATGCTCAGAGCAAAGTGTTTTCACAGCCTCTGTACACATGCTACAAATATTAGAGTATGTTTATTGGTAGTTCATTGTTCATAAGAAACTTATGCAGTAGAAAAAAGCACTTTTAAAAGTAGAAATACTCACAAAGCCATTTCAAACTGTTCCAGCCACTTTTTCTTTAAATCTTTTGTTTTGCAATAAAATTCTAACCCATTTTGTCCTTGGATATGGATGAGGTAGAAGCCATAAGACCACTGTTAAAATTAATATTCCTCAGGTTAATAAGTATCATTGATTAATAACATCATGTTTCCAAATTCACTAACACACCACCATAATCATCCACAAACCACCCATAACATTATGATCAGACAAACTGTGAACAATCAAGACTACTGCAGTCAACTTCATATCTAGAACAATTGCTATGCCAAGTGCATTTTGCTGCCTTGATCATTAGGGCATTAGAGGTGATCATTATCACCTGTGGCACTGTCCAATTATTTCTCACAGAGGTTTGCTTCTAATTAATCTCTAGAAACAAAAACACCTGGATGGATAAGCGGCCTCTCACATTAATGTATTAGCATACTTTCCTTGAATAGTCAAAGTTATGAGTAAATTACAGTTATTCATTTCCAAGAATTTACCTTTTTATTTTCTTTATCAGTTGTAGGATTGTTGGCTATTTTGTACTGCTGAAGATCTATTATTTCCTTCATTTCATAGTTATCACCTTTCCTTTTACATACAATCACTGCCAAATCAAATAAGAAGATATGCCTGAGAGAGAGAGAGAGATTTATTTAAATGGTTTGGAAGCATGTGTATTAATTCTTCCCAGGTAAAATTAATCCTGTGAGTTAAAGACAAAGGCAGTGTGCACACTGAAAGAATGAACTGTGTCCTGGCACTTCCCTTTACTAAATGAATCACCCTGCTGTGCCTCAGTTTCCACAGTTAAAAAATAGGCAAAATTATAATGAAAACAATATGCACACTGCAGAGTTACTGTCAGGAACAATTAAGCCATAAAGTGTTGTTCGTGAGCTAGTACTTTCTTTCTTCCAGTTTAAAAGCTAAACATTTATGGAATAATATTAATGACAACAATAGCGGTTAACTTCTACTGATGTTACTAGGAGTCAGACAGATTGTCTTGAGAAGCATTCACCCCTTCCACAAAGATGACTCAATTTAAATCCCCAGGACCATCTCCTGAGGTACGTATTATTATCATATTCATTTTACTCGGGAGGAAGCTGAGGCTCAGAGAAGTTAGATAATTTTCTCAGGGTTACACTGCCAGTGGGTGCAAATCAGGATTCACTCTTGGGTCTACTTGTGGAATCTGCGCTTTTACCCTGTATGTTGCTCCTTGTGACTTAATGGACAACCTAAAACATAAATTGAGTGGTACATGACCCAAGTGTAAGCTAGAGAAATTATGGTTAAATTTACATGTTGGTATTTCTCTTCTATCTTACTAAAAGCAATATAACTGGGGGAAAAAACAGACCTTATAATCCTATCTTCCAGTACCAATATTTGTATCTTTTCAAAAACTCTCAGTCAGTGATTAACATGCATACATTTTTTTAAAACAATAATAATGAGACATTCACGTAGCTCTATTACTTGCAACACTTTCAAAGTCTATTTTTCGGGAGAGGCTAAAAGGATGTGTGTCTCCTGGGAGCTACCTTTAGAGCCTGGGTATCAGGTGGAAGCAAGAGCTGATGCTGCCCCCTACTGGTTGACTTTCTAGTTTCCAAAGTTTCCAGAAAATGGCCATTTCAACTAAATAAATCAGTTTAACTACCACATAATTAGCTCAACTAATCTTTAAGGACCGCACCTACAAATTTCCCTCGAGAAAATCTCACTAAATGGCCTTCACTTGGACTTCCTGCTTAGGACATGTTGTACTGTTTTTAATTCTTTTAAAATGCATACCAAAAAATAAAATTAAAAACAATTGTGTTTTTATAGTAGTTGTCTATTATTGCTTTATTGCTACTCTCATTTTAATGTGTACTTTTTTTACTCTAGCTGACATTCTATATTTGTCTATTCCTCCTTAAGAACTCAAACTTAGGCAAATCAACAGATACCAGAAAAAAGAGGGGAATACCTAACATATCTATATGAGAAATTAAAAAACCACAGATCGATCTGACCCCTTGTTTTTATTCCTTTATTTCACTCCTTTGTCCTGGAGGAACTGTTTTTAAGATTTTCATAATCTCCTGATCCTAATAACTTATTTTGAAAATAAGTACTGATCCTTCTCACCTTTCTTGTTTTGTATGCTTGTCTAGAGTGGTTATTCGAATTTCACCATCTCCCTGAGGTCGTCCAAAAAGCAAAACTGGTTGGTTCTAAAATATAAAATGTGCATGTCTCAGTTTTTCATAATCACATAAAAACAGAAATTAACATTAGTGAGGATATTTGCTAGGCACAACTATCCTATAACAAGTTTTATCATTTTACCTTTTAACACACTTATTCTAAAAAGCTCAGGTCTGTATGATACACTTTCAAAAATAGCCTGTCCTTGGTCATCCCAGGAGGCATACTGAAGACATTAATTGATTTTACTTACAACTCTAACGAAGAAGTTAGCTACCAAAAGAGAGAATTGGAAAAATGCAAATCACAAGGAAGTTACAACAACTAATACTTACTGAGCATCCACTGTGTGCTAGACACTAGGTACAGGACAAAATGACATAGACCCTGCCCTCATGAAACATACTGCTCAGTGGGGGAACAAATATTCACAGAAGAATATAATTACAAACATGTGATTGCCATGATGGAAGAGCAGAGGAAGCATGCATATCTGGGGGACCTAATTTGGTCTAGGGAGTCAAGGATGGCTTCCCTGAGCTAAGATCTTAAGAATGAAAATTTCTGCCTTGATGATTAAAAATAATGAGTCATTTCCCCAGAGGCAGAAAATAAAAAGTTGTAAGTATTTATGAACACCTACTCTACAAGGTGCTAAAGGAAAAAGAACTGACTGAAAATATCACTAACATCTATGAGATTACGTTCTAATAAAAAAAGATATGTAATTAATTAACTGTACTACAAGAAAGTATAAAAATAAATGTTTCTTATCTGTATTTTTTGCAGAAACAGAAAACTCCATCCTAAAACCCATATGGAATCGCTAGGGACCCTTAATAGGTAAAACGATCATAAAAAAGAACAAAGCTGGGATCTCACACTTCCTGATTTCAAAACTTATTACAAAACTATGGTAATCCAAACAGTGTAGAACTGGCATAAACACAGACTTCTAAACCAATGTAATACAACAGAACATCCAGAAATAAGCCTTCACATATATGGTCAAATGATTTTTGACAGGTGTGCCAAGACCAACTCAGTGGGGGATAGGAGAGGCTTTTTAACAAAGGTTGCTGGGGAAACTGGATATGCACAGGTAGAAGAATGAAGTTGGACCCTTACCTTATACCGTTTCCAAAAATTAACTCAAAATTGATCAAAGAGTTAAAAATACAAAACTTTTAGAAGAAAACATAGGGGAAAATGTTTATGACATTGGATTCAGTAATGATTTTTTAGATAGGACACCAAAGGCACAGGCAACAAAAGATCGATAAGGTGGACTTCATCAAAATTTAAAATTTTGCACAAATAACACTATTAACAGAGTGAAAAGGTAACCCACAGAATGGTAGAAAATATTTGCAAACAAAAATGTGGTAAGTATTGATATCCAGTAATTCATGAAGACAGAAAGTAGAACGGTGGTTGCCAGGGGCTGGGAGGAAGGGGGAATGAAGAGCTAGTGCTTAATAGGTGGAGAGCTTCAGTCTTTCAAGATGAAAAGAGTTCTGGAGATGGATGGTGGTGACGGCTGCACAACAATATGAATGTATCTAACATCACAAAACTGTACACTTAAAAATGGCAAACTTAATGTTTTATATATATTTAACCACAATAAAAAAAAAAAACAGCTGTCCAGGCAATGTGCTATGGAATTACAAAGAGAAGGAATTAGGGATTCTTTCAGGTTAGGGAAATAATTTTTTTTAAATTGGACCTTGAAGAAATTTGATAGGAAATAATGAAAAAAGATATTCTAGGCTTTGACAATATTATAATCAAAGGCAGAACTATAAACGCAACCATGTGAAGAGGTAACCAGAGGCTACTGTGATTGGAAAGGTGGCAGATGAGGTCCTGAAAAGGGAAAGTAGCTGTATGTGTGGAAAGAAAGACCAAAGACGAACAAAGAGAAAGAAGCAATAAAATTGCTCTACCAAGAAAAGCATCTTAAATCTATTCATTTATCTGTTTTCTCTCCCCACAGCTTTATCCAGGCCTCCATCATCTCTCTTGAAACGACCTCAATGATTTGCTGACTGGTCTGCCTGATGAAAGGGTTTTCATGACACTTAAATCAGACTGTGAAACCCTCTGGTAAGAACCGTTCACTAGCTTCCTACTGCAATCACTACAAAATCCCAGCTCAGCGCCTTGCCCTCCAAGGCTGTGGTGTGTAGTTCTCCTGCCCCCACTCCCCCACTTCAGAGCCCACCCTTCTTCCTTTCACTCTCAATTTCCAGCCTCTCTTGTCTTGCTGCTCCTTGAACAGCCCTGGCTCTTGCCCATTTCAGGGCATCTCACTTGCTATGGCTTCTGCCGGGTATCTTCTCTCTGCAGACCTTTGTGCCACTGGCTTCTCATCCTTCAAGCTCAGGTGACAAATGTCTCGGAAGGACTCTTTCTGAGCACCTTATCTAAACTAGGACTCCCCTCAATATCCTCTGTTGCAGCAACCTGTTCAGAGCATTCATCTCAATAGAGAGAGCATTTTTAGACTATCTTTTTACTGTCTCCTCAACCATGAGACCATGTTGTTCATAGTTACAGCCCCGGCCCCAAGCAAAATGTCTGGCACACAGCAGTCACCCAGTAAATATACATAAAATGAATAAATTAATGGGACTCCACCATGGTTACGTATGGGAGTGAGGGAAGGAAAAGAAAAAAAAAATGGACTCCAATGTTTAGAATTGGGACTGCTGCAGGGAGAGGCCTCACAGTGTGATTAAAGTGACAGGGACAAGAAATGGCAGAAAGTCCCTGGACGATGATGTATCACAGGTGCCACTGAACGTTTATCCCCGTGGATGCTGCCAAACAGAAGTCGGTAAAAACCTAGAACAACAGAAACTTGAAGGTAAACTATTTTTTTTTCAAAAACAACTGCTAGAACATCCCCCAATTTGTGGGTTAGGGGAGCTGGATGGAATGATAATTACATACCAAATTTTCTATAGATAGCTGAAACTGTTTAATTTCACGAAGGGTCTCATTATCTCTTTTCACTTCATTCACATATTGTGCCAAGTCCTAAAGAATAAAGAGAAGGGGAGAAAAAGAAGGCAAGATAAGATTAGACAAGAGATGAGCACTGTTTGAAAGAAAACACATCATTAATTTCATTAATGGTAGAAAGTTACCACTACAACTTTTCAATGACAATAAAATGAATGCCTAATCGAAGCTGCATCTCAAAAGCAATTTAAAACTGTCTGGAGTACAGCTGGGAAGACTGAAGCCTTGTCATTTACCACACCCCTGAGAAGAGTAAGGATCAAACACAGAAACAAACAAAATATGCTGCCATGCAGAACAACAAAAAGGAAACCAGGTCGGGAGCAGTGTAAATTCTAAACACTGACCTTGAGAGAATCACACTTGAACTTGGGTTAGAATAAGGGCAATCATGAAGGATTAGCCGGGAGAAAAAAGTAACTAAAAGTTAGACAATGAATCTAGCAGGGCTGTTGTCTGCATCCAGTTAAGCATCTTAGTTCCTGAGAGGGCTCAGTCAGGGAAGCCAGGTCAATTTCAAAGAGTTAATAAAGGGAAGTGAAGGAGAGGAGAGAAACCAGGGAGCGTGAAAATGAACTAAAGGGCACAAACAATGCTGGCCCTGTTTCTCCATGTGCCTTCACCTATTTTAAAATGTCTTTTCTGAAATTTGAGGAAACATTAGCTAATCTTTCCATACTGTAACTAGCTATTTTTATTATACGTGCTCCAGATTTTTCCTGTTTTCTGGGTTTTCTTTTTTCCCTACCCTCTTATATTTATCTGCAACAGCAGGAACAGAACTCAGGCAAAAGCAGTTCCTAACTTTGTTCTAAATGAAAGCCCGACTTTTCATAGGATATATCTATAAACGATTTCTTTAAAGAATTGGAAACTTGATATGATTTTTTTATAATAATAAATAATGATGGGCTGTTTCCTGACAGGGTACTAAAGTCAGCTAAACACAGAGCTAACACTGAAACTGGCACAAGGACACAGAGAAGTAATTATGCACTGCTCTGGGCAGAGTCACATTGGCATTTTGTTTTGACAACAAATATTTGTGTATGTTTTAAGCTAGGGACAAATATTATTTCTTTCAAAAAGTCCAGCATAGCGTGGAAATCAGGGTTTTACAGATTCCCCAATATGTTCAAAAAGCCTGCCTTCACCTACTTCTAGTTCTTGATTTTCAGATTTACCTGAAATAGAAACCCAGACTGATCACTTGTACTGGTGCACAGCATCCAAAAAGGTAAACCTGGCTGACATCCTCACTTGAGAAAAATAAGTCACACCAGTGTCCTGAAGTCATCAGCTAAACTGCTGCTTGCACAAGCCAATAGGTTTCTACTAGCAACCATAAAAAGAATGTGACACAAAACCATGCTATTAAATCATTCCTGGTAGTTATGGAAATTGTCATACTTTCATAAATACTGAAAGTTATTTTAATATACCTCTTGGTTTTATGTTTTTGTCCAACAATTAAATCCATGCAAGGATACTGATTTCATTTAAAAATATCCAGCTCTCCCCTCCAAAAACAAACCTATGCAAATACTTATAATAATATCTATTAGCATATCATACATATGTATTAACAGTTTATATTCTATTGTTTTTATGCAAGCATTAGAAATACAAACAAGTTAATGATGCATTCGTCTAACCTTCATCGCATCAAGAGCCAGTTTCAAATTTGCCTTCTCCATAGCATCAGTGGTATGTTTGACCAGCTCCTATTTGGAAGATATATTTTAGTACTACTTTCATCAAATTAAAACCAACACATAAGAAAACATTTTACAAATAAACCATTTTTATCATTATTCTCACCATAATGTGATAAATCTGATTTAACTAGGCGCTGTTTTCATCAAAAATTTCAAACTGTAAGAAGACCAAATAGATATCAAAAGGACATGAGACAATGGTCAGAAAGGTTTTCCTTTCAAAGTTGAGCGTGAATTCTATCCCCACCATCACACTGACACTCTTGCCAGATGTTAAGAAAGATTCCCCTCCTTGACAACTGAACTGATACTTTTTTCTTTTTTGGCTGCACCACGTGGCATGTGGAATCTTAGTTCCCTGACAAGGGATCGAACCCACGCCCCCTGCATTGGAAGCGTGGAGTCTTACCCAGTGGACAACCAGGGAAGTCCCTGAACTGACACTTTTCACTTGTTACCAAACTTGGCTTCTCTATGGCTTTTGATTCTGACAACTCCATCTCTCCTTTGGCCTCAGGGACATCAGGCTCTTCTGTTTGTTGCTGTTATTTTTGTTAGTTCATCTTAAATGTTGCCTATTCATTTGTCTTTCATACCTTCTTCTTTCTTTGCACCTTAGAAATGAGTTATTATTCCCTAGATTTTCACCTTAGTCTTCTGTCATCCTTACGTTATATACTCTGTGAATTCTATCACAACCATTGCCATAACATCGCCTATCACCTAATGTGACAGTCACCCTCAAATGAATGTGCTCAACCCAGAATTCACGCCTGAGTCCCAGACTCATATGTCCTATTAAATCGTTCTACCTGGGTTTCTCGCAAGCCCCTGAAATCCAGCACGTCCAAACTTCACGCACCTTCACCCGCACCCCTACTCTTGTTCCTGTTTATGTCTTACTGAATGAGGGCACCTCCATCACTTAAGCCAAAACCTCAAAGGTGCCCCTGACTCCTCCCTCTCTCTCACTATCTTCTGTTTGTGTTAACTTTGACCCTTCCCCTTGAAGCCTCCTCCACTGGCACTACCCCGGTTCAAGTCCCTGCTCTCTTTCAAATGGGTGACTGTAATAGGCTTCTGATTCGTCTTCTGACTTGCAGTCTTTCCTTGCTACAATCTAGTCCCTCGATTGACATCAGAGTTAAATCTCTAAATGTAAATCAGATCCTGTTACTTAGACTTCTGGGAGGCTCACAAAAGCTTCAGGTTGTCACGCATACCTCGTAGATGCTTCATGATCTGAATTCTGCAAACCTCTCCCAACTTCTCTCTCCACTTCCTCTCAAACAACCGATGCCTACTTCTACTAAGTTAACTGCAATTCTCAAAATAATGTTCTAATATCTGATCCCATTAGGCATGATGTTTTCTCTCCTAGAAAGCCCTTGCTCTCTGATCCACCTGCCAAACCGATATTCTTCCTTCAAAGCCCAACTCAAGAAACACTCCTCTGTGAAGCTTTCTATGACAGAGGCCTCTTCTCAAGCCATAATTAACTAAGTCTGTATTTGTACCACCTCTGTACCTTCTGCATACTTAACACGTCGTATTGTATTTGGCAGATTACATTTCATTTTCCCCAATAAAACAGTGAACTTTATCAGTGTGAGGGGGGCTGTTTTACATTGTTGAGAGACTCACTGTATGCAGCTCATGGGATCCATTCAAAAATCTTTGCTGAGGGGCTTCCCTGGTGGCGCAGTGGTTAAGAATCCACCTGCCAATGCAGGGGACACAGGTTTGAGCCTTGGTCCGGGAAGATCCCACGTGCCGCGGAGCAACTAAGCCCGTGCACCACAACTACTGAGCCTGCGCTCTAGAGCCCGAGTGCCACAACTACTGAAGGCCGAGTGCCTAGAGCCCATGCTCCACAACAAGAGAAGCCAATGCAATGAGAAGCCTGCACACTGCAATGAAGGGTAGCCGCAACTAGAGAAAGCCCGCGTGCAACAAGGAAGACCCAATTCAGCCTAAAATAAATAAATTAAAAAAAAAAATCTTTGCTGAATTCAATACCAGTAGTGTTTCTAGTTGTAAACAGAACCTACAGATATCAAATGTGTTAAGTATAATAAACTTGTCAGAGTGATACTCTTTTGTTTCTATTTTTACTTTTCCTCTATTAAATAATAACAGTATTCTCAAAGTTTCAAACCCCCCACTATAAAATTTTAATTTTATAAATCCGTGATTTCAAATCATAAGGCATTTCAAAAATGATTTACCCCCTAAAATACAGTAGTAAGTAGAAAATATTCAAATTCATGCCACATTTATTTAACACATTTCTAAACTGTAGACAAATTAATTCTACTCTACACTATTTTGAAATGGAAAAACATTTCTAGAATTTTTATCTAAGTGTGGTATCCCAGATAAAACTTTTCCTATTTTAAAAAATCATCACGGAACTAAATATACTTTTGAAATTTAAAATATCAAACAACCCAAGAGAAATGAGCAGAAAAAGTTCACTGACTTTCCAAAAGGTAAGGTCATATTTTATACTTTTATAAGTCTGCTTAAAATCTTTTGTTTTTAAACATCTTTATCGGAGTATAATTGCTTTACAATGTTGTGTTAGCTTCTGCTGTATAACAAAGTGAATCAGCTATATGCATACATATATCCCCATATCCCCTCCCTCTTGCGTCTCCCTCCCACCCTCCCTATCCCACCCCTTTAGGTGGTCACGAAGCAGGGAGCTGATCTCCCTGTGCGATGCAGCTGCTTCCTACAGCTATCTATTTTACATTTGGTAGTGTATATATGTCCATGCCACTCTCTCACTTCGTCCCAGCTTACCCTTCCGCCTTGCCATGTCGTCAAGTCCATTCTCTATGCCTGCATCTTTATTCCTGTCCTGCCCCTAGGTTCGTCAGAACCATTTTTTCTTTTTTTTAGATTCCATATGTATGTGTTAGCATATGGTATTTGTTTTTTCTCTTCCTTACTTCACTCTGTATGACAGACTCATCCACCTCACTACAAATAACTCAATTTCATTTCTTTTTATGGCTGAGTAATGAAGAAAATAGATATTTCTTAAAAACTGCAACTTTTAAATTTTTCAATCAATATTTGACTATACTAAAGTTACAAGATAAATTATTATCTTCTTTTGGACATGTTTTTAGTTTCATGATGTCTCAGAAACTGACTGCCTAAGTCTTCCTTATTATTTTTTCATAAAATGCAATTTGATTAAGTTGCTTTGAGTTTAGGTCTCATAAATGTTTTAACGCATTTGTAAGGAATAATCAGGGTTTGAATTTTTCTGATTTCTCAGTAGAAAATAGAAATGACTAATAATTTTGCAGTTACAGTTCAAGAAATTTAATATACAAGATGTATAAAGCACAGCAAACTCAGAATTATATTTCACATACAGGTAGTAGATCTTTTAAAAATGGCATTTCACAAGCATCAGCAAAGCTGATAGACTAATACAGTAAGACATTTCTTTGGAGCAGAACTAATGAGTCTCCTGGTACAGCTATCAAATTAAATTTATAAGACTCTCCACCCTCATTAGAAGACTAACCGTGGAAACCATAAGCTTTGCGGTTATAACAAGAATCACTTCAAAATAAATGTAGTCTTATTATAATTTAGTATAGCAGAAAGTAACACAGAGTGTGACACAATTCTCTTTCGTTTATGGTTATAAGGCACAAATTCTAACACAATTAACCTGCCAAAATTCAAGTGTATTGCAACACTGAGATTCTAATAAATGATTACTGCTAATGACAGAAGACTTGGTTGAAGGGATATTTATATTTGTTTTGCCTTGTTTTTAAATTTTTTAATTTTTTTGGAGCCAGTTCTGTTTGAAGAACTCAAAATGTGACTGTGTGAAAGATACAGAATTATCTTTGCTTAAAAGGAAGAAAAAATTTCCAGCTGTTCTGTTATTTCCCACTTAGCTATCCTCATAATTGAAAACTGTAAGGGGATAGGGCTCCAAACATAAAGTTTCTGCAGCTTAGTTGATGCTTCATTAATATTGTGTTGAATTAATGAATGAACAAATAAACAAACAGTTTTAAATTACATACCTGAAGGAGAAGGTGATACTTTAAAACACGCTGCATAGGAACCACAAGCAGATCTCGAAGAGTAAATTTCCCATTATTTGCTCTTTTAGAACATTCCTAAAGAAATATTTTTTTAATTGAACTGTTTTAGTTTTAGCAAAAGGAGTCATAATACAAACATTAAAAGATGCAAACGCCATAAGCAAAACTGCTATTATACGATAAATATTTTGCTATTTTCCTTAACAATCCTTCTTTCTTAAAAATAGGAAGTATCATCAGTTAAAAACCAAAAGAAACAAACAAAACTTGTAGCATTTCAACTCTAAATAAGAATAAATATGTAGAACTATTTTACACATGAAAATCATTTTCTCTAGTGGTCCTCCAGCATCTTCCCCCCCCTTACCACTTAACCTTTCACCAGTCTCCCCAAGCAGGCCTGTGGACCAGGCATCAAGAACAAGCCCCATTAATCAAACCCACTATGTTCCCTCCCCACCATCATGCCTTGGTTCATCCGGTTCTCTCCAACTGCCATGTGCTTGGACTAGTTCCCAGCAAAATTCATCATCCTCTTGAAGAACTATACTTCAAGGCTGTTAGTAATAGTCCCAATCAAAATTGTGCTGTCTCTCTGTGCCTTGTGGGTCTCTTAATTATTGTTGTATATGTATATGTATAATATCTTCCCCAATATATTATGTCTTTTATACCTCTTAAGGATCTAGTATTTACTGACTAAACATTTGTTGTAATGAATGAAATGGAATGATTGACTCCCAAAATTTGCTAAAGTATAAACCCACTACAGGATTCAAAGCCTCATATTTTATTTTTTTTAATCTCACAATCTCCTTTCTTACAAGTTTATCAAAAAATAGCATTGACGGGTTCACTCTATTGACATTAACTATGACTGAGGAAAGTACTTTGAATTTGCAGTGTCAAAGCCTGAATTTAAATCAAGTTTGGCAATTCTTGTCTGTGTGACCTTGAACAAATTGCTTTTCTGATCTTACTGTTTCTCAAATATTCATGGTATCATCCAAAAAAAACAATAAGGTGTCATAAAGATATTTTTATTTGTGAGCAACCTAAGTCCAAAATCCTCAGACAATTATATAACCAAGACCAAGGAATTTTCCAGTTCATGGAAGGGGTTGTATTCAAGAAAATACTCTTTAGTTTCCCTTTTGCCCACACTTAGCTTTTCCAGCACATGGACGGATATATTATATTATCAGGAGCTATAGAAACAAACACCATTAGCTCCAATGACCATATTGAGTTAATGAGTGCTTGACTACAGCTTTCAAACAAGAACTGGTGACACATCCTGACATGTTAGCTCACATCTTGTCAATTGCTGGGGTTCACTGGACAGATAACTATTTCAAATGATTTCTTGCTTCCACAGATTGGAGAGAGTTCTGGATCATGGGTCTCAAATAGGAGGTCAAACTGTTAATATTATGGTAATGAATGGGTCTCATCTTCCCAGCTGCATTTTAAGTTCCTTGGAAATTGAGGTTGTATCTTACACTTCTTATGTTATGCCATCTTAATTAACATAGTGTTAAGAACAGAAATATTATACACTTAAAATTTACTTTGTTATGTTATGGAAGTCAGTGTAAAACTGTTGGGGAAAAAATTATTTCAAGTTCTAAGTTATAAGCTCAGGAAGTAAAGAAACTAACAGTGCTGGCATTAGCTACAATTAGGGGGCCAAGACTGAAGTGTAAAATGCTTATTAGTATTGAAAGCAAATAAAACGTAGAAATGATTCTTCCAACCATCCAGTCAAGTGCTTAGCCTCAACTCCAATCCTAAGTGAAAAGGAAAGAAGATGTAATAGGGATGAGCCAGCTCAGAGAACAAGGTAAAGAGACTCTATTACCCTTCACCCCATGTTATCTTGGTTCTACAGTAGGGGTGAAAAAAAGACAAAAATCATCAAGAATAAAAATAACCACAAAACAGAAGACATGAAGGAGGCAGAGAGAAACCTAGTATAAGGCAGCTTTCCCTCCATCATGCTGGGACTTGCAGAAGACAGTTCCAGCAAAGACTATTTGTTGAGGGCTTATAGTAAGTATCTGGTTAAATACTTCCAAATCAGACCCATGGTTAACACAACCAGCATCACCTCACCCTGAGCCTTTCAAACTCAGTCTGAGGTTCTCTCTTTC
>NW_006774564.1:3656655-3668058 GCF_000442215.2 Lipotes vexillifer | reverse complement strand
TTCCCTAAGACTTACAGTGACTACAGAAACTATATCTCTTGAGTTCTAGAGTATGCTCACTGGGCAGGATTTTGACAGTGAGTCTGAAAGAAGGGAGAGTAACATGCATATAATGCTGAGAATATAATGCAGGTTTGATTGACCACTTTCTGACTCCTCTCTTGAACCAGAATTATATATCTTTATTTAAAAAAAAAAAAACTGCCTAAATGGTAGCTCTATTAGGAAGTCGTTGTGTAAGTTGTTAACTTTTATCTTACCATTGTGTTTTAATTTGAGTCAAGGTGGCTTATAGTTCTAGACTTACGAGGCTCTGCTCTCCAAAGAGGAGCAGGGGCCCTTTAAGCTAACAAGGCTGTAAGGATGTCACTTAGTGGTGACTCAAACCATCTCCAGCCATAAGATCTGCATCATCAAGGGATTGTGAGAGGTAAGAAAGAAGGATCCATGATATAGAATTAGTACAGTTACTTGGTAGTCTGTTGATGTGCAAATTTTCTCACCAATAGCTCCCCTTTGTGGGAATGATTTTATTAAATCAGACCAGATATGCTAAACAGTGAAGGGGTTCTGATTTGCAAATCATCTACCTCTTCTTCTCTGTTCATCACCCCACCTCACTGCTAAACCCAACAAAGAGCAGCAAGGAGGATATGAGAGAGCCAACCAAGCCACACACAGAAGAGTTGACTATACATCTCTACCTGAAATTTAAGAAGATCCATACATATGGATAATATATTTGAGATGACAATTCATATAACATATAAATAATCATTTTTCAAAAGTTTTTTTGAAAGTGCAAACTCTTCTTGTGTGTGGGGGGGGAAGATGTACCAAAAAAAAAAAAAATGACCTAACACAGTTTCCAGACTTATTTTCCATTGTTACCATGTGCTCTATTCATACTAACCTACTTGCCATTTCTCAAACTTTCCTGATCCTTCTGGTCAAGACATACTAATTCTTCCAGAATGCCCTACATGGACTCTCATCTATCAAGACTCACCTCATTCTTCAGTGACCGAACTCAAATGCTCCCTCTTCAGATAAATCTTCCGCAGTCTAACTACACTGAAGTGATCACTCAGTCTTACTCATGGAGCCCTGACTATGAGTGCTTATCACATACTACTTAATCTCATCATATGTGTGCCTGTCTTGCCTTCTTATGAGCAATATCCATGCCCTTTTTATACGTTTTCCCCTAAATATCTTTTGGCCATGCTACGCAGCATGTGGGATCTTATTTCCCTGACCAGGGATCGAACCCACGCCCCCTACACTGGAAGCACAGAGTCTTACCACTGGACCTCCAAGGAAGTCCCAATATCTTATATTTTTAGTAAACAGTTTACATCTACATACATATTATCTCACATACATCTTACTCATCCTGTACCTTTTACTACCCTGGGCAAATTACTCATGATCTCTCTGAACACTGGCTTTCTTAACCATAAGATAAAAAAATTAATTGTATGTATCTCACAAAGTCATGAGGATCTAATGAGATAATGCATGTAAAAAAGCCATAAACCTTCTATCTTACTACTGTTATTATTACTGCAACATTATTATTTTATAGAGCTATATATTAAAATATTTTATGAAATTACACTTAGAATTCATGGAAATTTGCTGTTGCATAGATCATGAAAAGAATATGTTGTTTTTAGTTTATTTTACTCTGTCATATACACACAAAAAATAAACAGGCACCTCTAATTTCAGTTTGACATCTTCTTTTGTCTTAGAAATGTAGTCTAAACTAGAGATGGCCAACTCCACTCCACTGCAATACTGCCCATAAATAACCAACCTGAAAGGAAAAGAGAGAGAGGAAAAAATCTGAGGACAAAAAGGCAAGAATAAAGTGGAAGAGGAAATTCACGTATTTAATACCACAGTTAGGCATAACCAAAGCAAATCTCACTCGTCCTGCGCCTCTTACTTTCCAGGTAACCCTGGGCAGATTACTCATAATTTCTCTGAACCTCAGCTTTCTCATTTCTTTTTAAGACACACCACCCATACAGTTATAGAATGAAAGTCACTCATGTTTACGGTATTAAAAATGACAATTTTTAATTTCCAAATTTGAATGGGATTGATTCCATGCATGTTTTTATAGCAGGTAGATTTTACAAACTGGCTTAATGACTGTTAATATCATTTGAGTGCATATAATAATCAAAAACAAAATTAAAAACTTCTCTTCAAGTTTCTATTAGAGATCAACTTTTACACTGTTCACGCTCACTCAGGAACAGTTTTATTTTCTACTACTGTTTCACTGTAATCACTACTTACAACTCTACTCATTAATAAACCTCCTACTCCCTCCCCCTTTTTAATTAAGAAAAATACATTATCTGAAAAGTGGGAATGAGAGGGCTGAGCTGTGCTGGCTGGGAGATAAGTCATATTGCATGGGGTCTGAACCTGCTTTCAGGAAGGGTATCTCTGGGGTAATACTGATTTTTGCAAAGAGCCCGGTTAAGTTATTGTTTCTTTTAGCCCTCTACTGGAAAACAAAAAAACTACTATATTAATATTTATCTAATGTTGATGTAAGCAATTAATTAGCTACTTCTTAGTACTAGGAACTATAGTGCTTGATTTTAAAAGAGAGCGCTATATTTTAAGCAAAATTCCTTGGTACTTCTAACAATTCACGTGAATTGTTCAGAAGATTTTTTTCAAATTCAGAAAGGGAAACTGACTTTGTCTGTGAATGTAATACTCCAAAATACAGAATTATAAGGTATTCGAGTTGGAAAAAGCACTACGTACCAGATAATCTACCCCTAACATTTACAGATGGAAAAAAGGAGGCTCAGAGTGTTAAAATGACTTCCTGAAGTCTACAGGACTCAAGAGTGACAGAACCTGCACCTTCTGGTTTTCAATGCAAAAGTCTGAACCCTTCTTTTTTTGTTTTTCTTTTATTTTTTTCCCTGATACACATATAGAGATCAACCACCACACAGAAATTAACTGTCCCATGTTCTAATTACTGCCCAGACAGTATCTTAATGAACCATAGTAATAGCTACTTATGAGCAATTTTAATACTAACCCTCACTATAATTACAAACTAATAGCCACAAAATTTAAAATCCAAAAGTTACCTTTCCTTGTAGTTAATGAAAACTTGATACAAGTTCTGGTCGTTTTTATTTACAATGGAATCATGAATCTCTTGCATTAGGTTCCGATGAACTTTTACAAGTTCCTTAGAAAAGAAAACAGTGGCAAAGCAAATTAGGAATCAGAACCAAAAATATCACCCAGAGCCCAGCATCCCTATTGCTGCCAGACTTGCCATTCAAGGATATGCTGAATACCCTCAATATATAAACTTGCTACCATCAGTAAAGAGGAGAAAAAGGAGGGGAAAGAAGAGAAAAGAGAGAAGGGGAAGGGGAAGGGGAGGGGAGGGAGAGAGGGGGAGAAAGACAGGCCATGTTCATGGAAAATAGCAATTTCAGATCTGACTTGAAATGTCAGTGTCCTGTAGAAAAAGAAATTCTCTCTCTAGTTATTAAAGGGTAATTTATTCCTTGTATAAAAATATGTACAGTTCAGTTTCATCTTATAATCACTTTAAATTTTTAAATAAAACTATCCAAGTGCTTAATGTTTTACTGACAGGATAAAGTAATGATTCATGTCCTCGAGACATAAAAATATAGATTTGTACTTTGGTCAATTAGTGGTGTCCTGGAGCTAAGCTAACAATAATCAGACTAAATTACTTGAAACCAGCCAACTAATGTCATAAATAAGCAGCAAATAAATTGTAGTAGGCAGTTTACTAGGGCAACTCAAAAGACAGAATTTCACATTTTTCCTGATAAGCAAGTAATTTTCGGTCAGACAGTAAAATACATGTCACAGCCAGGAAATGAGGAGATCTGAATCAAGGTGCCAATTCTCCCATGGAGAATCTCTTCCCATGTACCTTGGAGCACACATTGATGCAGGGCATGCCCTTCCTTAGGAGGTGTTAAGCGAAACATGAATATGTTGGCCCTGTCACTCTTCTGAGGAGCATGGAAAAGCTGTTAGAATAAGGACTGTCAAATGGGTTCTAAGTTACAGTGAGCGTATTTAGGTGGTTTAAGATCCTCATCTTCCTAAAATGTGTGGTTTGTTTTATGCTAAATATTCATTTGATATTGGGATCTTTTTCTTCCTTCTACATTACAAATCAATAAGAATGTCTTCATTTGGCCAAAATCAGGAACAAGGACAACATGCCATACCTAAACTGGTGCAAAGCAACACTAAATATAAAGGAATCAAAATATTAGAGACTTTACAGGTGATACAAGCAAGCCGGTACATAAAAGCTTATATACTGTATATAAGAGCTACATATTAAAACTGAGGGACTACCCTGGTGGTCTAGTGGGTAAGACTCTGCACTCCAAATGCAGGGGGCCCGGGTCTGACCCCTGGTCGGGGAACTAGAGCCCGCATGCAGGCCGCAACTAGAAGTCCGCATGCCGCAACGAAGGTCCCGTTTGCTGCAACAAAGGTCCCGTGTGCCACAACGAAGACCCAGCACAGCCAAAATAAATAAATTAAATAAATAAATAAATATTAAAGGGAAAATTAAAAAAATTGAGGCCAGTTCTAGAGGTCTAAGAACTTGAATCTTGCCTAGAAAGACCTTACATGGTATTGCATTTGGCTTGCCTCTATGCTTTTGGGTAAATGTCCTTTTACGACTGTCAGATAATAAGGTACCCTGAAATTTGAAATGCTATGTAAATGTGAAGAAAAGCTCCTCACATCTTACCATTAAAATAGACTGTTATATCGGGCTTCCCTGGTGGCGCGGTGGTTAAAAATCCGCCTGTCAATGCAGGGGACACAGGTTCGAGCCCTGGTCCAGGAAGATCAGGGGACACAGGTTCGAGCCCTGGTCCAGGAAGATCCCACATGCTGCGGAGCAACTAAGCCCATGTGCCACAACTACTGAGCCTGCGCTCTAGAGCCTGCAAGCCACAACTACTGAGCCCATGTGCCACAAGTACTGAAGCCCGTGCGCCTAGAGCCCGTGCTCCGCAACAAGAGAAGCCACCACAATGAGAAGCCTGGACACCGCAACAAAGAGTAGCCCCCACTCGACACAACTAGAGAAGGTCCACGCAGCAACAAAAACCCAACACAACCATAAATAAATAAATTTATTTATTAAAAAAATAAAAGACTGTTATATCATAAAGAAGCAGTGTATTTCAGAAATGGGAGTTTAGGCTGATGCAACCAGAAGCATAAAACACCAGAAAGCAGAGGCCAAGGAAGTGTAGGGATGGAGGGAAGTGAAGGAGACAGATGGAGCCAGGACAGTGTCTGTAAGATGGGGTTGGGGGGCTGAAAGAACAATAGAGCAGGGAGTGGGGCAGAAGGGGATTCCCACAAGAGAAAGAGACCGTAACACCAGGGATTAACTGAGACTACCTTGTTGTGACAAGCAGTTAAGTATAATACATCAACCTTATCCTTTTGCGTTCAGCATACATTCTGACTTTCGGTTGACAATATGACTTACTAGTTATTTCCAGAAAATAAGACTATAAGAACTCAGGAGACAGAAAATTGGGTTAAAATTCTTTAAAAATACAATAGAATGTTCAAATAGGGGCCCAATAAGAAAATGAGGATTTTATAGAAGTGTACCACAATTTTAGCTAGCATGTTTTTACTTACAGGAATGTTGATGAATACTGAATCAAATTCAGCTGCTGTCAGAAATCTTTTTAATGGTGCCATGAAATACTACCAGGAGAGAAGAGAGGGGTAATAATTAAGCACAACTTATCCTAATCTATATAATAGTTTTTCACCAATGAGCAATAAATATTACTGAAAGTTAATCAGTATTATGAATACCAAGAAAAAAGCAGAAACTATTTTCTCTACCGTAAAGATTCTATATTTGAACAGAGATATAAAGACATAAATACAAGTTAATACATTTAAAATATAAAATAAAAGATTTGGGCTATAAATCCTTCTGAAAGTAAGAAAAAAAAGAAGAGAGAACACCACTGGCCGAACTGGCAAAAAATGGCAACCTTCTGGAGATATGTTTGAGGACTAATTCAAAACATCCCTCAAATGCTCTGTGAAGATTCTAGATCCCTGAGATCAATAATTTGCATATACAATTTATGGATCATTCCCCTTCATTCTTTGAGAATTTTAGTTCCTGGTCTACCATATCTCTGTCCATTACTACTCCCATCTTCAGTTTTGGTCGTATCAGTATCTGTGCAGATGGTCCTTCCAATAGCCTGGCCTCTCGGTTCCTCGTATTCCAATAATCTGTGCCCCATCCTAGCTCAGGTCCTCTTGTGGTCATAGACCAAGACCCTGTCATTACCAACAACTGCATATGCTCCATAGAATTAAGTTGAAGCAAGCAAGTCTCTGACCTCTACCCTCCTACCTTTACAGCTCATTTCTCCAAGGACTTCTCCAACCCACTGGGTCTGCCAATCCCCTGACCATCTCACATCCCTCATGTCCTCACTTCCCTTCTTACCCAGTTTACATTCCACGAGCCATCATCAGAATCACTGCCCTACAAGTACCCTTACCCTCTCTTCTTTCATTCTGGAAAAATGAAAACCCTGGTTAAATCTAGCTTGCCATATATTTTGTGCCTATACCTAAGAAGTTAAACAGAAGCTACACTGATAGCTAATTAAAAATATAATCACAAAACCTAAATGAGCCTGTAATGCTACATAATCCTAGTACACTTACCCTCTCGTTCTCCTAAACAACTCTTCCACGCCTTCATCTCTCTTTTTAAACTTCCAAAACTTTCTCCTGGTTCTCGTTCTCCTATAGCCTCCAAATGTGGAAGTCACCAGAGGTGACCTCAAACCTCTTCTCTATCAACATCCATTCCCTTGGTGATTCATCTAGTGCCATGGCTTTAAACACCACTGCATAATGATAATGGCCCAATCTATACATCCGTTCAGCCTTTCCCCTGAATGTCAGACTCATACATCTAACTTCCTCCTCAATACATCCCCTTGGAAGCTAATAGGTATATTGCAAATTTAGTAAAGTCCCAACAGACTCGTGATTCCTACACCTGTCCTTCTCCATCTCAGTCACCATCTTCACCATTTACACAGTTACTCATGCTAAAAACCTAGCATTGTTAGGAATTCCCACTGGGCAGTCCAGTGGTTAGGACTCTTGCACTTCCACTGCTGTGGGTCCAGGGTTCAATCCCTGGTCAGGGAACTAAGATCCCACAAACCAAGCCATGTGACATGGCCAAAAAAAAAAAAAAAAAACAAGAACAGAAAACCTAGAATTCTTGATTGCTCTTTTCCACACATCCTTTACCTAATCCATCATCAAATCCACTTGGCTCTACTTTCAAAATTTATTCAGAATCTGACCACTCCCTGCCACCTCAACCAATACCACCATTTTCCATTAACTTAATTATTGCGATATCCTCCTAACATTTTTCTCAATTTCCACCCTTGCCTGACAAGAGTCAGAATGATCTGTTAAAAACTTACATTAGATCCCATCACTTCTTCTACTCAAAACGCTCTAGCTTTTAGCCAGGTGCTCCTATATGCCCCCTGTGACCTGGGGGCTCACCAAGTCTCCGATCTCACTGCTCCCCTGCACTCATTCTGCTTCAGCCTCCTGGGCTGTTGCTGTTCCCTGAAGCACACTGAACACTGTCCCACGTGAGGGCCTTTCTCCCAGGGATCGTCCACTCTGGGATATTCGCATGGCTTACTCCCTCCATTCACAAAGCTGTCTGCTTAAATACGATCTGACCACAGAGGCCTTCCATTACCACTCTATATAAGGTAACACCAGCCTCCCCCCATCACTCACTACCCCCTTCCTCTGCCTTATTTTTCTTCAGAGAATTTATCACCATCTGGCATACTCATTTGCTTAAATTATAAACCCTCCCATTAGAATGTCATGAGAACTAGAGCTTTGTTGTGTTGACTGCTATACCCCCAGACCCTAGAATAGTGCCATTCACATACTAAGAAATCAATAAATCATTGTGGGATGAGTAAATCTGCTTTGAGATCTTTAAACCCAAAGTTCTGCTGAAAAATCAGAATATGCAGACACTGTAGAAACACTGAGCCTAAGGTATTAGCAAGGCAGTATTGGAGCATCAAGAATGATACCTGATGACTTACTTTTTCTATCGACTCCAATGTTTCTGTATATTTTTCTTCTGTCTGCTTGATTTCTGCTAGGCAGCAACTTCGTATGTCATTTTCTGGACATTTCTACAATTAGAATTTTCAAATTAACATTATTTAATCAAATTCATGTATTAATCTTTCCAGTAGAAGATAGAAAGAAATAAAAATTATTGATTTTTTTAAGTGTTCCATTCTAATAAAACACATAACTAAAAGATACATTTAACTGCATTTGTGAACGATCTTTGCTTTTTAAAAGAATTTGAACAATGTAAATGAAAAAGTTTTAGATAATTAAAAATATACTTTTGAGTATACTCTCTTTAAACTGAAACATCTATTTTATTATAAATGTTACTGAATCTGGAAACATCATGAACGGTCTTATACAGTTTTCTTAAAGTACAGCATACTTTACAAGTGCTGTAGAAATAACTGCAAAAATCATAAAAGGATATTTGGTAAGTAAAAAATCTTAAAATATTTTTTCAAGAGTTAACATCTTGGTGTTTGGCTCTCTTACTATTTAAGACTCTAGGCAGTAGAACATAGTAGGATGATCAAAGTTTGGGGGATCAGATAGAATTTGGTTCAAGAACCAGTTTTGCTGTTATTAGTTTGTCTAATCTCTCTGTGTCTCGGCTTTCTCATCTATAAAACAGAATTACAGTACCCAGCCCAAGGAGCTGTAAATGAGATAACCTGTGTAGCGTGCTTAACACCCTGAGAAATGCACAAGAAGGGCCCTGTGCGTTCAATCATCATCACTGCTTACCGTGGGCCACATGAACAGCCCAGCACCGTAAGCTCAGTGAAGACGGTCCTTGGGAAAGACAATGAAGAATTTGCTGGTGCCCAAAGCAGTTGATAATTAAAGGGGTATGGACGATACTCCATCACCTAAAATGATACTCCATCACCTAAAATACTCTTAAACTGCTGCCGCAGGCGTCAGTGCAGTGGGTTAAAGCACACATTCATGACGTTTACTGAACACAGGCCAGCCAACTTGTTTCCATCCCACAGAAGCTACTGTCCCCTATGTGGGCACCGGACAACCCGCCGGCCCTTTATTAAATGCAAGAGGTCCAAGAGAGCTGAGCGAATTCATCAAAGCACCAAAAAAACCTAAAGTACCACCCAGCTGATGAAGAAAGTCTTTTGTGTAAAGAAAATGTTAATTAAAGCATAAGCAACTGACCTTATTTTTCATTTCAAATTATATATGAGAAAATCATTCAAAGTAATTCTGAATGTTTTAGATATTTTAATGCAGATAAAGCTTTGTGGGCTGCTGTTGACTATAGCAATATCTGCAACTAAGTTTATAAAATAGTAAAAAATGCTAGGAGACCTATAATGAAACAAACAACAACAACAAAAATATCTCATATCAACCCCTAACAAACAGGAAGAAATATTCTTTAACCTATACTTTATGCCACATCAAACTTAAAGTAGATTTACCTGCTTTGCAAGAGATTTCCTTTCATAACAATATAATTTCATGATCCCCTGAAATTATGTTCTATGGCCACTCTGCAATTATTTAGCTGTGTGGAATGCCGTTTACTTGTTAGACTTGATTTTCTTACTAGTAAACTGAGAGATTTAGACCAGAGATTTCCTATGGTTGTTCTGAACTGTAAAACGTCATGTTTACATGTCTCCAAATGCAGCAACATGTCATGGTTATACAGTTACAAGCAAGTAAACATAAAAAAGAAAACAAACAAAACAAAGATCCCAGCAGAAGTTACATAAATAATTATTGTATTAATTATAATTATGCTATTATTTTATAATTATAATTAATATACTTATAACATAAATATTTATTTCATTTTATTAATTATAATTATTGTATTCATTAGTCTTTCAAATAATCACTTTCCTAATAAAATACTCAGAATAACAAGTCATGGTTATAGAGTTGTAAGCAAGATAGAAAAGAAAAACAAACAACGATCCCAGCAGAAGTTACATAAATAATTATAACTATTGTATTAATTATAATTATGCTATTATTTTATAATTAGTATAATTAAAACATAAATATTATTTTATTTTATTAATTATTATATTAATGAGTCCTTCCAATAATCACTTTCCTAATAAGATACTCAGAGTAACTTAAAAAACAGGCAAGTCAAAGTCCTACAGGCTGATGCGCCTCCTCTGCCTTCATCAAGTCCTCGTACACTTCGCCACCTTCGTCTTCCCCATAAACACAGTCGTACAGACCCTCTTCATCTTCCACACGGGTTTCACTGAAGCAAAAGGTATAACATTAACGTCATTTTCTAGCATGCAGTAAATACAGTAGCTAGAAATAGCTTACTGGATTTTAGCAGAAAATCCAGAGAGCAAATCAAATACAGTGGAAAGAGTCAAAGGTTTACATTACAGCTCTGCCCCTCCTAATAAGAACAATGACAAACGACAACCACAGAATCTGACAACGATGGCAGTGCCCTAACCTTCACTGGGCATTTACTACGCCTCTCTGCATGGATCATCTTACCTGGTTTGCCCAGGTCCAGCATTAATTGTGTTATCAGGTAGGCACTGTTGTTTGGCCAATTAGAGTGACAAGGACTTTGAGAGAACAAAATGTTCTTTGACTTGCCCAGGATAACACAGCTAGTCAGACAGCAGAGCCAGGATTTAAAACCCAGCCTGTCTCACACACTGAGTGTTTTAACTGCTCTATCATACTACCTCCCATTTTTCATATGTCAAGACCTCAGTTTCATTACCTGTATTAAAGGGTATAATATGGAGAAGACACGGGAGTTGGGGAGGACCTAATATGTTATAAATAATCTTTATAAATCAAAAATTTCTGCTGATTATAACTGTCAATATCTAATGCAATGGTTTTCAAACCATGTTCCTTCAAGGCCACTCAGAGGGTACCCACAGGTTTGATTCTGTCAGATTTTGCTTTTATCTGTTCTATTTGTATTTTGCTTAAAGAAATGGTCCCAAGGCCACAAGACATTTTTAAAAGCCATTGAAATTCTTCTGCTGGTCTCCTGGCAGTAGAAAATAATCCCTATTTCTTTTTTAACATCTTCATTGGAGTATAATTGCTTTACAATGGTGTGTTAGCTTCCGCTTTATAACAAAGTGAATAGGTTTACAATCTCAAATGAAGGGTTAGGGAAAG
>NW_006774564.1:3632185-3656048 GCF_000442215.2 Lipotes vexillifer | reverse complement strand
GGAAAGATAATCAGTCACTGTGGAGGCATTCATGGAGACTTTAAAAATCGGGCCCTATCCAGTCAACCCGGAAACAGCTGTTTCCACCTATCACCCATTCTGTTACTAATCCTTAAGTTTTTCCTTTCAGTTCAAGAGTTCTAGAATTAGCTTCTATTAACTAATAATGTCAAAGAACTGAGATTAATAAATTTAGGTATGTTAGAAAGAAGCATTAATATCTCTCTGAAAAGAAATTCAACTCTTTCAGTACTGCCAGCCCTTAGCATTTCTCTTGGGCCTGTGCAGATAGATTATAAATTGATACGTAAAAAAATAAAAACACTAACTATAAATGTCACTCTGCAACTCAGAGCATTTTTCAAAGTAGGTGCAATCACAAGGTTGTCTATGTTTGTCATGAAGAGTCATCTGGAGGCATTTGACAGAAATAAACTGTCAGACACCCAGAAGAAAGGAAGGTGCCTTAAGGGAGAACGCTCTGGTGGTGAGAGAAGTTTCAGAGAAACTGCTGTGAGAAAAATTCATTCCAGGATTACCTGTCCACCAGTCCATCCACCTCCCTGATTCTTAAACTAAGAACCTACTGATTGCCAGACTCGCCGGTGCTAAGAATGCATGGATCCAGAAGATCCAAGGGCTCTCCCATAGTCTAGTGTGGAAAACAGCACATAAACACATAATTCTATGAGTGCAGAGGAAAGAGTAAGAATAACTCTGACTAAGGAAGGCAGGGAAAGCTTCATGGAAGATATTACATCTGAACTGGATCTCGAGTGTATTTATTTATTCAATAGGTATTTGCTGAATAAATACTATGTTCCAGCAGATATAGCTGCAGACAAGGCAGACACAGTTTCCACACTCCAAGGTGACACAATGAATGAGAAGAGGGGATGAACATTCAAAGGACCCCAACCTGTGCGATGGCAGAGAGGTGTGCAGAAGCTGGCGACGTGAGGGGTGGAGTCCCATCCAGTGGGACCAGGTGAGTGAGGGGAGCCCCAGAGGGAAGAGGTGAACCTATCTGAGAAGGGCCCTGTGCTCTGGGAGTTCAACCTTACCTGGGCATCTGAGGACCACAGGGGGTTATAGAGAGGTAGTGTGGAGAGTCAAGAAGCCAAGCAGGGAGATAGAGAAGCCAAGAAATGAAATGCTGTGGGTGAGAGGTAATGAATACCATAACCAGAGTAAAGGCAGATGAGGAGAGAAACAGAGACTCAGGAGACCGTGTCAGCTACCACCAACCAGACTTGGAGACCAATCCGGATTAGGGAGAGCGGGGGGAGGACTGAAGGATGCTTTCAGCTCTCTACTCTGAAAAACTGGGGAGATGGTGAGTCTTACTGGCAGTTCCAGAATTTCCATACTGAGGGGCTTAGGCAGGCAGCCTCGCCTCAGGCAGTCTCGCCTGAGAAGAGTGGGGCTGTTAAACTGGTTCGAGCACTTTCTATAACTCATCAAAGGGTAGGAAGGTCTGATGAGTTCATGAAGGAACTGAGATTAAAGAAATGATAAAGGAGTAGGTTCTGTATCAAAGGGGATCCTGTTCAGAAGGAAAACAGGCTGTGAAATCCTTTTCCTCCCTAAGACCCTCCAACCCCCACCCCCAAACCAACAAAAAAAAGCCAAAAAAACAAAGAAATCACATCGTCTTTCTAAAGTCTTGCTATTGACTATTTTGCATGAGGGCAGAGGTACATATGTATAAATTCACACAGATTCTTCTCTAAGAACTGTTGGAGTGACACACACGCACCCACACACATTGCAACTGGGCTAGAACAGTTTGGGTTTTGTTATTCAATCCCATACTAAAGCTGTTTTTCTTGCTAACAGTTTGGGCAGTAATCTCTGATTTGCACAAAATGAAGAAGGGAGAGGGAGGAAAAAGCTGTGATTCTTCAAATGGTCAATAAATCAACAGCAATCTATATTAGCTTTCCTGTGTCTGGGCAACCTAGATATGGTCCCGTCTGACACCCTGGTCATAAAGGTTGAGGAGCAAGGACACTACTGTTTAGCCATCTTACACGCTCTCCATTCCATCCTGTGTCTGTTTCTCTCCACGTGAGGACAGAATGACTCCCCCTGCCTGGGGAGCAGACCAGTGTTTGTTCTGGGGCCCTCCCTTCAAGCGATTCACCCCCAGAGGTTAAAGGGAAGTCTATGAGCCCATAGAGATCATAACAAAGCCAAGACTGAAAAGCAAACCCTCATAGCAAACTCAAAAGCAGGCATTTGCAGGAAACACACGACATTTGGACCTCTGACCACCTGGTGAAGAGGTGAAGCAGACTGCACCTCCCAGAGCATGTGAGTTGGCACCTCAGAGCAGCCAGTTCAGGGGCCCAAGTTTTCTCCAAACCTGCATCCTCACAGGGTTTATCTTGGCATCAACAGAACAAGAGGAGGGAACACTATAAAAATGAGTAGGTGTAGGTGGGGAGTTAAGATAGAATGTCATCATAGCACTGGAAATAATATTCTTTCTAAGATGATAAGGAATTCAATTATCTTATAAGTAATCTTATAGTCACTTTATGAAGACTGTAGCCAATTCAATGAGACAATCAGCAATTACCTTGCTGAAGATTAGTGAGTTCTTGGAGATTTTAAGAAGAGATGAGAAACCATTCTTAATACACATGTAAAATACAAGACTTCGAGGCCCATCCAAAGGCAGCCTACTCTGGGAAGGGCTACCAGCCTTGCTGGTGGCTCCCGTCACGGTGCTCTCCTGCTGAGAGCTCTCAGAGGAGCAAGGCCTCTGGGAATCAACGCAGTGAGTAAGAGCCTCCACGCTAGAATAAGAACTGCCTGGGTTCCAATCCAAAGACTACTATTTACTTATGATCTTCAGCAAGTTATGATCTTCAATATGATCTTCAGCAAGTTACTTAGCTTTTCAAGCCTCATTTTCTCATTTGTAAACTCTGGTGATAACTAGGAACAACCTCATAACATGGTGTTACATGAGAGATGCGTGTGACATGGTTAGCACAGAAACACGCACTCAGTAAGCTCCTATGAACTGATAGATGTCTCATGATAGACAGCTCCAGCCTGAAGCATCATACCTGGAAGACAGTAAGTGCTCAATGCAGCTTTGGCCTATTAATTCAGAAAACAGATACTTACTGAGGACCTACTAGGGCACTAGACACTGTTTGAAGTGCTAGGAAAAGAGCCAAGAACAAGGTCAAGTCCCTGACCTCATGAAGCAGGCCTTCTGATGAGGAGACGGACAAAAAATGAAGCAAGCCAAGACTGCCTCAGGTAGAGGCGAGTACCGTAAAAACACAGAGCAAGGTAAGGGTGGCAGCAATTTTAGATAGGAAAGGCCTCGCTGGGAGAGCCATCTGAGCAAAGACTTGGATGGCAAGTGGTCAGCCACATGGGCAGAAGGGACAGCAAGTGTAGAAGTCCTAGGTCAAGAACAACGTCCGTGTGCTGGGGTATTAGGATGGATCAGTGGATGAATTTCCACAGGATCTGAATCTCTCCTGGAGCAGAATCTATGTCTTCTTATAATTCTTTGCAAACATACCTGATCTTTGGCATCAGTTCCTTGAGGGGTGAGGATCAAGTTTTACCTTTATTTGTAATCTGCACAAGTCACTCAATCAGCGGAAGATAAACAGCTGCAAAGACCTTTAGCCTCTCCCAACTATTAAATGATACAGCCCAAAAGGATTCTCTCTTCAGAATCAACACCATCTAATGAAACATCCCAGAATAACTCCCACCCACACTGATCTCGTTCATCCTTGAACTTACACAGCAAGCACTATCTGTCCTACAGGTCCGGTGGTAGATTCTATTAATACTTCTCTCATTAATTGTCTGATTCCAGGTTTATCTACTACCTTTACTTTGCCTTTGAGAAACTTCCAAATGTTACTTCATTGCTGTCTGTTTCTTTACTCTCCATAGAGACTTGCACAATGCAAGGCACACAAGAGGAATTAAAAGCCAGTTGAAATACATTTTCTCATGAAGCTTTCCATCAGGAGTTGGAGGTTAATTCTCACAAGTCTCAATCACTAAGCCACGGTTCCCCTTCAGAGAGCTATTTAAACACCCACGGTTAAAATCCACAAAGGAGGCAAAAATTGGCAGTGGTGTACTTTTGTTGAAAATGCTCAACATACTCTATTAAATCGGGCAGGCCTTTGTAGATGTCGTCATCATTAACGCTTTCTTCTGTCGGGAAGGGCCTAGGAGGAAGGGAAAAAAAAAGAGTGAATAGGCAACAACTAGGCTGGACGTTTACCTCTCACGAAACACATACGTTCAGCTGCTGCCAAAGTGGTCAGATCAGTCACCACGTTTAACACGACGTCTGGGGCTTCTCCCAAAGTGCCTGCCTGTGGCTGTGTCAGGGTCCCCCAGGGAGGCGTGGCACCTGCTACCTCAAATCACCTGCAGCAATCACGGCTGGTCACCACAGTCATGTGAGCAGTTGTGGACGTGCTGAGGTGCTCATCTGACCTCCCACCAGCCACACACCTGCAGGCTCACGTCAGCGCCCACTGCAGCTCCCCAGCTCAGAGTGGATCCTTGCCTTTAGCACCACTCAGATTCTTTGCACTTACAGAATCTGATCTGACAAATAACTTGGTAATTTGGTAACAACCATTCTAGCATGACTCAATTCACTAGTATAGATGAGAATTAGAAAACAAAAAAGCCATGCCCTTTATATATGACCATTGACTCTGATATACTTTTCTACTCAGACCGTAAGTTGTGTGTTGTATTTTTTATTTTTCATCTATTGGACAAATAAGTCAAACAGGCCTCAAAAAGAGTACGTTTTCTTTGTCCCCTGCTCAAAGAAAATCACTTTAGTTTCTACCCTATTCCTAGCCATTGGCGTCCCTTGTTTGCTTCGTACTATGAACTTTATTCATAACACCAACATAATACCCTAAATTTATGTCTAACAAAATCACAGTGATTATACTATAGTGCCAAAAGTTTTACCCTTTTTTACATGAAGTCAACATGTCATATGTTCCATAAAAACAAGAGGATCCATCAAAATAAAAAATAGGCACTAGATAATTACTAAATAATTATATTTAGTATAGTGAAAACATTTTCACATTCGTTTATGTATTAACTTAGTATTTAAGACATCTGAGGAACATATATTTTTCAAATAAATTAAAATGTGAGAAATGCCAGTTTCAAAATCCTTTTTAAAATAAAGTTTGACACATTTTATTATACTCTTATATACAAGTCTATTGTAGTAAAAAATTGAAATTATAAGTAAGAATAACAAGGAAAAAACTCTTCTATATATAGTTTCAGAATCAACAATATATAAATACAAGAATAGAATCATGCTTTTTCAAAATTTGCTGTTTGCATATAAGAAAATATATGTTGACATGGAAAGATAATCATGTATTGAAGAGAAAATGACAAGGTATGGAACATTTATCCAGCCTACAGACTACTGTAGAAAGCTGCCAAACTCATGGCCCATTTCTGAGGAAGGGTCTGTGGGTGTCTTCCCCAAGGTCACTGTGCTTTGTACCCAGGGACTGGGCTGTCATGCTTGGATCCTCTCTGTTTGAAACTGAATGGGAACAGAAAAATGGAAGCAACAGGAGAAGAGACCCAGGGGCACAGAGCCCCATAACGGCTGGAGACTGAATTATGGAGCCCTGAGGAAATCAGGTAAAAAATGAGATCCATTCCATTTCCATATGGCCTGGCTGTGTGGCTACTGAAACTGTTTTTCTGTATTTCTAACATTCCTAATAATACAACTTTCTGACTGACCTAACTTGAATATGCAGTATTTTAAAAAGAAAAGGCCCGACACAACATAACACATCTACTTTTCCACACTTAACTGACTGCATAATGCTTCACTGCATGGAGAAGGTATAATTTAACCAATTTACAGTGGACCCTTGAACAACAAGGTTTGAACTGCACACGTCCACTTATAAATGGATTTTTTTCAATAGTAAATACTACAATACTACACGATCCACAGTTGGTTGGAACCACAGGTGCAGAGGAACTGAGGATGCAATGGGCCGAATATAAATTATACTTAAATTTTCAACTGTGTGGATGGTTGGTGCTCCTAATCTCCACGTTTTTCAAGGATCAACAGTACTTCCAAGTTTTTCACTTAGTTCCAAACTTTCAATACACCTTCTCGAACATATTTTATACTTGTCTGATTATTTCTTAAACGCCTAGAAGTTGTGACTTATTGTTATGGCCTACAGGATATAAATGTACAGCAATATCTTTTTTAAAAATACCTATTTAATTAAGCATTTGTGTTTGTCTTAATGAAACAACTGTATAGGAATGTTAGAGGAAGTTAAAAGAAAGAACTGTATCAGTGACAGTCACCAGTGAGTTGAGAACGATGTTTAGCCAATGCATCTTATTCAATGCTATGAATAAGTTCTTACTTGCTTGATAAATTTCAAATGTCTATTGAGCACTTACATATCCGGCCACTCTTCATGAATGAGATGTGGTCCCTGTATGCAAAATGCTTTACACATAGTAGCCATTCAATAAACAATCACTTCATTGAACCGAACAGGACATATGAACCACAGAGAAGCTAGCTTACCTGATTCCTGTGGCCAGTGCTACAGGTGTGCGAGAGAGTCGCGATAATGTTTCTATAACCTGAGAAAAGAGGAAAGGGCTCACTGGCGTGTATTTCAGAAAAAAACATTTTTTTTTTCAAAAACAGTAGTTTTACAATCTAATATTGACAATAGCAGCGGAAATGTAAGTTTGCAGGTGTCGTTTGTAACTGAGAAGTATAAACACCTACTTATAATTTTGTCCCTTTCCTTAATTTTATGACTCTACTTATAATTTTGTCCCTTTCCTTAATTTTATGACTCTAAGCAGATTACTAACCATGTGGTTTGCAGTTTCTTGATCAGTAAAAACAAGGAGTTAGACAGGGTAATTCTAAAGTTCTCATGTCTCCCCTACTACATGATCTGAAAGACCCTGTAACGCCGCTCTGTCCAAAACAGTAGACACTAACCACACAGAGACTATTTAAATTTAAATTAATTAAAATTTTAAAAACAAAAAATCAGATTCCTTAGTTGGACTAGCCACGTTGCATGTGCTCAGTAGCCCATGCGCCTAGTGGCTACTGCATTGCACGACACAGACATCAAACACTTCCATTATCACAAAAAGTTCTATTGGACAGCACTGCTATATAGCAAAGTTGTTCAGAGGGTGGGCTCTCCAGCCAGACCACTTCATGTGAGTTCTGATCCCGACTTCACCATTTATTAGCCGTATATCCGTGTGCAAACTACTTAATTTCTCTGGGTCTCAGCTTTCTCTTCTGGATACTGTCTATAATAATTAAGTTAGGTTATTAACAATCACTATCTTATTATAAGAATTAAAAAGATAATACATGTAAAGCATTTATATGGTAGCTATTCTTTATAATTGCCAACTTCAAGAAAATTACCTTATTCTAATTCTGAATATTTTCAGAAAAGGAATTTCCTAAATTACCCTTAATTATCTGTATCTGTTTCAAAAATTCTTCATAAAGGTTTTCAGTACCTAACCCTCGATGTGCCCTGCTCGAGCTTTAGCGTTAGTACATAGCAACTGTACCCTTCCTTTCCACATTTACACCTAACAGCATCTCTTTCAAAGACTTAGTGAGGAAGCTAATGAGCTAAAATGTGTTCTTCTCATGAAACCTGTTTCTATGATAATAGATATAATTTGTCTTAAGTATCTAAACAAAACATAAATACGTTCTACTACAAGGCCTATTCACAATGAGAGAACAGAAAGAGAAAAGGTAAAAATCTATCTCTAGGTTGAGGTAGTCTTTGAATTCCCCAGTTCAAAGATGGAAATGTTTCCAGTACTAGGAGTCTCATAAGGGTATTAGCCACACATATACTTATTTATCACCTACTTCAGGAGGCAGTATATTGTTGGGGTTACAAACACTGAACTGAGAACACCTGGATGAGCTAGGCCCACCTTCACCAGCCTCTATAAAATGTGGATAATAACAACTACCTACCTGCCTCACAGAGTTACTGAAAAATTAAATGACACAATGCCCATCAAATGCTTAACTCAACAAATGTGAACTGTTAGTAATACATAAAATAAAATTATCATTATATACAAATGAAATTTAATCTAATCGAAGGCCTTTATGCAATTTCTTTCTGGTTTAACCTTGCTGAAGAGCAAAGAACAACCTCCTAGGTAACACTTGATATCGATGAATATCCATAAGAAAGATAAAGCAACTTCAGTGAGTCTGTAAATTCAGAAGATCATGAACAAAATAATAAATTTATCAAAATAAACTGATTCAAGGTAAAAATAATCATCTGCTAAGTTTCCAAAAATATGCATTATTGAGTGAAAAGTCTAGCTATTGGAGGAGTCCAGGATAATCTGTGGAGTAATATTTAGACTGCTGAATTAACTACATTGTTGAATTTTAGCATGAGCCTTATCCTGATGTAGCACTGTTCTAAAGTTATGGGGTGAAGTCGGCTTCTAATTCGTTTTTTCACAGCAGTGTCACTACTCAATAACAAGAGAAATAGCAACAGCGTTAGTACTACTATGTGTTTTACTACTGCTATTATTTAACACAAATGTTAAAACACCAGAACTAGTCACAACCTGTCCCTGCCACACAAGACTATATGTAGTTTGATTTTTTTAATACAATTGTCCACCAGAGGGAGTGAGACAATAGTCTATCACTTCACTCCTACATTGAATATAAGTACAAACATTTCTGAAAATTAACATGCTGAAACCAACTGTTATTTACTTAAAAGGATTATCTAGTCTATTCAATGATAGAAAAATAACATAAAGATAAAAGTTCAGTGGATGGGACTGAAGGATAATATGTGCATGTCTTTTTTTTTTTTTTTTTTTTTTTTTTTTTTTTTTTTTTTTTTTGCGATATGTGGGCCTCTCACTGTCGTGGCCTTTCCCGTTGCCGGATGCGCAAGCTCAGCGCCCATGGCTCACGGGCCCAGCCGCTCCGCGGCATCTGGGATCCTCCCGGACCGGGGCACGACCCCGTATCCCCTGCATCGGCAGGCGGACTCTCAACCACTGCGCCACCAGGGAGGCCCTGTGCATGTCTTAAAGTGAATCTCCCAGGGGACTATCACTCAGTTTTGTATCTATCTTATTGTACATCAAGTCCATCCATTAACTCAAGTTTAGCCAAAGCAAATAAGGACTGTTTGGTCAATGTAGTGTTTTTAGAACAGTGTGTATTCTATATACAGGTGGAGTGTATCCGGATTTGGAATAGACAAGTACACAAATTAATGCCAGATTCTGAAGTCCTGTGTGGAGAATGACCTGCTGTTAGAAACATCCTTCAAGTATATTTACAAAAGAAAATAGCCCCAAGGGCAGTAAGAAGACTATTTGCCTTGAAATGTCTTAATTTCTAAATTGTTGCCTCAAATAACATGACATATGGACATTTACTCCCAGAAAGGGGGGCAATGTTAGAATATTTGCAGGTTAATAGGCTGAAAACCAACTACTAAATCCACATCATGGATTTTCTTTCTCTACCTACATCCATCCCTTGTTTGATAAGAAGAATGGCATTTGCAAAGAAATGAAAAAATTCCAGATAACAAGAATAAGAGTTACCGTGCGAGGAAGGTGGGAGAGGTGAGCAGGGCTTCTGTGTGTCTGCTTTAGAGGGGTGGGCTAGATCCCAGAATCTATGAAGGGTCATTGACAAGTTTAAGGAAGATAGCAGGGTCAAAATTGCATTTTTAGAAGATCACTCAGCAAAGTGAAGGACAGACCGGGGTAGGAGGGCATGGGATACAGATAGGGACCAGGAGACCCACTGGGGTGGGGGTGGGGGGGCTTCTCAACCATCCAGGTGAGAAATGAGAGGTCTACAGGAGAGCTAGAGAAGAGGTGGAAATATGCGAAGTATTTAGGAACAGCGGCTGACACACCGTGGAGGCTGAGGAAGGAGGAAGAACCCGGGACCACCTGGGCCGGCTGTTACAGCGTCGAGGGGCCGCCCACCCAGAGTGCTCCGGGATGCTCCTGAGCAGGAAACCCTCGTCCTCTGTTCCCTCCAAACGCCTGACTACATTCATCCTCGTCTCGGCCAGGCTGGTCCCCACCCAGAGCCTTCTCTGACCATCTCCCTCCTCCAGTCTGGGTTCTTTCTGTCCCCACAGGACCCTGGACATAACTCTGCCCTAGCACCTATCCCCTTATTCAAAATTTATCTGCTGTTTAAAATATTTCAAAAGGACTCGTGTTTATCTTGTCAATTGAAATAATGCAGAAATACATAAAAGTTGCCCACCCCCCCCCACACACACACCCCTCTCTCACCTTCTGCTTAAAGGAGACCAGAGCTAAGAATCTGGTGTGACTCTTGCAGAATTGTTTTTTTCTTTTTCGTTATGATTATTATTTTAGGTAATATATTTCTGTTATACAGATTTCTCTACCAACATGCTTTTGTCATTTACCAACATATCACATATAGTGGTGTCAACACATACAGATCTTTATTCATTTTAATGAATTCATTCATTCATTTATTCATTTGAATGTTGTATCACATTCCAGTGTCTGTATATAACATAATGATTTAACGCTTCCCCTGCCAGTGAACTTTTTCAACATTTTGCTACAACAATGCTGCAATTACCATCCTTGCCAAATACCTTTTCAGTTGTGTGCAGGTATTTCTATAGGAAGGATTCCTAGATGTGCTGACTAGGTATCACCATTGCTCTTCAATAAATATGCACAAATTCGCATTACCCCCGAAGAGTGTGTAAGAATACAAGAAGGCATTCTAATGACCTGTTTGTCTGTCTTTCGCATCCAACAATGGAAAATACCTTAAGGGCAGGGAAACTGCTTTTTGGCTGTTCTATTCCCATCACTGCACTCACAGCCAGCCTCCAAACAACCACTTAACACAAAAATCTTTGTTGCTCAAACAAATGAATGACTATGACTTACCCTGCAAAATTGTTGCGAGGATTAGGGATAATATGTGTAAAGATATGTAAAGAGCTTAGCCTGCCACAAGTGAGGAATGAATGAGTAACTGAAGAAGTCCATTATGAAAATTAAATATTAAGTATGAGAAAGAGTTGCTTCTCTCCTCAAAGCTAGAGACAACGTCGTACACAGTGGCACACCCCTCCCCATCAAAATTTTCCCCCTAATGATAATTTTTATTTAGTTTGGGCTCTTGATTTTTTCCATCCCCATTAGTCAGTTTAAAAGCCATGAAAGAAAAACAGTTTGCCAAAACTGAATGGCAACACTGTCCACTAATAAAGCTACCCATTTTAACTCTTCTCTTCATGAGACCTTCTGGCTAATTCTCACCGTCTGCTTATCTGGCACATTAGTGCTGTTGATATCGTAGTTTGTGAGAAAAGCAAGTCAACGGTGCAGAAGCAGTTTGCCATAGCTCCTTCCAAGGTCTTGAGTTAAGGAAGCCATGGACATAGAGAAGAACTCAAGGAACCATGGGGACCAGCACACAGGTCTGCCAAGAAGTACTAATTAATTATGGCTTTACCTCCTTGAGCTCTCTACTCTATTTTTTTTTTTTTTTTTTTGCCGTACGCGGGCCTCTCACTGTTGTGGCCTCTCCCGTTGTGGAGCACAGGCTCCGGACGCGCACGTTCAGCGGCCATGGCTCACGGGCCAAGCCGCTCCACGGCATGTGGGATCTTCCCGGACCGGGACACAAACCCGCGTCCCCTGCATCGGCAGGCGGACTCTCAACCACTGCGCCACCAGGGAAGCCCTCTGCTCTAAGTTTTATCTCTTAACTCTCTCCCTGACCCAATGGGAAGGCTATAAAGATTCCTGAACAGGGCTCTGGATTCAATAGGAGTTCCTGAGGAAGTGCTTCTTCCAGGAAGATAGGTTCGAAAAGGGCAGTCAGGTGGCTTCAAGCTTGAGCCCCAAGCACCAGACAAGCTTGGCAGTTCAAGAACGGTCTGCAGCATTGCAGCACCACAGCACGAAGCTACCATCTAGCAGCGGAAGCTATGGGCAGGGATGCTGCATCATGGCTCCTACAGGCTCAGAGCAAGTGCCCTGTGGGTTCATGGAGGAAAAACCCAAGCCCTAGAGGACGTAATTGGAAGTGTGGGCCTGGGGGTGCTGGGCTGAGTAATTCAGACAGAAGGATAGGCCTGTAGACTAGACTGAGTGCAACCAGAAGCAACCCAGAGACCTGGTATTACGCAGGCATCTGATTCTCTGCCAATGAAGCCTAACTCTAAATCCAACCAGATGGTGAGTTTCAGGCTAACAATATATCTCACTTTCTCCTAGGAAATCAACAGAACTTATTATCTTAATTTCCTTTGCAATTCTAATCTCACACAGCAAATTACCCCATTAGGATACACTGCAGCTTAGTGTCATTTCTAGCAACATGTTTACATCTTTCCTAAAATAGCTGGTTGTTGCTTTGAATACTGTAGAAGGCTGTCGAAAAACATCCCTAGCACTTCTGTGGGTAAAGCAAAGCAGTACAACCAGATAAGATGAATAAAACATTACTTCTGTATCAAGAAGATTATGAACTATGGGAAACTCATTTGCATTGTTCAAAAGAGTAGGGTATCTATATGGGTTTAAGTGGTCCAAATTACAGTTTGTGCAGACCTTTATACTGATCATAAGTGCAAGAATTATTCTGTATGTATTATTTTGAGTCTTCAAAAGTAAAGCTCTATAGAGAAAAAGAACCTCTCTTTAGGAAAGTCATATACTAGACTGGTTAAGGTGCAGGCTTAAGACTCAAATTTTCTGGATTCACATCCCAGCTCCACCTCTCACTAGCTGGGTAACCACAGAAGAATGTCCTGTACTTCTACTGCTATTTCCTAATGCCATTGTTGCCACCATCATCATTGGTAAAGTAAAATTTGGTCTTTGCAAAGCACTTCAGAAAATAACATGTGATGTCTACCTCAAGTTATCATAGGATACAAAGGAAAGCTTTCTAATGGCTGGGAATACATTTAATAAATTATGTTGTACATTCGAGTACTTGATGGCTAGCCTTTGTTAATAGTTGCCAACAGTTGCTAAGCTTGTCTAATTGTAACACTATGCTTTTTAAAAATGAGGACTGTTGACAGTAAATGTTTTTCTTTTATTTAGTATTCATTTCCTGCTTCCGTGTAATTAATGTTTAATCAAAATAATCAAATAAAAAATATAAACTCCTGTCATACCAAAGTATGTCTAACAGGCTAAAAACAATTGCTTTTGACCTTGCTACAGTGAATTTTAGTCAAAAACAAACAAATGTTCCATGCCTAGTCTGCTCGTGAAGATATAACACTAATAACGACCAGAATCACATCCAGCTCATAAAAGAGCTCTAAGAACTGACAGTACAAAGAGATGGGCTCAGAGAAGCTTCAGCACACATTGCCCCACAGTCCCCATCCCCTCCACACCTCACTGCCTCAAATAAATATAGAAATCTATGTAACTAGAGTGTGTCTGTCATTTAACCACAGTTTCAGGACAAGTCCTTTAGCTGAATCCCCACCCCCAACCATATGATGATCCCTCCCAGCTCCATCCTCTACAGAAATTCTAAAGCCATCCTCACATTTTATTCAAGTGATTCTTTGAGAGGCTGATGAAAGTTCTTGGTCCTTTCATCGGGGCGGGGTGGGGGGGGGGAAGACTGCATATACTAATACTCAGATACACACAGACATATAAGTATACACAATTCTGCATTTTATCTCAAGAAATCCAGGGACCTCTTGAAGAACTTTCATGGATTTCCTAGATTCTCATTCCATCTCCTTCTTTGCCTATAATAAAACCAAGGCCCAGAAAAATTAACTAGCTTGTCCAAGGCCAAAGAACCGAGAGCAACAGAATTGGTACCAGAACCCAGGTCCCTTCTCCTCTACCCAGGCTACTGCTCTTTCCAACTCACCATCCTGCCCATGAATCTCCTGCATTTACTCAGGGAACATCTACGGAACACTCACTATGGGCTAGATACACCTGATAAACTCTATTTTGTTATACTGAGGATAGCAAAATGGAGACTATATAATTCCTACTCTCAAAAACCCACCATCTGTTGGGAAAGACCACAAGGGTGGATGGTGCAAACACAGACCTAGTATTACAAAGTGCATCCATAGCCCAGAGGAGAGAGCAAGGCCAGCTGTCCCCCTCAGCCTGAAGGACAGTCAGAGAGGCTCAAAAGGCTCTTTAGAAGAGGTGACCCTGGGCTGCATCTTGAAGGGCAACAGGGAACTTCCCAGACTCTCTGCAGGTTATAAGAGGTCTGATGGGTGAGAACCACCATGTTCTGGCTTCACCTCCTCCCTCATCGCGTGCTCCAGTGAGAACACTTGCCCCTTACTCTCTGAGAAGCTCTTTGTAGTTGCCATTTCCTGAATAATATTTTCCTTATTTGGTTGACAGTGAATAGTTTTCAGGTTCTAAGAGAGAGGTCACTAAGCAAAGCTTTTCTAAACCAAACAGACCAGCACTTGTCTCATGAGGCACTTCAACACCATCGTGGTCTTGCTGTCTCTGCGTTCTCGGCCTCCACACTCGGCCCCTGAAGACCCAAAATAGAGCATCTTTCCTTCAAACCTGTTTCTGCTCCCTATTCCCAATGAGCCCACAGTCTCACTCCTCTCTCTCACCTGCCCAGGCAGCCAGGAAACTTTCTAGACAACCACTCCTCCTTCATACCCCATCCTACCAATTCACCCTTTTAAATGTCTCTCAGATCCAACTCCTTCTCTCTTCCTGTGCTTCTGCCTTTAGTCCAGGTCCTCTCTATCTCTTGCCTCAATCACTGGAAAAGCCTTCCAATTCATCTCCATGCCTTCAGTTTCACTTCCTTCATCTTCTACGTGGCTACCATAGAGGCGGTATGACATTTCAAAACTGTCAATCTGAGCACACCACCATCACCACTCTGCCCACCTTAAAATTCTTAAATGTTAGTCCTCATGCAGAGATCAGATTATTTAGCAGGACACTCAGAGCCTTCAATTGATTGGCTCTGCTCCCCACCCCCTTCCAGCCTTCCCCTGCCACCAACTCTCCCCACATCTCCTGTTCAGCCCCATACAACCACCTTGCCTGCTGTGCCCCAGACAGACTCTAGAATTTACTCCATACATGTAAATTCTAGCAGACCAAAAAATTCTTTTTACTAAAATTCACAGAGGCGGTTTCAAAATGAACACTTTCAGACTAAAGAGCAGGCAGGAAAAAAGCAAACTGGTACCAGCAATGCTAATGTTCTCACACCAAGTAAAAAGAAGTTACAATTTTTCTTACACACTGTTCTAACCATCCCCTGGGTCCAAATACCAAAGCAGATGAAACCTGAAATTCATCAGTGCAGAGTTAGGTGTCTGGAAGCACAACTCTCTAGTTAGAAATCAGAACAAACATAAATATTGCTTCTCCTAAACTTACACTGGTCTGTGAGGATGTGTTGAAGTTAGTACACCATAAAGAATTCAACTTTTTGTAGGCAACTAAAAAGAAATACTTTAGTTTGAAAACGTAATCATATTTGCAAATCATTCCCTGCCTTTACACAGAGTAGAGATACAATCTACAAAATTCATGTGGCGCTTTTAATATCTTCACTACTACAAAAGGGAATCTAGTTGTGGGCCCTGTAGGTAAACACTGATTACTCACTGTACAATTATAGTAATGACTCTAGCTCAGCACTTGAGGTGGTAGCGGTGTTATTACCAGCTCACTAAGAACCCACTGTGGCTTTCACACAACTCACTTTAAACAGATGTGTCCTATGTGTTAGTATCAGGCCAGAGGACAGGTTGTTTATGAGATCAGAAATAGACTGGGAGAGTTCTATGTGACTTAAGGGACTTGGAAAATAGAATGAATTTTCAAAGCTGCCTACAAATCATTCAGCTGGGTCAAAGTTAACATGTTTTCCAAACCCAGCTCACTTTCAGAGTCACGCAGAGATCTCTGCTTCCTGCATGCTGCCCCCATGGCTATTCCCACTTTAAAGGCTGAAATCACATGGAGTGCAGGAACAAACAGGCAATGCCAGGATGACAGATCCAATGGTGGAGTAGAACATGACCCTTTCTGCCAGCCTGGAGATGCTCCATCTTTAGACCCTACCGCGAGGCTGCTCACAGAGCAGAAGGAAATGTCTGCAAAAGTTATTCTCATATTTCAAATCATCTAACAGAAATTGCGCCTTAGACTACAGGACTAGGAGAACAAAATGACGGCCCTTAAAATGTGTCTTTGTTCTGGCTGGTCTGGTAACGCTGGTCATTTCATACTGCTTGGAAATGCTCGTTTTCATACGTGCTTGAGCAATTAAAAAGCAGGTAAACTCATTCTTTATTATGTAAGAAACAGAGTTTCTAGACCAGAGCTGACCATTAGAAATATGTGAGCCACACACATAACTTTAAAATTCTAAGAAGCTACAGTAGAAAAAATAAAGACAGGTGAAATTAACTTTAATCTTATACCTTATTTAATTCAATATATTTATAATAGCATCATTTCAATATGTAATCAAGATAAAAAACAAGACTGTTATATTGTTTTATTTTTTTATTCTAAATCTTCAAAATCTGGTGCGTATCTTACAGCACATCTGTAAGTAAATTCAACCCTGAGTAAATTCAACCAAGGCATATTCGAGCATTCAAGAGCCACATTTAGTGAATGGCTATAGAGTAGACAGCCCAAGTCCAGACAAAACCCTTCCAAGTGCTCAGAGTATACAGGAAAAGGAGTCAGATCCATAGTGAAGAAAAGGTTGGGCCAAACCTTTCATTTTACAGATGCAGGTGGTAGCTACAAGTGGCACGGCCCCCTCGAACTCCACAGCTCCATGTACTCGAAAGAGAGCCAGAGCCTACACATCTGGACGCCCAGGGCCCGTTTTAGTAGAACCAGCAGAGTGCTAAAGAGACCCTGAAAGGGAGTGGGGAGCCCCCGGGGGAGGAGGAAACTGCCCCTCCCCACAAGCCTTTCTCTATTTCACATTTCCCCGCCATCTATAAGTGCCAATTGTTTGATCATTCTCTCCACCTGCCAATCTGACGGTCACCCACCAGGACATTCATCACCTATCCCATGCCAGCCTTGGCCCCGCAGACACTCACTGAAAGCTGGTCAAGTCCTCTGCGCCCAATGTGCTCACAGTGGGGTTGGGAGACACACAAGGAAATAATCACAAAGATCCAGGTAAGCCATTACACAGGTGGTAACAGTTGTGGAGGGATGATGTACAGGGCTTGTAAGAGCAGAAGGACAGTCTTTGTCTAAGACTTCAGGGGATGCCTCTCTGAGGAACGGACATGGGAGTTGAGATCTGAATTTCTAATGAGGTTTTTAAAATTTTTATTGGAGTATAGTTGACTTAAAATGTTGTGTCAGTTTCAGGTGTACAGTAAAGTCAGTCAGTTATACATACACATGCACCCACTCTTTTTTAGATTCTTTTGAGCAGACGCTCCATTCCAGCATTTTTCACACAAAAGCATTAATGTTTTTAGTGTGTGCTATAGCTTGAATGTTTGCATCCCCCTAAAATTAATATTTTGAAACCTAATCCCCAATGTGACGGTACTGGGCTGTGAGGCCTTTGGGAAGTGATTGGGTCATGAAGGCTAATGGGATTGGTGCCCTTCTAAAAGAGACCCCAGAGAGCTCACACCCCGCTTCCACCATGGGAAGACACAGCGAAAAGACATCTATGAACCAGGTAGCAGTCCATACTAGACACTGAATCAGCTGGCACCTTGATCTTGGACTTCCCAGCCTCCAGAACTGTAAGAAATAAATTTATGTTGTTTAAAGCACCCGGTCTCTGGTATTTTGTCATAACAGCCTAATTGAACTAAGAAAATGTCTAACATCATTCCTTCTTTCCATTTATTTCTAACCCTATTTCTTCTTGTTCTTTCGCCCAAACAGGGAAGGACACTGAGGTCCAGAGATCAATAAACTCACCAAGTCTGTGAGCTGGTCCGACTGTGATGAGAATGGGCTCCCAAATATCTGCCTCTGACAAGGGCTTCTCCCCTCTGACCTGACTGCATTTATCACACTTGACAAGTTACAGTACAATTTCCCAGGCGTCCTGAAGTGGGTTAGATCCAGGCTGCCAATGGCCATGTAGAAGTTAGGACTGCATTTGATAGGCCACAGAGTTAAGCAAGGTGTTTAAGGAGAACGGTAACATGTTCAGATTTGTTTTCTAGGATAACTGTAACTGTGCTGGCTGTTCAACAGATTAACTGAAAGAGAAACACACTCGTAGAATGGAGACTAGAGAAGACAGACAACTCAAAGTTCAGGTGACAAAGCACACAGCATGGCCCGGGGCACTATGATGTGAAGGAGGGAATACATTCAAGGGCATTTCAGAATATATTCAAGTAAGGTAAGACAGCTACACAAATGTGATTCTCAGATGGCTAAGACCCATGTTTCTCAACACTGGCTGAAAGTCAGAAACAGCTGAGGAGCTTTTAAAAAATACCTATATCCGGGCCTCCCTGGTGGCGCGGTGGTTGGGAGTCCGCCTGCCGATGCGGGGGATGCGGGTTCGTGCCCCGGTCTGGGAGGATCCCACATGCCGCGTAGCGGCTAGGCCCGTGAGCCGCGTAGCGGCTGGGCCTGTGGGCCGTGGCCGCTGAGCTTGCGCGTCCGGCAACGGGAGGGGCCACGACAGTGAGGGGCCCACATATCGCAAAAAAAAAAAAAAAAAAAAAATACCTATATCCACACCTTGCTTTCAGAAAATATGACTCAGTCTGCAGTAGGGGTCCAGCATCAGGACTTTTAAAAAGCTTCCCAGGTGATTATAATATATAGCCAGGGATGAAAACCACTAGCTTGGATAATAGAACAGCTTTTTGAATCCCTAAAGTCAAGCAGAAACAGTATGTTTTGTAATCTTTAATTTAGCAAATAAGTATTAAGTGCTTAAGATAGGCACTAAATTACGTGTTTAGGTTTATTTACTCTCATAAAATCTGAGTTATGTGATATTCTTATTTTAATAAAATAAGAACCCTCTAAGGGTCAGAAGTGGAATGATTTCTAGGAACATGATAAGCCAATAGCAGAACCTAGATTTGAACCCAGATCTGAATACTCAGATCTGCTAAAAGCAGATGATGCTGCCATTACCTTTAGAGTTGGGCCTTTGATTGTGATCTGACTTATAGTGTTCCTTCATTTGCAGATATCTTGATCCCCAAGGAGTGTAACCACTTCAAAAGCTAAACCATGCTCCATGTTCCACTGAACCCTCAGCTGTGTCTAACACCATGTGAACAACGGTAGCATCTAAACTCACCTGCTACTAAATTCACCATCACACTGCTGAAGCAAGGGTGGGCTTTTCCTTATTTTGCCAAAGTAGAAACCTTGACTATATCTTCACAGAAAACCTTTTTCAGGGTTACAATACACAAAGTATTATGGAAATATAAATCCTGTATATTCATAGCATAAAACAATTCCTTTAATAGTGTAGTTCAAATTCATATGAAAATATAAACATGTCATAACAGTAACTTCCTGCATCTTTCTGTCTGAACAATAAACAAACAGGAAACATATACTATTAAAGTAACCACCTATAAAAGCCCATGTAAATTTCAACAAGTAACAAAGACATTAATATTTACTAAACAAGGGCTGCCTCATTATGCAGTCATGCTAACTGCTTATGAAAATTTATTAGTACATTTGCTCTGTAACACTTAGGTACTAATTCATGTATAATAAAATGTCCAAGAAAACGTGTATGATCATAATTAATTCTAACTTATTTCCATATCTTATTTGTTTGAAACTCAGAGAACAGAGTTTAGCTGCAGAAATAATTAATTTATATGTAAAATTTTCTCGTACTGTCAAATTGAACACAAGAGAAGCAGTTAACACAACAGAGCCCACTTAGAAGGGTCTGACTGTTCAAAGCTAGAGCCCATGGGCTCATGTTCCTCCATCTGGTTGGTAATTAAGTAGACTGTAAGGAAACATAGTATTCTATTTTCTCTAAGGGTTATTCCTCTGTTTAGAAGTATAAATATTTATATGGATTTAAAGTTAACCTCATCCAAACAAAAATAACACTGGTAAACAACTGAGTGCTATTATATATTATATATATTTACATGCACACATACGCACCCATAGATGCCAATCTTTATGCTGAGCACTTTATTAAATGCTCGCAACAACCTTATGAAGAAGATAACGTCATCATCTTCATTTGAGAGACAGCTAAACTGAGGAACAGAGAGGTTAAAGAGGCCATACTCCAGAGGCAGCGAGCAGTAAAGCCAGCACCTGCACACAAGTGACCTGACCCAGAATGCATGCTCACTTGATCACTACACATGCTGCCTCCCATATGAAAGCACTGATGATACATGGTTTGGGAGCTACAAAGAGGTGAAAGACACTGTCCTCGTAGTCCAGAAGCAAGAGCTCTGCCTGTTGAAACTAAGCAAGCCCACACACGCTCAGACCCACATGCTGGAAACTGAAATCATGAAAATCAAGACAGCTCGTGATTACTGCTAGATAAATTGTAGAACCAACTAGGGAAGGTGCCTGTGCTATAACTCACCACCCTTTCCATATTTGTCATAACTTCTCACATTTGAAATATTACATATCTGTTTATTATCTGTCTCCCTGAACTAGAGTATAAGCTCCATGAGAGCAGGGGGTTTGTCAGCCCTGTTCCCAGCAGTATTTACAGCCCCTAGAAACCACAGAGCTCACAGATGCTCAATAACTATATCTGAACAAGGGAAGGACTGAGGAGCACCCACAAATAGAAGCACAACAGAAGGAGATGGGTTCACGACGGGGGATTTTGAAATAGGACTGAAGAGGCTAGCTGGAAGCACATGGTATTAAATGTTAGGCTAAGGGCTTCCCTGGTGGCGCCGTGGTTGGGAGTCCGCCTGCCGATACGGGGGACGCAGGTTTGGGCCCCGTTCCGGGAGGATCCCGCATGCCGTGGAGCAGCTGGGCCCGTGGGCCGTGGCCGCTGGGCCTGCGCGTCCGGAGCCTGTGCTCCGCTATGGGAGAGGCCACAGCAGTGGGGGGCCTCGCCGCGTACCCCAAAAAAAAAAAAAAAAAAAATGTTAAGCTAAGGAGGCTGTCTATTTATGGGGAGCTAATAAACGTTTCTGAGCTGGAGAATGAACTATCAGAAAGCAGTATGTTGGGCTTCCCCGGTGGCGCAGTGGTTAAGAATCGCCTGCCGGTGGCGGGGGACACGGGTTCGAGCCCTGGTCCGGGAAGATGCCAGGTGCTGCGGAGCAACTGGGCCCATGTGCCACAACTACTGAGCCTGCGCTCTAGAGCCCGCGAGCCACAACTACTGAGCCTGCATGCCACAACTACTGAAGCCCACGGGCCTAGAGCCCATGCTCTGCAACAAGAGAAGCCACCGCAATGAGAAGCCCACGCACCGCAGTGAAGAGTAGCCCCCACTCGCCGCAACTAGAGAACGCCTGCATGCAGCAACGAAAACCCAACGCAGCCAAAAATAAAAATAAATAAATTTATTTTAAAAAAAAAAAGCAGTAGTTAAGAATACTAATCTGGTAGCTGTACAAGACAGTTCAGAGGAAGGAGCCTGAACCTCGGAAGTTGTTTCAACACTCGCCTAGCTCTGAATTGATTACAGAGTGAGCTTGGGAGGTGGCAGAGGAAATGAATATGGTTAAGTGTTATGGAAAAGGGATCAACCCAATGTGCACTACTGGATATACAGAACCCCAGAGAAGCAAGTCTAGCTTGAGCAAACTTCAGAAAATCTGATCTGACTCTAGTTCATTACAATGTAGAAGATGCACTAGAGAAAGGATTAAATCCAGGCATTTTTTAGAAATATGATTCTATTCCAGTAGGTGCCAAAGATAGCTCTGGTTGACAGAAGTTGAAATAGCTGACCCAGAACTGTCTTGAATCTCAGAGACCCATGTGACTGGGACATTTCACATCAGGGCTGCTGACCTGAACCTGTGTTAGGCTGGATTCACAAATCTGGCCCAGAAGTAGCCTGACTCCTACTGAGGGATTTGCAACTGTGTGTGTGTGTGTGTGTGTGTGTGTGTGTGTGTGTGTGTGTGTGTGTGTGTGTGTGTGTTCATTCACACATGGACCAGTACTAATAAAGGAAAATTTTTAAGGAAATATATTTGATTCATGTTTGTTTTTTTTTTCCCTTCATCTTGCTTTTCCTTTTCAGCCTTTGCTGAGGATCATTTGCAAACATGGTACATTGTTTTCCTTCCCACCTAAATGACATTGGATTTAATCAGCTTTTTGAAATTCACTTGCACTATGATCTAAGAAAAAAAGCTGAGGATTAACTTGTGTTTTTATTATTTAATTTCACTTTGAGATGCCACCTCTATTTCATTCCAGGTGTTTGATGCTGTCCTCTTTAGGAATAACTTTAGCTGAATTACTTAAATAGCTATTTTTGAAGCAGTATAACAATATCTGCTGCTTTAGAATTCTGTTATCTGTGGCTTTTAAATCCTGAAAGGGATTTTACTTTAGGAGCCCTGGAAGACTTCTCTTTCTGGAACTTGGATACTTTTCAATGAGCAAGGAGTACTTTTTAGTCATTAGCTCCTCTGAGTGTATGTGGTTAATCCAGGATAATCTGAATTTTCCTTAGAATCTGAGTATTTACCAAGAACTGGCACAGAGAAAATAATCCTCTCAAAGGCTGTAGAAATGGAGCTCAGCCCTGATGGGCAAAATGACACCAGTGAGCATGCAGGGCCGCGCTCTGGTGGTCCTGGTCCCAATTTTTCTTCTGATGCAGTTTTCCATTTCATATTTTGTTTGCACTTAACCTCTGATAAAGCATTTCACCTGGAAGAATGGGTACAGTTTACTTACAGGACAAAAAAGACAGGAAGAAAGAAAGTCAATAAAGTTCACAATTCTTTCACCAGAGTTATTTGGGAGTCATCAGCTCTCTCTTCTGAAGCTGTTTCTCGGATACTCTTTTGAGCCAGCCTTTGAAAAGAGACTCAGACATGGAATATACCAGAGACACACTGCCTAGCAGCCGGACAGTGCTTGGTTTCACCTGCCAAGCAGGTTTGCCTCCTGGCAGTACCCAGGAATGGAACAGAACTCCCAAGTGAGAAAATAGTCATATACAGAGGACATTATTGAGATAACTCATGTCTAAATAACTTAATAAATTATATCCTTTAAACCCTTGCCATGATGGCATCCTTCACATATCCGTTGTGCTGTATCAAAATCCCTATGCCACATTAGTAAAATTCCTTGAATGGAACCAGGCTGGATCTACCCTGTATTGGCTTCTATGCAATGATAGATTGTACTCTAATAATAATAGAATGTTTCTGTTTTAATACTGTTGTCCTTTTTCTTTTTATAATCTTCTGTCTTAAACGTCCCCCCAAAATGAATATCCAGTCAAAATATGGCATATTTAAGAGGTTTTAAAATCTGGATCATCTTTTACAGTTATTTCCCCCAGAGAATACTTGATAGCACCCTAAATCAAGAGGATAAAATCCTAGAGTGGCAGCCCAGACTCAAACATTTATATCCAGTTATAAAAATTTGCTTAAGGGCTTCCCTGGTGGCGCAGTGGTTGAGAGTCCGCCTGCCGATGCAGGGGACACGGGTTCCTGTCCCGGTCCAGGAAGATCCCACATGCCGCGGAGCGGCAGAGCCCGTGAGCCATGGCCGCTGAGCC
>NW_006774564.1:3569204-3632010 GCF_000442215.2 Lipotes vexillifer | reverse complement strand
AGGCCACAGCAGTGAGAGGCTCGCGTACCACAAAAAAAAAAAAAAAGAAAGAAAAAGAAAAATTTGCTTAAGTCATGGGTCTTTTAATACTATACAGAGAGGAAACCTGAACTGATACAAAGAGCCCTCAATGAAGTAGAACATTCAGATCCTTACGCTTTGTCCAAAGGGACATTTCGAATGGGATGTTTCAAAGCAGCTATTTTGACGAGGCCAGGTCAAAAGAGCTGTGCCTATTAGGAAGTAATGAACAGAAAGATACTCCTGACCCCATCAAACCCCTGATCCCTGCACTGATCTTTACCTCATTCCTAACTCCCAGCCCATCAGAACCTAACTCTCAGAACTGAAGATGGGGTAAAAGTTCAAGAATGAGGCAACCGATCACTTGATTTAAAACAGACAAAATGGGGCTTCCCTGGTGGCGCAGTGGTTGAGAGTCTGCCTGCCGATGCAGGCAACACGGGTTCGTGCCCCGGTCTGGGAAGATCCCACATGCCGCGGAGCAGCTAGGCCCGTGAGCCGTGTCCGCTGAGCCAGCGCGTCTGGAGCCTGTGCTCCGCAACAGGAGAGGCCCCAACAGTGAGAGGCCCGCGTACTGCTAAAAACAAACAAACAAACAAACAAACCAAAGAGGACAGCTTCATATTATTTTTTCAGGCCACATAAGTCCCTAGTATCAAATGGTTTATCAAAGTGGCTCCTACACAATGGCTTTGTTAATATGACTGCCTCAAAACATCATGCCAAGAGAATAGCACTCCACAGAGATTTGGATTCTGGTTCCAGCCATGACTTGATGTGAGACCATGCTCAGACCATGTGGTTTCTCTGGGCCCCAGGCCCTCATCTCTAAAATGATGGGCTATTTGGATCTCTAACCTCAACCTTACCCATCTAAGCTGCCACAGCCCCACCTGCTAACAGTGAGCCAACAGTGGCACAATCTTGCCACTTTTTTTTTTTGAAGTATAATTGATTTACAATATTGTGTTAGTTTCCGGTATACAGCAAAGTGATTCAGTTAATTTTTTTCAGATTATTTTCCATTATAGGTTATTACAAGATATTGTGCCATATAGTAAATCCTTGTTGCTTATCGATTTTATAAATAGTGGTGTGTATCTGTTAATCCCATATTCCTAATTTATCCCTCCTCACCTTCCTTCCCCCTTTGGTAACCATAAATTTGTTTTCTATGTCTGTTGTCACTTATTTTTTTATGGATCAGCTCTCTTAGAAACAAGACAATGTATATTGGTGCAGTGTACTGGACTGTTCATACATGTTATATAATTTGAGACAAACAATTCAGTGGAAAGGCTCTATATTTTTTCTACTAAAATATATAAATACTAAAATCCCTCAATATATGATGGGTGCAATTTTTTGAACCCTCAACCCATTTAAAGAGCACATGAATCTGGTTTTGATCTAAATAAGGATCAAAGATTTATAAGAGAGCCACATTATAAGTGAATGTAAAAAAATACAAAATAAATTCCTGGGAATCATGGCATAGTCAATAATTTTTGTAGTAGTCTGATAAGTGGAGTTTGAAAAATAGACATGTATTGTTGCTTGTTTTTTAAAAAGTATAGTTATGCAAATTTACCATATAGCAACCTTCTTTACTTCATAAGTGCACACTGATTAAAAATTTTTGCCGCCAGTATATTTGATTCATTTTTCTTACCTTCTCCTCCACAAAATATTAAATAGTTTGATTCAATTACATTTATCTGCTTTTTCGTTCTGATGAGTAAAATAACTTTGAAAGATAAGTGAAAAATTATATATAGGTATGACTCTGAGGTAGGATAAAAAAGTCTTAAAAATACTGAAATGCACAAAAAGGTACTAATTATATTATGATTATTATTAGCTACCATTTTTCAGAGCTAACTGTGTGCCAGGAACTCTACAAAAAACTGTGAGGTGGGAATTATGCCAACTTTACATAGTAGGAAACAGTATCAGAGAAATTACATAGCTGTCTAACAACCAGTGAAACTCACACCCAGCCACTTTAGCTTTCTTGTAACACCAGTTTGCCCTACAGTAATTCTCAAGCTTGGAGAAGCTACTATTTTGTTGGTTTTCACTTCATCCTTCACCTAACATATATGTATTGAGCATCTGCACATGCCACAAATTCCAGTAGGTATCAGGGACAGAAAGAAGTCAGTGATGCATCTCTTTCCTCAAGGAATTCCCTATGATGTGGAAAAGAGAGAGGCATGTAAACCAACCCTGCAATCAAATGTGAAGTGCTGTGAACAAGGTACTCACAGGGCTCCAAAAAGCACGAGTCAAGACCACCTGGATCTATGGGTCAGGGGAGGCATTCCAGTGAGTTACACTGGAAGAGAGTTTTAAAAAATGATTAGAGATTTGCTATGGGAACAGCAGTGGACAATGACATTCAAGACAGAAAAATAGCAGAGACATAAAAGAGCACAGAACTTAGGAAAACGATGTTATGTCTCAATAACTGCATTATTTCTAGGTTGGGGTAAAAGTGAATGGAGAATGAGAGGGGAAATACCATGTTAAAAAGAATTTTAAATCTTTGCCTTTATACAGCACAGTAGTTCCCAAACCTTATCCTGCATCACTGTCACCTGCAGGACTTGTTAAAATACAGATGCTGGGCTTCATGTCCAGAGTTTCCAATTCAGCAGACCTAGGTGAGGCCTGAAAATCTGCATTTCCAACAAGTTCTAAGATGCCACAGATTGTCAGACTAAGGATCACACTTTAAGAACCACTGATACAGAGAAATAAGCCTTGAAGAGACTAATTCAAGAACACAGTATTTTTTTTAAGTTATTCCCTTTAAGTCTTCTGGTTTCCCGTAAATGTTAATCTAAAAATGTTCTTGATTTAAAAACTGAAAAGTAACTACATACAGGTCTACTTGATGTAAACAGTCTTGCAGAAGGAACACAAACCAACAGAGGAATAAGGAATTGCATTTTTTTGGCATTTACTCCAATCCTACCTTCTAAAGTGAGGTTGTGTGAGAAGGTCTCTTGCCTTCCCATTGCTCTATCAAGAGGAAGAGGCCTATGCAGAAATAGGAAAAGGTCCTCTCAGACCTGGCTACTGCACCAAGGTGGGCCCCTGCCCCCATGCTTCTCATCCAACCCCCAGCCAAAGGCTGCCTGTGCATCCAATAAACAGGATGTTCAAGGGAATACATTGTCAACAACAGTGGCTATCTGGGGAGTGGAGCTGCTATGCATTTCACTGTTGCATTTATGTATGTATTATGTATGTATATATGTATCTATGTATGTATGTATGTATGTATGTTGCCCCAGGTCTTAGTTGCAGCATGCAGGATCTTTAGTTGCGGTGTGCGGACTGTTGCAACATGCATGCAGGATCTACTTCCCCGACCAGGGATCGAACCCAGGACCCCTGCATTGGGAGCTCAGAGTCTTACCCCTGGACCACCAGGGATGCCCCTACTTTTATTATTTAACATTTCTATATTGTTTGAAGGTTTATTAATAGGTGTACATAAACTTATTCGAAAAAAAATTTTTTAATACAAAGATGTTTTCAAGATCGTACAACAAACAGAAATGGTTTTCAAACTCTCTTACTGCTCTGTGGTGCCGGCCCTTGGTTCAAATAAAATATTATCAGAAGCCCAAAACTTAAAACTGATAAAAGAAGAGCTGGTCAGGAAAACGTGATACTCTAGTGGTGAAAGACCCAAAACTTCTTTGAGGAACAACAACCTTACTCTTCCTCAAGATAATTACAGTACTTTGAAAGAGTACTTTTCATTTAGCTATGTGAGGCCCGGATTTTACTTTAAGTTATGTCATGTTTGTACCTTATACAATCTATTGGTTTGTGTTGAAAAATCAATTAATCATTCAAAATTTCCTGATTCAAAATCAGTTTCCTTACTTGTCTTTTCTGTTTCTGATGTTCACTCACCAAAAAAAGAAAACAAAGATGTCAGGTTCTGTCAGGTTGAAAAAAATCTAAAACTGTAATAACACAAATATAACTTTCATTGTTTTCTATTTAATTTTTTTAGATCCAAATTTGTTAGAACGGTAACTGAACTAAGTATAAAACAAGTTACACACACACACAAACGTGGGGGAAGTTTGTCTGGCATAAATATAGACTAATATGTAAATTAATATAGTAACTTACTTTCCACTAATAATGACTTCATTCTATTTTCAGTCCTTGAAGGTAGGAACATAATTTGGAATATTTGGCACAATTTAACTTGCTGTGAAAACACTAGTATTTCTAATTTGAATCCTATATGATAAAGCATGGCAAACAATTCTAACTACTCATTATATTTTTTCTCCAAATGAGGTTTCTCTCACTCTAACATTGTAGAGCAAACCTGATCTAACCACAAATGTGATGAAGTGCAGTGGATTTTTTTTCTACTGTTCAGCAGCATCATTCAAAAAATAACTGTTTTAAAGCCACTGAAACTCTTGGTTTCTAGGTGTCAAAATGATCACTTTGAATCAGAGTACTTTTCGAACACAGATTATTTCAATGCAAATGCTATTGCTTTCTTCTCCATCCTTTCTCAAATAGATATATGAAAGGGGAGGACTAGAAACTATAGTAGCTCTCTCTCCATTACAGTCAAGACTCAATGTTTATTAGAACTTAACTCTGTTGCTTCTCTCCTTATATAGTGGAGCCCGTTACTAATCCCTATACTAAAAGATAATCTGATTTGTCCTCTGCTCTTACATATTGACACAGGGTTTTTAAAGAGAATCACATGAGATCTGATTATGCAGCACCGATTTGATCCCACATAACAACCCTGCTCCTCCAAGGGACAAGCCAGAAGGAGGTCAGGGTAATGGTGCTGGAGGGCCACTGCACAGGGCCTTGTACACTGTGCACATAGTAAACCAAGAAGCGCATCCCCTAGCGATGAACAGTGCACAGCTGGCTTGATAGCCTAGACCCACTACTCTTCACTCCCACTCCTACTATATGCCTGCCTAAGCTCTGCAAAAGCCCAAGACCAATGCCGGCAATCCATGTAAAACCTCGGCCTTTTGATTTTGCCTTGAAAAAGCATTCAATGTAATTTAACTTTAAAGAAACGTTTCTTTAAAGGCAGTAAAAAATGTTTGTTGGATTTTCTTTTTCCTCTTTTGTAGGGAATGTGGCAATATATTTCAGTGTCCACGTCCTGGATCCAGGGGAACAAAAACTGAGCAATGTTATTGTTCCCCTAAAGAAACTTATGCATTTACAAATAAGGAGCAAGTGTGGGGATTTAATAATTGACAGAAATGTAATGCTCAGATGATCAGGCAAGACATAATTTTGGCTATTTTCACACACTTGAACGATGATGATTGATTTCAGAATCTAAATACTTGTTTAGAAAAATGCTTTCAACATACATATTTAATTAGGTCTCAGAATGGAGATAATTTACACAGTGTCCTGGGAGGCTTAGCTGACACAGGATTTCTGAAAGTTTCGACGCTAAAATGTCCATCTTTAGTATGAATATGGGACACATATGGACTAAGCAATGCTAATGCTTAGCTTAGATAACGCTCATAAACCAGGGCCAGTGTTGAACACAGGAATCACAAACATGAATAAAGAGAACATGCACTCTAGGCCTGCTAGACCTATGAAGAAAGAAAGTGCTTTTAATGAAAAGTGATTAGGAAAGAAGGAAGGAGGGAGGGAGGGAGGGAGGGAGGGAGGAAAGAAAAGTGATTAGAAGAGACAAAAGCAGTGAATGCACACAAAATAGCAAATTCTAAAAAGCCACATCCTTTTTCAAATTGCTTTTAAAACTCTATAAACATTATTTTCCTACAGTATAATATTTTTGTTGGCATATTTTTTTTTCATGACTATTGGAAAAAGGAAATTATGCTAAGTGTAAAAACTAAGAAATATTCTGTCACTTTAATGAAATGGGAGGTCACTTTTGGGCCTTGCTCTCACACCTCACAGTAAAGGCACTTCATGATCCAAATCGGCTGCCCCTACAAGTCATCCTCAAGTCCAAAACACTATGACACAGGTCACAGGAAACTCTAGATCTGTTCCAATTTCAGATGTCGCCCCAATGACCCAGAGCACACCTTATATTTTTATACATACATACATACATATATATATATATATATATATATATATATATATATATAAAATGATTGTCTTAGGGCTACACAGTATACTATAGAGGAAGAGGTTACAATGCATTTAACCAACATCCTACTGTTGAACACATGAGGTTTCCCCAGCTTATCACAATTACAAACAATGAAAAGAAGAAAACTTTTGAATCTAAATATTTGTTCATGTGTCTAATTATTTCCTGATAATTATTCCTAGAAGTGAAGTTTCTGGGCCAAAGGGGATGAACATTTTTAAAGTTCCAGATGTATACTGCTAAACCATAGAGGAGTTCTTTTTTTATAACTTCCCTACAAATAAGCTATTCCAAACTGCTCACAAGGCTAAGTGGAACTTGCCCAAAAGGAAGGGGATTGTTGTATTATTCAATTGTGCCTTTGATCCTTCAGAAGCATTCTGAGGTGCTCCTGTGATTTTTCTCCCTCCTAAAGCGATTCTAGTGTTATTCTTGGCAACTGAAAAATAAGCAAAACCATACAGTTCCTTTCTTAGAACTATTTCCTGAAGGTTTCCTTTGTCCACTGTCAATTCAGCAATGTTTGGTGGTGGAGTCATTACCATAATTAGACACCACCTAAGAGTCTGGGAAATTGACACTATCTAACTTCCAATGAAAAGGAGAACATGGAATGAATGAAATATTTAACACATTCAACAAGGAAGATTACATTTCTAGGCAGAAAAGAGCATTGTTGTATCAGCACCAGGTTTTTAGTCCCTGAATGGTAACATGGCATAGGCATCATCTGGATTCTTGGGATCCTTAACACATCTCTAATTTATAGACAAGTCAAATCACAAATATTTTATGAGCATTTATGACATGCAAGATCCTGCTTCTAAGTATTATGAAGGAAACAAAAAAATCTATAAATCAAGGAGCTTATAAATTAGGGTAGGGGACCAGAAAATTACATTCAAAATGCATTAAAAGAGAGGAGAAGATATTTAAACATTCCAAAACAATACATAAAAGTCACAAAGCAAAGGCACTAATTTGTGCAATTACCATAGATTACAATGTTTTTGTGGACACATTTTGTTTTATCTTATACATTAGAATACCAAATTTGTGATCAGGTTACAATTCTGTCCAAATAACCCCAACATTATGAAATTAAGAATGACAGAAACGATTAACAAAACATCTTTTTATTTTTATACATTAAAGCAAAGAAAACTATTTGTATTCAGTGATTTGAATTTCTCAGAGAAACACTGTTAGAAAGATTTTAAGAACACTCAAGTTACAGCATAATTTACTGTTACTAGAAAATGACATGTCATAGTAAAAACAACACCTTTTCAATTGCAAAACATTTCTAGAAGCTTGTATCTTTATAAAGACCATATTTTCTGAAATAATTTCTCCCCTTTTAACAAACATTTTGCCACACAAGAAAAAGGTGATAAAATTCTGCTGATAAATTGCTGCTGACAGGACAAATTCTAGAGATTCCGACAGCAACAGCCTGGACCGGGATTCTCAGCCCCAAACCTAAGCTCCAGCCTTTGGGAGTCTGGTAGCAGACGCTAGAGAGAGATGGGCGGTCCTGCCCTGACAGGGAAGCTCATGCCTCCCCATCAGCTGGCTTCCTACACTTTCAGAGCCGCAGAACAGAAAAGAAATACAGAGAAAGAGGTGGCAGGGGAGCTGCCATGTTTTCTTCTCAGAACCAGAAGAGAATGACACTCTCGCGTAGAGAACTGTGCTCGTCAGACTTTCCAGTTACACTTTCAATTTCACATACTCTATTTGCATCTCTAACTAAAGAAATTATGATCGTTTTATAAATTGGTATAACCCAAGGAAATTTTACAATTTCATGAAAATTCATAAAACAGTCTCTTTTGAATGTTGCTTTAATCATTATATTTACATGACAAGACTAAAATGTGTTTTCTTATAATTTGGGTTTTTTCAGTTAGTAAATCTATGGGATAGTTTATTTTCTTTTCCTCCATACTTCAGCTGGACAATTTTATCTTTCTGTCACCAAATAGGTAATCATGTTACAGTGAAGCTCCCAAACACATTTTTTCCATTCATCCGGATGTCCTGAGATCACCCCACAATGAACAGTAAGAAGACAGCAGGAAAATGGATGAAAAACAGGAACATTAGGCAAGAGGACCAGACGTCAGGGAAGGAAGATGGACAATAAGGGAAAGGCAGCATGAGAACCACCAGGACAAAAGAAAAGTAAAATTAAAAAAAAAAAAAGGAAAACATGTAAAAAGCCCAAAAGTAATTTTAAGAAACAGGAAATAAGAAACTTAAAAAATAGTATTCTCAAAAAGGTCTTTTCATTTCAGGAACATGTGTATAATTCAACTGTTAAAAGCCCCTTCCTGACACATGAATGTGTTCTGAATTAACAGACAACTTAACTTTCGTCTAAGACAGACACTGAAGGCCACATAAAGAAGCTGAAAGAAATAAAATTGACAAGGTTTGGGGTTTGATTTTGTTATTGTTTTTCCTTTTTAAATCTCCTTTCATGCTCAGGAAACAAGGTCTTAATTATTCTAAAGCTGTTTAGAAGGTGAACAAATATCTTGAAGTGATGCTCCAAGGCTCATTCTCTGCCTTAGACTCACAGATGACCTGGACAAAGAAAGAAGGGGCCTGACAGTCAGACCCACACTGGATGTGATACTGAGCATGATTACTCACCTGCACAAATGAAGAAGTAGGCTGACATTTCATTTAAAAATAGGATGACACTTTGGGAAAGCCTCATATAAAAAGAAAAGTAGAGAAAAAGCTGGCCAGGCATCAATACTAAGTAAGAGAGAACTGGCTGAATACAATCTGATTTGTAAAGAAAAAAACCCAATTGCTTCCTCACCATACACCAGAGAAATTCTAGGTCATTAAAGATTTTTCAAAGATGTTTACCATAAGATTAAAAATATCTCCTGATGGGGAGAAATCATATGGAACATTTCAACAGATTAGAACTCATAAAAATGTAAAACTATTACATGGTAATATAATCATAGACAAAATCAAACATATTAAAGACAGTTAATGCTTTTTTCTAACCAAACTCTTACAAATCAATATGAAAACTATTAACAACCACAAAGAAAAATGGAAAAGAGCAAATCCAAGGAAAAGAAATATGATGGCTGTTAACATACTATGAACCAGAGCTCCTCTGAGAAATGTCTTTTGACTTCTAAAAGAGATTTCTATGAAACAAGAATAATTCACAGATTAGATAACTTGGACTGAAATTTTTATTTTGTTCTAAGGTTTTTCAAGTTGCAACAAGAAGGCATGAGCTCACATCATTTTCTACAAGTGGACAAATTCACCACACTACACTTCACACCAAAATGCTTGCCATTATAGAAGCCATTAGTATTACCTCTTCCTCTGGAAGCAAACACAAAATTTAAAATGGCAAGTACAAAAGTAAACAAAATCACATAGTCTTAGAATATTACATTAAAAAATATTAAAATTGTACCGTTTACAAAAGTTTAGAGGGAGGCACAGCTCTACATGTCTGGCTTGCAGGACGGTATTTAGCACAATAGCTGAATACACTAAATTACAGTTCTGTCAGATGCTGCATAAATAGGATCTGTGCACAGTGAATAACAATCCCAATGTAAAGATGCCCCAAGGAAATACAGAAAGTGGGAAATCCTATAATAGATACAAGGAAAAATCCTAGGAAAAATAACCTGTCAACTCCTTTGTGTGTTACATGTATTTTATTACCTAAAATACCCTGATAACTGCTGTGCTTTTTCTGTATTATTTCTTACACAGATTTCCAAAGAGTAGGAATAGTGGACGTTAATATTATGTACCTAGTCAATATGAGACGTGAACAGTTGCAGTTCAGGTTATATATACAGCACTATTTTTAATGTACTCAGCATAAACTTCCATATGGAAAATAACATGCACAAAGCTCAGAAGTCCAAGCAATGATTGATCCAGAACTGCCAAATCAGATTCCTTCCCTCCAATATCATTAAAAAAATATAACACTAACTAAAACATACATCCAAGGTTATATATTTCCCATTCGATTAATCATTAGTCAAGAATCTGTTATGAATCTAACACCAAGAATAGAACAAACATAAGTACATGTCATGGTTCTTCCCCTTAAGGACTTGGGGTGGGGGGCAGGGAGGGATATAAGAATATGAGAATTAAAAACACTTGATGAAATTAGAAATGCTACTAAATAATAAACTATGAACTACAGATTATAAATATATAAGTAGCAAAGAAAGAAAGATCAACAAGAAAGTCTGGGGCTTCCCTGGTGGTGCAGTGGTTGAGAGTCCACCTGCCGATGCAGGGGACACGGGTTCGTGCCCCGGTCCGGGAAGATCCCACATGCCGCGGAGCGGCTGGGCCCGTGAGCCATGGCCGCTGAGACTGCGCGTCTGGAGCCTGTGCTCCGCAACGGGAGAGGCCACAACAGTGAGAGGCCCGCGTACCAAAAAAAAGAAAGTCTGGAATGATATGGGGACTTCACAGAAAAGGAGAAACAAACTATACTCAAGAAAAGGTAGAATTTAGACATCTGAAAGATCAGGGATCACACTCTAGACAGGAGACAGCATCAGCAAGAGCAGACTTCCTCTCTGATACTCTCTTTCATCAGCCACTAACGGGATGCAAATCAGAAATGATCCAAATTAGCAAATCACTTATTAAAGGTCACTGACTCCTGAATCAGCCAATGGTTAACCATAATAATTTTGAGCAATGAAGTGGGATGATGAAAACAGCACTATGGAATAGTATTCTGGCAGGAATCTGCAGAATGGATCCAAGAGAAGAAACTGGTATTGGAAAGACCAGGGAAAGAGATTACGGAGAAAATCCAACCTCAAGGTCTTGAAGACCCAGACTACGGTGATGCCTCAGAAATAGAGAGGAAGTGGTAGACCGGAACCTGACTTCAAGCATCAGTAGAATTTGATGATAATTGGTTCCAGATGATGAATAAGAGAGACTGCCAAAGTTTCTACCCCAAGAGAATGAAAAAACCCCATCTCAGTTTTCTTATTATAAAAATGAGAAAACTTACTCTATGAATTATAATCTAAACATAATTAGATGCCACAGTGTCTATCTGTCATTCTCTTTGGCTACTGTGTATCTGAATCATCTTCCTATGTTTGAAGAACACCTGCCTATCTTAGGAGGAAGAGCCCACCTCCTACTCTATGAATAAAAATGCCCCATACCACACCTCAGCCTCCACTGCAGCTATGGCCTGGGCTCATGACCTACTTTCTGCCAGGTAGATACACTAGCCCCAGACTCTGACTAGGAAGTTTAGAAAAATAAAAAAACAAGACATGTAGACAAACTATCATGTTAACTGGTGGCAGCATCTAACTCAGGGTTCCAGCAGCAGTGGCTGGAGTCCAGGACAACCATCAGGTTGCATGGACAGTGCCCCTGGCCAACTCATCACCAGGCAAGTTCAATGGTGCGATTTTAGGGACAAATCCTGGCTGCCTGCTTCTAAGGCCCTCAGAGATTCTGTGAACCACTCAATGCACTTTAACTGACTTCCTTTTCTATTTAAGTCAGCCAGAGTCTGCTTCTGTGGCTTACAAGTAGGGATTCTGATTGACAGAGATGCTAATGAAAATAGCCTGTGAAACAGTAGTGAAAGTGCTTTTAAGAAGATGGGATATTTGGAATGAAGTTCAAGCACTGTCTGCCAATAATCAGGGCACTCTTTGTTTAAGATACAGATACTATACCTCCAAAACCTTCCAAAACCCTGGCCTCTTCCACAGGCACACATAGGCACTTATTCCATTGCCTGACAGAGAGGCGATATGATGTACTGACAAAAGAACATGGGCTTTAGAATCTGATGAACCTATGCTCAAGTAATGACTTGAATATTTGGTGACAGAGTAACTTTGGGCAAGTAACTTCCCTTCTCTGAGCCTGTTTTCTCATATATAAATTTGAAATAACTATGTTAATTCCACAAAGTGGTTGCTGGGATTGGATGAGATAGTTGATGCAAAAGCCCTCATCTGGTGCCAAGTAGATAGCGGTACTCAATTAAATAACTGTCAGTCTCTTAGTTGATTTATACTGGCCACATGCAGACTTTCAGTTTCACAATCCTGTCCTGACCTGGGTTATACAATCTCATCTCTGCCCCTGATTCTGCAAACCTCCCAGAACTGTACCATCAGTCACTTAGAAACTTCACTCCAACGCCAAATGGGCCTACCTGTTGGGACTCACTGATATTTAGGCTTAACGCTTTTTCTTCTGGCTTATTTACTTTGGCCTGCTTTGAGTCATAAGAATATCCACCTGGCAGCTCAAGTGTCTAAAGTAATATATTCTCATTTTAGATCATTTGGAAAGCACAGAGAAGTGTACAAAAGAAGAAATATCACAAAACGTTTAGATTTGGAAGAAACCTAAAAGAATGACCCTTCAAACCCTCTTATTTTTTGAAATGAGCCAACTGGAGCACAGAGAGGCTCAAGGATGGTTCCAAGTTCACAGGGACCATCATTTCATACATAGCAAACTTGTACTGAGCATCTCTAGGTGGCAGCATCGGTGACCAGGGCCAGAGCCCACTCTTTAGCTCTCCTGACTCCGTTGCGATATCCACTCCATGTCCAGAGGCTGAGGCTGCCCACCTCCCACCAAACCGCCACAGCAAGAGCCCTTCAACAACAGCTGCTAACTCCTGAAGAGAGAGGAGGATTCCCAGGGCAGAGAAGGGCATTTGGTGCAGAGGCAGGGGCACAACCAGAGGTGTGCGGCGTGCCAGCACACAGCAGGTCCACAGACAGTGAACCAGCAGGCACAGAAAGGCCCATGTGGCAGAAAAGATAAGACATGGAAGTGGCCAAGCCAGTCAGGTCAGGCCAGACTATGGAGACCCTTCAAGGCTGCTTTAGAGACTGTGAGCCTTTTCCTCTGAAGCAGGAGGAGACGTCAAAGGCTCAGGAAGAGCAGAGGAGAGGCAGGATCAGAGCTGGGTTTCAAAACTACCCCAGTTGGAGGGGACACAGAGGGAATGAACGAAGGCCGGGGAAGTGACCACCAGCAGCCCAGGTAGCAGAAGAGGACGCACCTCCACAGGCCGAGGTTGAGGAGATGGTGGCGGAAGGAAAGCGCTTCTCCAGTAGCTGGCAGAACATAACAGGGCACTGACAACAGGACAGGACAATCTCTCTCAGAGATACCAAGACTCTACAGCTGTGCCATGGGCACACACTGAAGAAGGGAAAGGGAAAAAGGAAAAGGCAAAAAATCTCCGAGATTAGCAAATGGCTTTCAGAGAAGAAAAATGCAAGTGACTACTCTGAGTTCACTCTCTAGACTCAACTTCACAATTTCATCTGGCAGCTGATGACTTAGGTGACCAGATCCCCAAGGGCCAACCCCACAAGCTCTAGACACCATTCACATGGAGGCAACTAATTCAGAAAGGATAACAGGTATACCCTTGTCATTAAATGGCACAGGGGGACTCCTGACCAGGCCAACTGTTCTGATGAGGTTGCCACCTGCGCCAAGTTTTAGGGGACGTGGGGAGCAGAGCAGGGTCGTCTGGACCTTGTGGTAGAAGCAACCCTCTCCCAGAGCTGATGTGAAAGCCACAACGACCCAGCAGCTCATGGCAACACCCAAAGGCAGGTCTCCCAGAGGAAACACTATCTGCCTTCCTGTTCAGTCTCATAGTCTCCATGGGCCCAACACCAGTCAATCAGGATCCATCTGGAACGTGGCTGCATTCTCTCAGATGTATTCCCCTCAATTAAGTTTAGTGGGAATGCAACCAGAGCAATTTTTACCATAAAACGCCAACAGTGCTTTCAGTAATAATGACTCAGGAATCACACAAACACAAGTTTATTTGCTTCCTTTAAAAGAAGGAAGGAAGACTAGATAAACAGTAGGATATGTCCTATATTGGTATTATCTAGAACAGTTAACATAATGTACTAGAACTATATATACCACCAGAGATTCATCTCAAAAACCTTTTTTTAAAAAACCTGAATTGTGTCATTTATGTAAATAATATATGTAGGTAAAACGCACAACTAGCATAAAAGTATTTATGAGTATATACACAAGTAATAAAAGTACAAAATAACATCACACAGGTGAAGGCTGAGGACATTCCCATGAAGCCAGGTCTCCAGGCAGCTGATTATGTAGTCTCCCTCTAGATCCCTGACTCTTGCCATTTCACTCTCATCATTAGGCGAAAATTAAAAAGGCATTTACTCCATAGGCCTCAACTCAAGTACCGGACTTCCCTGAGAATTTTGATTCTTTTAGTCAAAATACATATGGAGTTTTGTTCAATTAAATTTTATGACATCAAAATTGTTTTAAATCACTTATTACTGTGTAGATTTTTTCTGTTTGTTGTATTAGTGATTTTTTATAGAAATGAAACTGATTTACAATATTATATTAGCTTCAGTTATATAGTATAATGACTCAATATTTTTACAGATTATACTCCTCTTAAAGTTATTACAAAATAATGGCTATATATCCCTGTACTGTACAATATATCCTAGTGATCTCTGTTTTTAACTCAAGTTTGGGAGGGAAAAGATGCAATAAATTTTTCTGAACCTTTGATATAGGGCTCCAGCTGAAAGAGCAAAGAAACTAAATATTTTGTCTTTAACAATTTAACTTTCTTTCTCCTTCAAAATGTATTACTGTCAACTTCAACTTGGTATCACACAGATTAAATATATATAGATATCCAACTCCCGGGAAAGAGAAAAGAAAAATCATAGGTAGTATGGAAGCTTTAGCTGTATATGTAACATATTTTTATACAAAAAAGAAAGTGACATGAAACAAATAAATACAGTATTTCTTAAATCTTGGTGGTGAGGATATGGATGCCTCAAATTGTACTTTTCAGAGTAATGGAAATATATCATTTTTAAGTAGAAAAATATGAGGGTGGGAGAATTTGTTACATATATATACGGCCCAAGTACTTCCTCCAAACTGTTTTATCATCATAGAAGTATGATAAGTGTAGGATTAAACTCTATGACAACACTTTCAACAACAACTGCCTTGTCCTTTTCTCAAGTCTGGGGTTGCCAGACAAAAATATCTGACCTTCATTTCTCTGATAACCAATTTTTAAAAATCTTTCTAATCCAAAATACTTAGAAGAAAAAACAGTGGTCTAGGCCCTTTTTAATTTACAATGAGGCGCAAATGTTACTTAACACCTATGTAACAGAAGGAAAACAATGCAAACTTCCTAATGACTTAGATAACTAAAAGAATAAAAAAGCAGTTAGTATAAATCCACTGTCTTGTGTAAGTCATGCTTTGGGAGATACCTCTTTGACTGATAAGCTGTCTCTGGAGAAATACAATATAAAGAAACAAATTTCGGGACTTCCCTAGTGGCGCAGTGGCTAAGAATCTGCCTGCCACTGCAGGGTACACAGGTTCGAGCCCTTGTCTGGGAAGATCCCACATGCCGCGGAGCAAATAAGCCCGTGCGCCACAACTATTGAGCCCGCGCACCTAGAGCCCGTGCTCCACAACAAGAGAAGCCACTGCAATGAGAAGTCCACGCAATGCAATGAAGAGTAGCCCCCGCTCACCTAACTAGAGAAAGCCTGTGCTCAGCAACAAAGACCCAACGTAGCCAAAAATAAATAAAATAAAATAAATAATTTTTTTAAAAAAAGAAACAAATTTCTACTTTAGACTTGGATGAAGATATAACAGAAGCATTACTAATCACAGCATTCAAGTTTCCTAAAATAATCATTTCTGATGCAAATCAAAACTAAAATGAGGTATCACCTCACACCAGTCAGAATAGCCATCATCAAAAAGCCTACAGATAATGAATGCTGGAGAGGGTGTGGAGAAAAGAGAACCCTCCTACACTGTTGGTGGGAATGTAAATTGGTGCAGCCACTATAGAGAACAGTATGGAGGTTGCTTAAAAAACTAAAAACAGAGTTACCACGTGATCTAGCAATCCCACTCCTGGGCATATACCTGGAGAAAACTCTAATTCAAAAAGATACATTCACCTCTATGTTCATAGCAGCATTACTTACAATTGCCAAGACATGGAAGCAACCTAAATGTCCATCAACAGATGAATAGATAAAGATGTGGTGTGTATATACACACAATGGAATACTACTCAGCCATAAAAAAGAATGAAATAATGTTGTTTGCAGCAACATATATAGACCTGGAGATTATCATACTAAGTGAAGTAAGTCAGACAAAGAAAGGCAAATACCACTTATATGTGGAATCTAAAAAAATTAGACAAATGAAATTATTTACAAAACAGAAATAGACTCACAGACATAGAAAACAAACTTATGATTACCAAAGAGGAAAGGTTAAGGGAATAAATTGGTAATTTGGGATTAACAGATATATATTACTATATATAAAATAAACAATGAGGACCTACTGTATAGCACAAGGAACTATATTTAATATCTTGTAATAACCTATAATGGAAAAGAATCTGAAAAAGAATATATATATATATATGTGTGTGTGTATATACATATGTGTATGCATATATATATGATCACTTTGCTATACACCTGAAACTAATACAACACTGTAAATCAACTATACTTCAATAAAAAAATAATAATCATTTCTGTTATTACACTTTTAGAACACAAAGTTCTGAAGACAAAGTGCTTTCAGACACCTGAAGAGAAATACAAATGTTATAGCATGTGTATTCACTGATTTGACAAATAAGCATGAATTGCCAGGAAGTGTGAGAAGCACTAAAATATGATGAAGAATAAGAAAGACAATGTCCCATTCTAATGAAGCCAACATGGGAAGGAAACTTAATAAACAAAAATATAAAACAATTATAGATTGGTGCTACAAAGAAAACTTTTCTCCGTGCTAGGTCAGTGAAGGATGGAAAACCCATCTCAGCTAGACAGGGCCTCCCTGAAGAGATGACATTTGAAGTCTGACATAAGAGAAGGGGCTAGCCAGGTAAAGACTGGAGAGGAATGTTCCAGGAAGAGGACCAGCAAGTGAAAAGACCTAGAGTTGGGAGAGTGTAACTGGTGTACTCTAGGAGACAGCAGACAACCTACATGTCCACAGAATGGATGAGAGGAAGTAAGATGAGGTTGAAGGGATATGCAGGGGTCAGTTCACCCACAGAAAAGCCACTGAAGAGCTTCCAGCCAGGGAGAGCACAGCCTGAGATATAGTTTTAGAAGATCATGTTGGCTGCTTTATGGAAATGGATTGGAGGAAGCCATGAGCAGAAGTAGGAAATGCAAAGTTAAGAGGCTACTGCAGTAGTCCAAGCAAAAGATGATAATTGGCTTGGACTAAGGTGGTAGTAAAAGAGACTCATTCCTTCTACAATAAGTATCTTTTGAATACCTACTGTGTAGTAGCACTATTACAGGTGGTAGAGATATAGTGAAGAGCCAGGCTAACAAGGTCCTTGTTCTAGTTAAGATGACATTCTCAAAGAAGAAGATAAAAAAAAAAAAAAGTAAACATATAAACCACAAAATTTTAGATGGTAAGATGCTTTGAAGACAAAAAAAAAAATACCAGGTGGAAGGGATGGGAAGGACTATGTGAATGGGGAATCCATAGTGACTATTTAGCCTGGGAAGTCAAGAAAGGTAATCTTTTACTGAGATCTGATTGATGAGAAAGTGCCCAGAAGTACAAAGGAGATGGAGAAAGGTGTGTGGACCAGAATACTGCCTGCCATTCCGGTAAACAAAGGGCTGCCTGCCATTCCAGGAAATAAGGATCAACACATCAGCCGCTGCAGCCACCCACCTCCCCACTCTGAGGGGAAATCAGGATAGAGAAATCAGGAAGCATTACATGCTTTGGGTACTGGCCCTAGATAGTTAAGATGCATATCTACAGAATAATTTCAGTGACCCCAGAGTCTTGCATCTTCCCATACACAGAAAAGCTCTAAAATCATCAACTAAAGATGTCTGTTTTTGTGATTAGCAATAACCTTTCAATGTTCAACTACATGTTTTTTTCCCCCAGAAAAACAACCAACCAACCAACCCCCCCTATATATCCTGGCTCCTCTCTTACCTCTTTAGAGCAGTTCCCCAGAGCTATCTGGGAGGCTGCCTACCGGCCTTAGAGTCCTCAGTCAGGTCCCCAAATAAAACTTAGCTCACAGCTTTTAGGCAGTGCATTTTTTCTTCAGTCAAGAGGTGGAACAAATTCAAGATGAATCTTGCATATAGAGTCAGCCACACTGGCTTACATGAGTGGTGAGAGAAATAAAGGAATCAGAATAATGCCCAGGATTATGATTTTAGAAACTGTAGATAATGGTGCCGTCTTCTAAGATGAAAGATTGGGGGAAAATAATCCATAGGAATTTTGGAATTAAGGGTTCAACTTTGGACATACTAACTTTGAGATCATATGAGATACACATTGTATGTGAGTCTGGAGGTTAGAAAGAGGCCTAGGCTAGAGACAAAAATTGGGGAGAATCTTTATAGAGATGGTAAGTGAAGCCATGGGAATGGATAAAACTGCCCAAATGGGCTGTGTGGCATGAAAAAAGGACAGGGCTTAGAATAAGGCCTGAGGAACTCCAAATTTTAGAGATCAAGCAGTGGAAGAGAAGCCAAGTAGAAAGGCAGAGGAATGGTGGGTGGGATAGAAGGAAAGCCGAGAGAATGTCTGCTATGGACTAAGTGTTTGTGTCCCCTCAAAATTCTTCTTTTGAAGCCCAACCTCCAGCACGGCTGTGTGGCTGTATTTGGAGATCGGGCCTCGAAGTAAGTAATTAAGGTTAAATGAAATCTAAGGGTGAGGCCCTGATAGAACAGGATTAGTGTCTTTAGAAGAAGAGACACCAGAGAGCTCCCACTCCCCCACCCCTGTTTCCGTAAATAAAGTTTTACTGGAACAAAGCCATGATCATTCAATTATATACTGTTTATGGCAGCTTTCCTATTACAGTGGAAGATCTGAATAACTGCAACATAGACTATATGGCCCAAAAAGCCTAAAATATTTACTATCTTATCCTTTACAGAAAAAGTCTGCCAACCTGTGATCTAGATAATTTGCAAAAGGGCAGGGCCGCCACATAGAGATCTGTCAGTCTAGGACAGCTGTGTAGTGAGTAGCATCAAGCCTATCACCAGTAATGGATATTTATTGCATCTTCATGTGACTTTTCTGTAAGCTGTAAAGGTTTCTAAAATAAATTGATGAAGGTGGGGAGGAATAACAATGAAATAACAGATAAAAAGAAAAATGAGAATCCATATAAGTACTCTTTAACAAATACGATGACTAATTCCAAAGGCAGTACCCTAGTGGGAATAAATTTCTACAGCCTATTCCTCCTTAATAGACCAAGGAAGAAGGAAATGTAGGAACACTCATGATAAGAGAAAAATCTAGCACTTTTTCATTCCCATATGAATAAAGATAACTACTCTCCTACAGAAATCTTCCCATTCTATCAAATTGGTCTACTGTCCTACCCACAAACACTTTGACTCTTCCTATCTCAATGCCTTTGCCCAAATAGAATTCTTTCATCTCCCATCAAAAGAAAACAGCTTCTCTCAAAATGTCTACCAGTCTAAATCTCAGTCACCTTAAATATCACCTGCTACCTGAATCTCTCTCCCTGGTCTTGGCCAAGGCTGACTTTCCCTTCTGGGACTTAGGTAATCTCATCTTTCTCAGGACACTTATCAAACATTGCTTTACAGTGTTGTCAATTATGTCCATACCTTCACAACCAGGTTATAACAGGCAAGCTAGAGGGAAGGAATCATTTCTTATAACGTTTTCTATCTCTTACAGCAACAATAATAGATGAAATGCCTAAAGACATATATCTTCTTGAGGTCAATGGTAACAAGATCTCTAGCTATAAATATTTACCTTGTTATTGTCTTAAGGTTATAAGTTTAACTTGATGAATTTTATTGGTGTGAAATGTTAAGTATTTTCAACTGTTATTGTAACACACATGTTTAAGGCTAAATATTTCTCTCTCTTTACACCACTGCTTACTAGCCTTAGAGAGTCATTAACCCTTCTCAGTTTCATTTGTAAATACAGATAATAAGAATATGAGCCCTTCTGCCTAATAGTTCACAGTGGGTCTCAAAGCAACAATTTAAGTGTAAGTGTTCAGAAATACTGAAAACACCATTTAAGATGTAAGGACGTTTTTAGCATTATTGCTCTAGTGTGCTGCAACTCTGCAAACAGCCCACTGATTGATGTTATATGAATGCTTCTCAGGAAGAATCTAGTTCCAATCTTGGTGAGAAATCAAGGGCTTTTCCGGGCACTTAAGCTTTATGATACTCAACAGACAGGTCAGCTGATCATTATAGCCAAAGAGCTCTCACAAAAGGCCTTGTTACAGAAGCTATAAAGGTGAAGTCTTTTTTTTGGGAAGGTGAAGTCTTTGAGATCATTTCTGCCTACATTAATCAAACTGATTTTCCTGATAAGGTCTGAAACCAATACTAATATAAAAAAGGAAACAAATGGAAAATAAGTGGCACGATGCTAGCCTGAGTCTATATTTTTTTGAATAAGTAACAGTATCTAAGCACGAAATATTCACATTTTTCTAGTCTTCTGTATTAAAAGTGTTCAAGTTTTCATTGCAACTACCATTTGCTCTATAAATCTTTTAAAAATCTTTAGTAAAAATTAATTCATTAATGACCTAAAACTTAATATACTACAATTTCTCATATATAACCTCTCATATTTTTTGTCTTTCCTCCAATATTTTAATATAAATATATTTTTAGTTTTATCTAGTCTTTTCCTACTCTGAATCATCCATGATGACATTCAGTCAAGGCTGCTCTAAGCAAAATAAAATTTGCTGTGACTAAGCCAGAGGTAAAAGAAAGAACTGCTTGCCACAGGTAGGAATGGACAAAAAAGCACTATTTGACATTTACTCGTCTTGCCCTCCTTTAAACCCCTCCTTCTGTTCTCCAGGTGTGAGTTTACAGAACTAACCTACAGATGAAGTCAGCACTTCCTGCACTTCACATTTTTAAACTCATCACACTGATCATTTCGATTCCATGAAGGAATGTGAGTGGGATCCAGTACATCCAGCTGGATTTATACCTGGCTGCAAAATCACACTTGAGAAATAATGATTAAAGAATTGATTGATATCTGGAGAGAAATCTCTAGGAAGTAGATGAGCACTGCTCCCAGATGCCCAAATCAGTCAGGATCAAAGAACTCTTCTTACCTGATCAAGGTCATAGCCACAGAATCCTTTTCAACAATGTTCCACAGAGCTCTTGCCAACAGATCATATTTGGCAGATGAGTTGAAACATATTTGAAGTCCCTGGATTAGATTTTCTGAAGGATATGTCCTTGCCCTCATCCAATCTTAGATTTTTTTTTGTCATTGATTTTATTTGCGATACCCTTATTAGTTCCATCAAGACTAATATTTTTTTAAGGACCTTAGTGGGAAGTCAGAATCAAAAATTTTTAAAAAGCCAAAAGAAAAAAATTTTTTAATATCTTGAATTTATTTTACATTTATTCATGGCCAGTCCTCATTCTAGACTAACTGGGGGCTTTAGACTGATTCGGAAAGGTGCCTACGAATTGTGTATATCTATCCACAGATTATCTGGGATATGGGAGTCAAGACAGGAATAGATTGGACACAACCCAAGACAGGCGGACACAACCCAAGACAGGCAGTCACAAACTTCTGGGTACTCTGGGCAGAGTTTTAGATCCTCCTGAATCAAAATGGTTTTGGTGAGTTTGAAGAACTAAACAGTGCAGCAAGATTGATTCTGCTATTTAGTTTCTCTCTGGAGCATCTGGTGCTTACACATTAGTCCTCAAGCACTTTCTGAGGGGCTCCCATTCACCCATTCCTGGGTTACATCTTGGGGAAGAATAGCAAAGTGGTTTCTGCCTTTCAGGAGTACATAATTTGGTGATATAGTGGGCACTTACCACCTGAGTAAAGACCCAGACTGTAAGGCACAAGGTCTGGGATCTAGACTTGGTTTTATTCTTAACGTGGCGAGTACATTAGTTTTCCATGACTGGTATAACAAATTACCACAAACTTAGTGACTTAACCCAGATTTATTATTACATTTCTGTAGCTCAGAAATTCAACATGGGTCTCACTGGACTGAGTTAAAAGTGTCAGCAGGGCAGTGGCCTTTGCTAGAGGCTCTAGTGGAGAATCCATTTCCTCATCATTTCCAGCTTCTAGTGGCTCACGGCCCTTTTCCTACATCTTCAAAGCCACCAATGTTGCATCTCTCTCTGACCCAGATGGGAAAGATTCTTTGCTCTTAAGAAGCCACGTGATTATACTGGGTCCACCAAATAGCACGAGATATCTCCCCATCTCAAGGTCCTTAATTACATCTGCAAAATCCCTTTTGCCGTGTAAGAGAACATATTCACAGTTTCCAGGAATTAGGACATGGACAACTTTAAGAGGCCATTATTCTGCCTACCACCCTAAGCAGCCTTGAAAACAGAAGTTTACCTCTCAGTGATAGACCTGCAGAATGAGACACGTGGACTATACCAGTTCCAAAGCTCCTTTCAGCCCTATTTTACACAGGCGTGTCCATTTGAAGAATTCTAACAAGCAGCTTCTCACATCACAAATTACAGATGCTGGAGACCAGCAGGCACACTGCTCTCCCTTCTAGCCATGATCCATCTGCCATGATGAGCCAATTACACAGAGAAACGTTAGTAAAAGAGACTGAATGATTTGTGAAAAGAATGACAATAGGACAATTATAAATCTACTGCTATAGTCTCCACAGCAAATGAAAGAGGGTGATAGTGCTGCCTACTACAGCACTGTGTTTTAAATCAGGGTTGACTCCTTGTGTGATACTGTCAAAGTCAAACAACTGTCCCTCAACCATCTGCTGTTCCCATTATTTACATAGCCTTTCTGTGGTCTCCTCTCCTAGCTGCATTCTGCTAGCAAGCCACATAAAAAAAGTCACTTCATGCTTTACATTAAAGTGTTTCAGAATTAATTCTGAACATAAAATCTAGGAGCAAGGTTTATCTATACCAACTTATTTTTACCTCAAGTGCAAAGTACACCGTTAAGTACTAAGAGTATTTTAGTTTCTTGGTGGACATTTCCTTTACAGAAACCACAGTCCTGTACAGCATTTCCTGTAAAATGACCACATCTTTTTTTTTTCTCTCAAAATGAGAACATTTGGCAGCTGAAGTTGCAGTTTCCTACCAAAGTTTTCTCTACTTACTGTAGCCCAATATACCCACCCAAAACGTCGACTGCACATATAAGAACAAAATTAGAAATTTTTAAATCTTGATTTTTAAACCTTAAAAAACAAAATCTTCATAATGCCAAAGTATGGCTCAAAATTTTTTCTAATATAATTATGGAATGTGTTTAATGTCAAAATAGATCACGGTCTTTCTCTGTATCATTTAATCAGAACAAACGAGGGGTCTGTCACACAGCCCTTGTGACTGAGATTTAAGGATCTCAGAGTTAAGAGATCTGCTATTTCACACACTCTGTACATGTTTTATTCCATTTAAAGAACTAAAATTTAAGTGAAACTGTATATGGAAGCACTCCTTGTTAATGTAGAAAAACTACTTGTAACTCCTTCACCAAAGATAACAGCCTCCTTTCAAGGGAAGTTCCTCTTGACCGTGGATGCAGCTTCAGGAGGACTGTCCTACAGGACAGGAACATAAAGCCAGGAAAAGCTAGATAGCTCTCACGTTCAAAATGAATACTGGGCACATTAAAATTGCACTTCTCACCACCTTCTATGTTTTATTATATAGTCTCATCTGTAAGGTTGCTGAAATACCTGCATAGATAAATTTAAAAGTATATGCAAATATACTTAAAAGTTTCAAGTATCAACCATAAAATAGCTAATCAGATAATCTGTGATAGATTTTAAAAAGCAAAGAGAAAGAAAAAATAAAAGCTGTACCCGAATATCAAGAGAGGGAAGGTACAGGAGTACTAAAAGGATAATGGCAAGATTATATTTAGGAAGAGTTTAAAAAGTGGCTTCCTTCCATAAGTGAGATGGAGAAAACATCTAGAATTTAAGAGAAACAATAACTGATTAGAGGACTGGGGGGATTTCCCAGGTCTTATCTTGAATTTTAAACCTCACAGTTCATTATTTTTGAGTGGATTAAATTTAGTATTAAAATGTCCTTTCTTCTAATAAACTAGACTCATGTGGCTTTCGCTCCTTCCAACTTTTAAAACTCAGTGGTATTTCTGCCATGGTCAGAGAAGCCTGACAAACAGAAGCTCCAGAACCCCGCATTTCACAAGCACACGAGAACATTCACTGTTTTGTAAATAAGATCAAATTAAATAAACACTCCTTTAAGTAGGCTAAGAAAACTGCAAATCCAAGTAAGGAAGGCTTACTTTGAAGTTACATCTTTATTAATTCAAAACTAGTTTATCTTAAAACTAGTGGTAGCAACTTTCACTTAAAATCTTCACTCAATAGAAGTAAAGCTCAAATGTAGGAACTGACCACACTATTTCTAATAAGAACTTGCTAAATAGTGGGTAGATGGTAGGAAGAATTTAGGGTTTCTTTCTTTTTTGAAGAATATTAGTACTTCTTTTCAGTGTATAGTCTTTTAAAGTATTCTTATGAATAATACTGATACATGGAAAACAATATGTGGAAAATGTTTTAAAAATTATATATGAAATCCATCTCAGTAATACCAATTTGATATTAGCAATGTGAGATGACTCGAAATGAGTGAATTGAGACTGTTTTAGTATTATTTATAAGAAAGGGGTTGGCTACAAAAATTGAAATGCAACAGAGCAAAGATAAGCAGAGCTCATATGCAAATAAACATTAATAATTAAAAATTATCTTTCCATATTTATTACAAAGTTTATTCCCAATATTTTCCTTTCAGACTGGTCTTTCCTTTCCCTATTCCAAATCGTATCTGACCTTAGTAGCTCATCTCCAGCTTTACTCCATCTATAAACTCTTACATAATTTACTCCCCTCCCCCTCATTTTCAGCCCTTTGGGTCAGGCTATTCATTTGGGTACTTGGATATATTTTTCTTTACACATTTATGAGTATGCTTCCTCCTCAATGAGAACTTAAACTTGTTCAGAGCAGAGCTTATACTTTAAATCTCTATTTTTAGGGTATTCTGGCCCCCAACATCATGTTGGTATAGTAGGCCCCAATACACATGAAATAGATTTAGATTGGTTTTATAAATATTTTCATGTAGGCACAGCAACAACCAAAATTTTATCCACAACTCAGTGGGCGATTCTGCTGAGTTTAGGTATGTAAAATCCCCCCGAGCTGGAAAAGCTCCTTGAGGAACCTTGACCAAGCACTGATGTGAAACCTAAACCAGAGCCTTGCCTATAACATCTATTCAGTCCTGAAGAGCTTGCTGAATGGGATCACAGGACTGATTTAAAACAACCAGTATGAGGCTGGAGGCAAAGGCAGTCATCCAGCTATGAAGTAAAGTAGGTCTGATCTGGCAAGTAGCCGTGAAAGCGGGGTAAAGGGGCAACAAGGGTGCAGACTAAATCTGGGGGTACGTGTGTGATACCGTGATATAATAATAAATATATATGTGGCCTTCATTCCCAGTTCCTGGCACAGAGCTCTTAAAACCCTTGTAATTTTCTGAGTGAAAGGGATGAAAGGAACATCTTTGTTACAATATTTGGTCTTTGACCCCTGGTCCTGACAGAGCTTCTTAATCCCTTGGAATTTCACAAGTGACAAGAGCACCTTTTGTGCTGACGAGGTAACTCTTGTTGGGTCCCTAGATAGCTTCGGAATGGGGGCTGGTTGCCAGAAAGACCAAATTTTGATTAGAAGCTTGGAACTTTCAGCTCCACCCTCAAACTTAAGGAAGGGGAGAGGGCTGGAAATTGAGTTTTTAATCCATCATGCCTACGTGGAGAAACCTCCATAAAACGCCCACATGTCAGGTGAACACATCCGCATGTCAGGAGGGTGGCACACCCCACTTACTCCACAGGAACAGAAGCTCCTGTGCTCAGGACCCTGCCAGACCTTGCCCTATGTACTTCCTCATCTGGCAATGCATTTGTAGCCTTTATAATACCCTTTATAATAAACCAGTAACAGTAAATAAAGTGTATCCCTGAATTCGGTACCTAGAAAATTATCGAACTTGAGGAGGGAGTTGTGGAAACCCTCAATTCTGTAGCCAAATTGGACAGGAGTGTGGGCATCCAATTCTTGCAATTGGTATCTAAAGTGGGAGCAGTCTTGTGGGACTGAGCCCTTGACCTGTGGGGTCTGCGTTAACTCTGCGTAGTTGGTAGTTTAGTGTTGGAAGTGAACTGAATTGTACAACATCCAGTTGGTGTCAACAGTGAGAGAATTTGTTGGTGTGCTGGGGGAATAAAAGTGAAACCTACCCATTTGAGGTCATAAGTGCTAAGAGTAAAAACAACTCAGAAAGAGCAACACAAGAATGGGCAGAGGGGAAAGTTACTAACCCTCCCTGCACAGCTCCCTCCTCTGGAAAATTACATCAGAATTTAAGATGTCTCAGGTCTCCCTCAGCTTCTAAATCCAATGCCTGAGGAGGCAGAGAGGCTCACTGTGATCATGTAGGTGCCAGGAGTGTCACTGGAGCATCAGCAGAGCTGTGTGAATTAGAACAACAGAAGCACCTTCAAAGATGGCCAGAACCCACAGGTCTGGTCATTAATCTCTGAAAATTAACTAGTAAACCTAGCGGCAATCTGAGAGGCAATCCCACCAAGGACCCTCTGTTTTATCATGGCAGCATTTTCAACTTCATAGTTTTTCATTTTTATCTGAATTTTTGTATATAAGAATTTACGAAGCAAACCTTAAAGATTTTTTTTTTTTAAATAAACTCTTTCAACTGACCAATCCACAGGATGTAACACAATGGGTGTCTTTAACACCTTGCTAGAAATAGCTTGCCTAGCCTCTATCTTCCAGCTAATTTATATTTTCTAGAAGGTGTTTTATGGTCCAATGTTCATATTTAAGCCACAGCAATTTCAAAACAAAAAATCATAGAAAATATAAGTCCCTGAAATTATACTCAGAAAATAACATAACTAAGTCGTTATGTGAATGCATTCATGTCCCTTTTCTGGTTTATAGAAGATATATGAATTATTTTCAGCACCCACAGAAAGTTTTTTTAATTAAATAATTACTGAGAATATCAGTCTTAATAAGAGAGCCTCATATGTGATGTCTAACTAAAAATAAAACAAACACTAAAGGGAACTTTTCCAAATCTAAAATGCTATGTTTCTATGATCAGACCTGAAGCCTGGCTTTAAAAGAATCAGCTCAATTCCTGATTACATATGCCTGACTACTCAATGGAAAACACAAATAGAGACAAACTGACATACTTTTCATTCTATTAACAGAGCCAGCAGCTTCCAAAAGCTGAGTTTACAATCGTCACTGCTAGATGATCGGTGTCTGCTGTACTCTTCCATTTTGTGAGTTCGCAGTTTTCACTATTAAAAGGTTTTTAAAAGTTTGATATGAAAGCAAAAACCTAATGAGAAATGCACAGAACTTTTTAGCATCTAGAAAGTGATAGGAAAAAATCATGTAGATAGAATTGCATTAACATTTACATTAGGAGGGCCTACTAAGAATACAAGCGAAGGTTAGACAGAGACACTTCATGTTAATTAAAATTATTTTAATTATCAAATAGATATGCAAATTGGCTTATAGCAACAACAATTTGCAGAAAACCAAAGAGTTAGGCAAAGAGCTAGAATATCAAAATTAATTTATTGTCATTAATGGAAATAAAATACAATTCCAATTGCAAATCAGGTTTCTGATACCATAAATCCATTTGATTAATTTACACAGAATGAAAAACTCTCAAATAATTATTCAAAACAAAAACATTCCAAAATTCCTAGATGGGGGAAAAAGAAGCAACTTTTGCCCTTGAATAGTCTAAGATCCAATGTGCTTAACAGTTGGAAGAAACCTGACAAAAGACAAAAAAAATCCTTAGCAAAGTTCCAATTTCTTACATCCTCTCTTTATCCTACAACTAGACATTACAAACTCCTATTCATCTAAAGCTAAACTCAGATCCAAATAGTATTTTCTTTTATCAGTTTAGCTCAACACACATTTAGTGCCAGTTATATTCCAGGCACCATATTAAGTACAAAGATGAATTTAAGAGCCTGGAGGAACTGGAGTTCATTGCTGATGATGTTCATGTCTGTGTCCAGGTTTGATTTTGGCTGGACCTTCAGTGACATGATTCAAGGTTTGATCTACTTATAGGTCTGTTTATATAATGCACAGACAGCACAATACTTCTATTTGAAATGATACTTTATGAACATTTGTACTGCTATGAAATACTATGATAGGGTTCAAGATAAGGGTTCAACACATCTGTACTATGAACCTATGGTATGTCCAACTCTGTTAATGTTCAGAACACAGAAGTAAAAAAGGTGAGGCTCTTCTCCTCTGCCAATCCCAGTGTCATTAAAGCTCTCCCAATTTTGCCCATCTGGACCATTCCTACCTCCTTTAGAGCTCATTTCTGGCATTAACTAGCCTAGAAATCCCTTGCTAGCCAGACAAAGTAAGCCCTACTTCCTTTTGGATTCCTCAGCATTCTGTAAACCTCTATTATCACTTTTGCATCTTCTCTTTTACAAGCAAGATCTTGAGCTCCTTGAGAACAGAAACTGATCCTTCATTATATTTCGCCAATATCTGGCACTGAACTTAAGACTAGGGAGCCCTCAGTAAATACTGAAAGAATAGATAAATCAATTAATTAGGGTTTTTAAGAACTGTGATAGTACTTGGGCACTGTAATCACTATGCAAATATTATCCATTACAAAATATTTAACATTATATAGTATCACTATTTACATAGTGATAATAGTATAAAACACTATCACTTTACTTTTAAATAGCAATAAAGCTGCATGGGAAAGAAATAGAGAACACGAAAAACGTAAGAAAGTTAAATCCCTAGTTATTATATTAGTCAATAGGTATTTTTTAATTAGTAAATTTAAAATACCAATGTAAATATATTATTTAAAGATACAATGGTAAATACCAAAAGACATAGGTAAAAATAGTTACTTTTGAAGAGTAGGATAAGGTGAGGGAGAGTGGCACAAAGGACTAATGTTTTTTTTTAAGCTTTTGAGTTTTTAAAATATAATAGGTACCACTTTGATAATCTAAAAATTTGTTAAATTTTCTAGTGAAGATCATAAAAGTCATTCTACAAATAACACTCACATACATAGAAGCCTAGTTCAAGTTCCCCTTAATATGTAAAACACAAACTACATTACCTTAAATATAGTTACCATTTCAGATTTATTATTTATTGAGACTGTCTTATCCTCTTCCCACTGAGAATCATATGCATTAAAAGTTAACCCAGAACCTAATGTATTCAACAGTTTGACTTCTGAGTAGATTCCAGAATGCCCGGAATTAATTTCATAGAAACCTCTGTACTTAGCAATTAAGTAGTTCATATGGAAGTCTATTATCAAATATTAAAGAAAAATAATGAAGAGGCTAATTTCTATGAATTCAGCCATTCAACTGAAATTCCCTACTGTTCTTAGTGCTTGACCTAACATGAAATCAGGTAATAAAACCCAGCAATGTATGACAGCATTTCCTGGTTTGTTAAAGAAATACAACGTTTAGACTCCAAGGATGTTTCTACCAGCACAGGGAATCTATGAAATTTAATATTCAGTAAACATCAAACATACTACATGTACATAGTACATGCCAGATATTGGGGGAAAATTTAAAAGCTGGAGTTAGACCAATATTACTATGCAGTTGCATTGCCTATTATCTCTTTTTCTACACTTTCTCACTTATAACTGAAACCAGGAAATTTTTTTTTAAGTTTTATTTATGTACGGTTAATACTTACCTACCAATATTCTATATTTATTCATTCCAAAAGCTCACACGCTTTTGCAAAGTAAGTAAGTTCTGAATATTCAGGAATCAAGTATAGAATATGTTTATTACTTGTAGTCAGTGCCCATTTACCATCGGGCCAACGTTTTGCAGCACCATTGAGCCACAGTGAAATTTACATCATTCCACTGTCCTTGTTATTTTGAAACTAGCAAAGGTCTGGTGAGCCACTCAGATGACAATGATGGCTTCAAAAAGGGTGCTGGAATTATCCGTGGATTTTCATTAATTGTCCCACTTCAGCTCTTCTCTGACTACTATGAATAACAAATCATTGGCTATGAAAATACTTATTTACAAGCAGTTTTATTCATCGTGTTCACGCCTTAGGTTTATTTCACACATGAAACAGTATCAGATTTCAACAAACCATAATGAACTTTTGGTTCTTTTTCAAAAGTAAAACATATTCAGTGTGGAGATTTTTTAAACTATAGGGAAGTGTAATGAAGAACAATTTTTAAACACTTGTAATACCATGGCCCGGGGTTATAATTACAGTCAACATTTTGGTATAAACTCTTTTTGTTCTTTCACTATGAATTTGTGTGTGGGCATGTATAAACCCATTTTAAAATGGCATCATTATGTACCTACTCAAAACAAGCAGCTTTTAAAGGGAAATAAATGCATGTCACACCCATCTATGACTCAAATGCCACATTTTCTCATTGTAAATGTCTTTAGTGTGCAGTGCCTCTGATGTTATCAAGTAAAAAATTAGCCCCTTTAGGGAATGGCACTCACACTTTTAAACCACTGGACCCCATGTAATGATCTGAAGCAGCAGTTTTTAAGGTGTTCCATTGCAGAAAATCAGTAAGGACACAGTACTATCAAATAACTTTTTCTTACTGACATTTACAGAATATCCATCCAATGACAGCAGAATATACATTCTTCCCAAGCTCACATGGAGCCTGACCACATTTTGAGCCATGAAACATACCTTAAACAAATTTTAAAGAAAAGAAAGTATACAAAGTATGTTCTTAGATAACACGATAATTACACTAGATATCAATAACAGAAAGAAAGCTGGAAAACTGCCAGATATCTGGAAATCTGACAAAATATTTATAAATAACCCATGGGTCAAAGAAGTCATCTCAAGTAAAATTTAAAATATTTTAACTACATGAAAATGAAACTACAACTTATCACAATTTGTGGAATGTAGCAAACACAGGCTTAAAGGAAAACTTTATAGCACGGAATGCATATACTAGAAGAAAAGAAAGATCTAAAATCAATAATCTAAGCTTTCACCTTAGGAACTAGAGAAAGAAGTGCAATTTAAGCCTGAGCAAGAAGAAGAACAGAAATAATAAAAATTAGAGCAGAAATCAATGAAATTGAAAACAGAAAATCAATAGAGAAAATCAACAAAACAAAAGGCTGGTTCTTTGAAAAGCGCAATAAAATTGATAAACCTCTAGCTAGGCTAACCAAAAAAAAAAAAAAGAGAGAGAGAAGACACAAATTACCAATATGAAATGAAGGAGAGGCCATTACTACTGATCTGATCAACATTAAAAGGATAATAAAGTAATACCATGAACAACAGTATACCCACAGATTTGACAACTTAAATGAAAGGGACCAAGTCCTTGAAAGACATAAATGACAAAACTCACACAAGGAGAAACAGATAATATTAATAGTTCTCTATCAGCTAAAGAAATTGAACCACTAATTAATAATCTTCTGAAAAGAAAACACTAGGCCCACATGGTTTCACTAGTGAATTCTACAAATTTAAGGAAGAAATACCAATTTTCCACAACGTCTTCAACATGATAGAAGCAGAGAAAACACTTCCAAAAGTGTCCCATTGAAAGTTGTAAATATTTTGCTGATAAGGAAGTAGGTGTGACCGTTTTAAATTCAACCGATGAAAAGCTGCTGCTTCAGTACAGTACACTAGAAGGCATTGGGGTTACTTTTTGTTTCCTATGAAACTATGTATATTTTAAGGATGTTGTACAAGACCTTTTTTGATTGGCAGCACTTAAAGACATAAGGTACTGAAAGACTAGACCAGCAGTCCCCAACCTTTTTGGCACCAGGGACTGGTTTCATGGAAGACAATTTATCCACTGACTGGGGTGGGGGGGGATGGTTTCGGGATGATTCAAGTGCATTACGTTTATTGTGCCCTTTATTTCTATTATTATTACATTGTAATATACAATGAAATAATTATACAACTCACCATAATGCAGAATCAGTGGGAGCCCTGAGCTTGTTTTCACTTGCCACCCACTGATAGGGTTTTGACATGAGTCTGCAAGCAATTGATTTATTATGGTCTCTGTGCAGTCAGACCTCTCTGCTAATGATAATCTGTATTTGCAGCTGCTTCCCAGCACTAGCATCACCACCTCAGCTCCACCTCAGATCACCAGGCATTAGGTTCTCATGAGGAGCGCGCAACCTAGATCCCCCGCACGCGCAGTTCACGGTAGAGTTCACGCTCTTCTGAGAATCCAATGCTGTCACTGATCTGACAGGACAGTAATGCGAGCGATGGGGAGCGGCCGTAAATACAGATGGAGCTTCAGTCACTCACCTGCCCCTCACCTCCTGCTGTGCGACCCGGTTCCTAACAGGCCATGGACTGGTACCGGCCTGTTGCCCGGGGGTTGGGGACCCCTGAACTAGACTATCAAACAGTGTGAGCAATGGGTCCCTTTTCTCTACAGTTCTCATACTTTGACAGATATTCACTTTTCTCTCAACCATAAATGCTGCTGCTTTCCAGGGTACTTGACCATTGGCACATATGCCAAATGTCTTGCTTTGATGACATTTCATTGTCTATTCATATTTCATAGGGTTTCTATAATCCATCAGCAAAATGCTCCTAAGTTAAAGTTCTTTACAGCAGGTCCCAAGGACAGCTAAAGAAGTAGCAAAAGTTGAGTCAGGGTTCTGATCAGGGCAGAATGGGAAAAGGCCATCTAGGAATAGAGAATATGTACAAAGAAATAGGAGAAAGCCCTGAATGTATTTTAAAAAATCAAACTGTCCAGTTGGCAAGAGCACAGGATACAAATATAACACATTACAGATAACCCTAAAAGCCACTGTGAAGAAATATAAGCCACTGGAAGGAACTGAAAATTCTGAGCAAGGAACTAACATATTCAGAGATGCTTTTTAACATTCATATGGCAGTCATTTGTCAAATGGCTTTAAGAGAAAGGCTGGAGGCAGAGAAATGATGACGAGGCTACCATAATGGTCGTGACTACAGGAACTGAAGGCTAGAGTAACTCTGTGGTAGTGTGATGCGGAAGAGTGTGGGTACCAAAGGAAGACGATACAGGATGATGATGATGATGATGGGAGTATCTGTGTACACGGCAGCAGCGAATTCCACATGTCTTAAATCTTTCATTCACACCATCAGGAAATACTAGGCACCTTCTATGTGCCGGGGACTGTTCTAAGATGTAATGACATAGCAGTGAATACAACAAAGTTCTTGCCCTAAAAGAGCTAACATTCTTTTGTGTGTGTGTGTGTGTGTGTGTGTGTGTGTGTGTGTGTGTGTGTGTGTGTGTGTGTGCGCGCGCACGCGCGCGCGCGTGCTGGGAAGAAGGGGGTGCTAAAGAAAGACAAACAATTTTTAAAGTATATATGATATGTCAGATGTAACAGGAATTACGGAGAAAACTAAAGCAATGTAAAGGGCATTGGAATTGTCAGAAGGATGAGGGGAAATGGTAGAGTTTGCTATTTTGTTTCAAATGTTCAGAGAAGCCAGATGTAATGAGGACACTTAAACAGAGACCTAAAGGAAGTGAGGAAAAAACCCTTTTCCACTACACCCCTATTGTGGTAAATTTATTTCAGAACTAAAAGAAAAGTACCAGTAATGTTTGGCTACAGACCAAACTATAATTATGCTCCAATTAAAAATGGGTATCATTAACATATAAAATCACAAAATAAAAACATTACATAGGGCATTTGTTACCTGGGCCAAGAGGTATAAATATATTGCCACATATAGGAATACATTTTAGGTGTCAAGTATTATTTTTATCCATTACACTAAAATGACGAGATGACCATCCCTGTCTCTAAATCTGAACTGAACACTTGAAATGTCCAATACTACTGAACACTTGAAATGAGGCTAGGCTGAACTGAGATATGCTATAAGTATAAGTGCAAACAGAACAAGAAAACGAAGAATGTAAAATATCTCATCAATACTTTCTATATGACTGCATGCTGAAATAATACTTTGGATGAATTGGATTAAATAAAATATACTATTAAAACTAAATTGACCCATTTCTTTACTTATTTAATATGGTGACTAGAAAATTTTAAATTACATACACAGCTTGCATTTGTGGCTTGTATTTCTGTCAGATAGCCCTGTTCCAGACAGTTTCATTACTTATTAATCAACTTTTCTATACTTATGTTGCTCATGCAGCAAATCACTTAAAAGCAAACATCAACTTAGCAAGAATATGAAAATCAGAGAACATTGAAAAACAATTTCTAGAAAATATTTCTTTTTCTTAATATGTATATTGTCTACCCACTACCTCCCTCTTCTTCCAAAAGCAGAACCCCTCTTCTTTCAGACATTGCTATAAACATTTAGTCCAGAGGAAGCTATCAGGAAATACAAGGCACCTTCTGTGTTCCAGGGACTGTTCTAAGATGCAGTGATACAGCAACCAAGAGGAGGCTACCAAGTTCTAAATTAGTTCAACACCCTGGACATAGGTGAGTGGCCAAAGAAGGGAGTGGGGGGATGGGATGGCAGAATCAAAGTACCCTACACTGTTGGCCACAGCTGAGTGGTCTGGGTGGATAGCTGACCCAAACTGGGCCAATTACAGCCTTTCCCACTGATTTTTAGTCTTCCTGAATCATTTCGTTTTAGTTGTGTCTCTGGTATACAGCATACAGTTGGGTCTTTCTTTGTGAATCAAATTGTAAATATTTTCAGTATTTTTACCCAGAGGGCACACTTTCTCTTTGGCAGTAGTTTCACATTAATCTCAGGCCCAATCTTCTCTCTTGAGGTTTTTCTTTTTTTGTTGTTTTTAATCATTCTTGTTCATGGCAACGGTCTGAGGCAAGAATATGAGAGACAGCTTAATGAGATTTGGGTGGGTTTTCTTTTTTCTTTTGCTTAGAGTTAATTTGAAATTTGGGTATCCTCAGTCCTTGTGTTATTTTTTCTTCTTGTTGCTCTGTATTGTTTGAAGAACCTATTGGGAGAGGGCACAGACTCAGGCAGCTGGTATTATCTATGTATCTAGAAGTTTTTCCCACTGATTTTTTTATAACTGCAGCTGAGAAAAAGTCTTCCAAAGGGAGAAGCTGTGAAAGACTAAGGTCAAGATCTACCAGTGGCCATCTACCAGGTTGAAGAATCTAGTCAACAATGAGAGCTAAAGCCAGCAAACTGAGAAAAAGTATACATAAAAGACAGCGAGAGAGATAATGGTATTTGCATTCCTGGCTCCAGTTATTCCTGAAGCCCATCTCTATACTTCCCAGTGGTTTGGTTGTTGCAATTTATAGTGGAATCTATGAGTCAATAAATTCTCCACATTAATGTTCTGAGATCAGCATTACAGCCCCTAACAGCTCTGGAGTCAGACAACTTGGATTCAAATCCTGGCTCTAAGACTTGCTATCCTGAGTAAGTTGCCTTTAACCTCTTTGTGCCTCGGTTTTCTCATATATAAAATGGGAACAATAAAAGTACCTACTTAATAAAGGATAATATATGTGAAGCCCTTAAAATAATACAACTGCATATAGTTAATGTTTAAAAAACATTAGCTCTTAGTACTAACAATAACTCAAATTAGACTCCTTTCATTTACAACTTTAAGATTCCTCACTAATCCAATACAGAGTTAGACTACTGTCCCTCAGAATTATTTTTTGGTATGGGAAAAAGATAAATTTGTGTATACATGTTTTGAAGGGGGTGGTCCCATTAACTAGCAATCTGCTGCAAGAATGAAGAGGCATATCTGCAGCAACGTGGATGGATCTAGAGATTGTCATACTGAGTGAAGTCAGACAGAGAAAGACAAATATCATATGATACTGCTTATATGTGGAATCTACAAAAAGGCTACAAATGAACTTATCTACAAAACAGAAATAGAGATACAGATGTAGAAAATACTTATGGTTACCAGGGGATATGGGGGGGGTGGAGGGATAAACTGGAAGACTGGGGTTGACATATACACATTACTATATATAAGACAGATAACTAATAAAGACCTGCTGTATAGCACAGGGAACTCTACTCAACACTCTGTAATGGCCTACATAGGAAAAGAATCTAAAAAAGAGTGGATATATGTATAACAGATTCACTTTGCTATACACCTGAAACTAACACAACATTATAAACCAACTATACCCCAATAAAAATAAAAAAACAAAAAAATAGAATGAAGAGGCATATTCAAACCTCCACACTAGCAAGGAGGAGATGCAGAAAGGGTTAGGTAATAGAAAGCCAAGCCTCATCCCACGTTGTCTGCACCAAATTTCTTCACCCCCCTCTCTTGCCATGGTGTTATTCTGAACTGATAAATTCAAACACTGGCAAACATATTGTCGGAGGAGCCTTGTGTCCCGTAAATTGTGGTAAATAATCCTAGGGTGAAACATACCCCTACAGAGGGTGGAGATTTCCACTGTGGAGGTTGAAAGAAGAGGATTCTTCCTGGAAGAGGGAGAAGAGAAAGAACTTCAACAAAGGAAGAGGCTGGGAACTGAGGAGTATTTGTGATGGGACCGTCTTAAAAAAGGTTTCAATTTTTATTAAAGTTTTCCGTTTTTGAACTTGGAGAATTACCAGATCATTTTTTAAGATTTTTCTTCCTAACTACAATTCCTTCCTGTTATCTACAAACATCTAACAAAGTCTATCACAAATATATTTCCTTTTGGATAGCTGTATGGTAGGAGACCAGGTAAAGATGCCCTTGGCATACGCAGCAACAGAACTTGGAGAATTCTCCTATAATTCTAGGTAGTGACCAGCAGCACAAGCAGAACGGGACCAAGGTGCAGCTGGGAACAAGGTAGAGCTGGATGAAGTAGAGAAGTAGCTGTCACATGGAAACTGAACAGACCTTCATTCCCAAAGCTACAGGAAGGAGACTGGGGATGGGGTGGGTGCTGACTTTGGCTTCCATGCATTTTCAATCATCGGTATCATCTGGCCTTGAATAGGGCCATTTTTCTAAAATGGTCATTCCCATATCTATTCAGTTTTAATTCAATTATAACGACTAAACAACCTTAACTATAAAAACACACACACACAAAAGCCAATTTTATGTTTCAGTAGTGAATTTTTATTTTGCCTTTAATTTTAAATGTTCTTGCCAATTAACTTGGAAAGCATTTTATTCATTTTAGATTTAGGCTCAGGGTAAGATATTTGTTTGCGAGAGAAAAAAGGGCACAATACACCCTATACTTGTTAAGAGTTCTTTAAATAAACAGGAAGTCAAAGGAAACAGAAGTGCTCCCACAGGATGCTGTCCCCAAAGGGAACAGGCTCTGAAAAATAATTCCTCCCAAATCAGGATGTTGCTGGAACTAAACAGATAATAGATGAGTGTTTTTTAAATGTATCTGATGTCACCATTAGGTAACATCAGCTAAATGACTTTCAACAAATACATGAATCTACCCACTCACAAAATGGGTAATCAAATCAATACAGTATTTTCATATAATATTTTGAGAAATATGGAGAAATTGCTTCCATTTTACTCATTTGCTGGTTTAAAAAACAAACAAACATTTTTTCAATAGTTTCAGGTTTAACTAGATACCATAAAATAGAAATTTGATATTCAATTACACTACAATGAATTTTTTCTTTTTTTTAAATCCATAACTCTCAATGAGGAGGAGCTGACTGCTGGAAAGGCTGTGCCTGAAGGGGCACAAATGAATTATTATACCTCCAACCAGGGATTCTGGTGCTAAGCAACTAATGCCAGAGGAATGACGACCAGAGGTGTGAACTGTTCATTAAAATGAAACTGAGAACTGCACCTATACCTTTAATAAAAATTTCTTATAGGAATATAGGAAATGTTTCTCCCCTATAAGAATAATGAAATTTCCTGATTTTTTAACCTCTCTTTTTTGTTCCTTTCTAAGACTACACAATCTTCCCCCCAAAAATTTGAATTGTTATTTTTCTAAAAGACTTTTCAAAATCTTCTTGTGTTTTTGAAAACATTTTTCTTTCTTACTAAAAAAAGTAAGACATATTCATTGTAGGCAATTTGTAAAATATAGGGAAAAAACCACCTGTAATCTAACTACTTAAAAATAGTTAACATTTTGGTAAACTTCCTTCCAGGTATATATATATGATCTCAGTAAAACTGGGATCATAGTCTACATGCTGTTTTATAATCTACTTTTCTTTAATATATTGTGAGGGAGTTTTAAAAATATTATTCTGTTATTCTACCAAAATATTAAATGGCTACAGAGTACTCCATTGCATATACTTTTGAAAACTCATTTAACAAATTCTCTTATATGGAATGGCTATTGAGTTACTTCCATTTTTTTATAACAAATTATTAAATTAATATTGTGTCTATCAACTAGTATCAATATCTAAATATGAGACTTTATGAATATATATTTCCTTAAATTATTAAAAGTATAGCTATTAAGTCAAATACAATTCTAAGGTTTTGTATATAACATGAGAAATCCTGACCAAAAATGATGTACCAGAAACCACTCCGTACATGATAGAAAAAAAGAACATTTTGACTCCAGGACAAGATGGTGACATAGGAGTCTCCTGAATTTCACTCCTCCCATAGATGCACCAAATATACAGCTATACATGGAGCAACTCCCTCTAAGAGAAATTCAGAAAAGAGCTGAGTGATTCCTATAAATTGGGTAACTGAGAAAATACTCAAACAGAAATAGGTAGGAAAGGCTGAGATACACTCTTGCTATAAACCCCACCCCTGACATAACACGATACAATCAGAAGGAAACCCCCACTCCATTCTCCCTGAGGAGTAAGTGGCTTGGATCTCACATCTAGCACCCCAATTTTTGAGGGCTGCCCCCCAAATCACCTAGCTCTGAAAGCCAACAAGGCTTGCATTCATGAGTCCCACAGAACCATAGCAAACAAAATAGCTGTTGTTAACAAGTTCACCAGTACTTCCCACAGCCATCCTCCCAGAACTCGGAACATAGAGAGCAAACAAAAGTTCCCATCTCGCAGTCCTTCCCTGAAAGAAGTCTGAGTGTATACTTTACAAGCTGCTGCCTCAGAGTCCAGCTTCTAAACAGCATGCATCTAGGTGCCAGAGCCCAAAAGAGACAGTAGGCACCTAGCCCATGTTCTCCCTCCAGCTCACTCCAACATTAAAACCAAGTCACCAGTGCCTCCCTGGAAGGAACTTGTCCACACATCTACCACCCCAACTTTTACAGCTGCCACCCAAGACACAGGCCCCCAAATCACCTAGCTCTGAAAGCCAACAGGGCTTTCATTCACAAGTCCCACAGGACTAAAGTACTCAATGCAGCCATTTTTTAAAAGACACAAAAATATCACCCCTGGCTATACATGCTGGCTCAGCAAGCAAAAAACGCCCAACTCCTAATTTCTCCCTGAAAGGGGTTTGACTGCATACTTTCCAACTGTAGCCTGAGGATCCAGATTCTAATTAGTCTGCACCTAGGTGCTGTGATCCTCTCCTTAGGGACAATGACAGACCTTACAACACCCTCAACTACTGTGAACCACCTAAGAACAAAGAGAGCGACTTGAACAATCACAAAAGTTTGAGAGGCAACCAGAAGCTTTGGCCAGGCTGATTGATGAGGTTCATCTCCTATAGAGACCACTCTGTCAAGCCTAGGAAAGGGAGCTGTTTTACCTCATGTGCAGAAACCAACACAGAGAATCAAGAAAAATAAATAAAGAACCATGTTCCAAACAAAAGAACAAGATAAATATCAAGAAACTGATCTTAATAAAAAAGAGATAAGTGATTTACCTGATAAGATTCAAAATAAGAGTCATGAAGATGCTCACAGAGGTAAGGAGAGCAATGCATGAACAAAGTGAGACTTCAAAAAAGAGACAGAAAATACTTAAAAGTACCAAGCAGAGGGCTTCCCTGGTGGTGCAGTGGTTGAGAGTCCCCCTGCCGATGCAGGGGACACAGGTTCGTGCCCCGGTCTGGGAAGATCCCACATGCCGCAGAGCAGCTGGGCCCATGAGCCATGGCCGCTGAGCCTGTGCGTCCAGAGCCTATGCTCCGCAACGGGAGAGGCCACAACAGTGAGAGGCCCACGTACTGCAAAAAAAAAAAAAGAGAGGTTCAACAGCAGACTAGACAAAGTAGCAGAAAAGATCAGCAAACTTGAAGATAGGGCAGTGGAACTCACAACCAGAGCAGCCAAATGAAAAAAGGGTGAAAAAGAATGAAGACAGCTTAAGGGACTTATGGCACAACATCAAGTGGTCCAACATTCGTGTTATAGGAATCCCAGAAGAAGAAAGAGAGAAAGTGGCAGAAAACTTATTTGAAGACATAATGGCTGAAAACTTCCCTAACTTGGGGAAGGAAACAAATATCCAGATCCAGGAACCCCAGAGAGTTCCAAACAGGATGAACTCAAAGACAGCCATACCAAGTTACTTTATAATTAGACAAAAAGAGAATTTTAACAACAGCAAGCAAAAAGCAAATTGTTATGAACAAGGGAACACCAATAAGACTATGAGCAGACAATTCAGCAGAAACTTTACAAGCCAGAAGGTAGTGGTAGGATATATTTAAAGTTCTGGGGGAAAAAAACTGCCAAACAAGAATACTCTACCCTGCAAAGCTGTCCTTCAGAGTTAAAGGAAAGATAAAGAGTTCCCAGGCAAACAAAAGCCGAAGTAGTTCATCACCATTAGACCAGCCTTAAAAGAAACTTTAAAGAGAGTTCTTCAAGCTGAAACAAAAAGATGCTAATTAGTAACATGAAAATATATGGAAGTATAAAACTCAATAGTAAAGTCTATAGTTACCTTGAGAATACTCTAATATTCTAATAGTGATGGGAAAATCACTTATAACTCTAATATACAGTTAAAAGACTAAGTATTAAAATTAACTACAACTACAATAATATTTTTTAACAGATACACAATATAAAAATATGTAAATTATAACATTAAAAACATAAAATGTGATGGAGGGAGCTTAAAAATGTAAGGATTTTGTATGTGTTGTACGTGTCCAAAGTTAAGTTGCTGTCAGCTTAATATAGACTGTTAGAACTATAAGATGTTATATGACGGCCTCTGGTAACCACAAAGAAAAACCTAGATACACAGAGATAAAGGAACCAAATAAAGGAAAGACAGGAATCAAAGCATAACACTACAGAAAACCATCAAATCACACACACACAAAAAAAAAGAGCAAGGAAGGGAATAAGAAACTACAAAACAACCAGAAAACAATTAACAAAATGGCAAGAGTAACTCCTTACATATAAATAATTATTTTACATGTAAATGGATTAAGTTCTCCAATCAAAAGACAGAAAGTGGCTAAGTGGATAAAAAAATAATAATCCAACTATATGCTGCCTACAAGAGACTCACTTCAGCTTTGAGGACACACATAGACTGAATATGAAGAGATAGATAAAGATGTTCCATTCAAATGTAAACAAAAAGAAAGCTAAAGTAGATTTACTTGTATCAGACAAAATAGCCAAAAAATGTAACAAGAGACAAACAAAGCAATTAAATAATAAAGGGATTAATTCGTCAAAAGGATATAACAACTGTTAGTATTTATGCACCTGACATTGGAACACCAAAATATATAAAGTATTAACAGATCTGAAGGAAGAAATAGACAGCAATACAACAATAGTATAGGGGACTTCAATATATACTTTCAATAATGAATAGATCATCCAAACAGAAGAAAGTGTATTCTCCCACTCTTGGATGGAATGTTCTGTATGTATCCTTTAGTTTCACTGATTTAACATGTAATTTATGTCCAATGTTGCTTTGTTAATCAAGATCAGGAACAAGACAAGAATGCCCACTGTCACCACTTTTATTCAAAATACTACTGGAAGTCCTAGTCAGATCAATCAGTTAAGAAAAAGAAATAAAAGGCATCCAAATTGGAAAGGAAGAAGTAAATTTGTTTCTGTTTGCAGATGACATGGTATTATATATAGAAAATCCTTAAAACACCAATAAAAAGCAGAACTAATAAATGAATTTAGTAAAGTTGCAGGATACAAAATCAATATGTAAAAAATCAGTTGCATTTTTTCTTTTAATTCATTTATTTATTTACTTTGTTGCTGCGTGCAGGCTTTCTCTAGTTGCGGCGAGCGGGGGCTACTCTTTGTTGTGGTGCATGGGCTCTAGATACGTGGGCTTCAGTAGTTGTGGCACGCGGGGTCAGTAGTTGTGGCTCGCGGGCTCTAGAGCGCAGGTTCAGTAGTTGTGGTGCACAGGCTTAGTTGCTCCACGGCATGTGGGATCTTCCTGGACCAGGGCTCAAACCCGTGTCCCCTGCATTGGCAGGCAGATTCTTAACCACTGCACCACCAGGGAAGTCCTACATTTTTATATACTAACGATAAACCACTGGAAAGATAAATTTTTTAAAACTCCCATTTACAATTGCTTCAAAAAATAAAATATTTAAGGATAAATTTACCCACGGAAGTGAAAGATCTATACAATTAAAAATATAAAACACTGGTGAAATAAATTGAAAAAGAAATAAATTGAAAATGTTCATGTTCATGTATTAGAAGAATACTGTTAAAATGCCCATACTATCCAAAGCAATCTACATATTCAACGCAATTCCTACCAAAATACAAATGGCATTCTTACAGAAAAAAAAAAAATCCTAAAATTCATATAGAACTACAAAAGACCTGAATAGCTAAATGCAACCTTGAGACAGAAGAACAAAACTGGAGGCATCACTCGTCCTCATTTCAAACTATATTACAAAGCTATAATAATCAAAACAGTATGGTACTGGCATAAAAGCAGACACAAAGACCAGTGGAACAAAATAGAGAGATCAGAAATAAAGCCACACATATTTGGTCAATTAATTTTCAACAAAGGAGGCAAAAATATGAAATAGAAAAAGGCTAATATCTTTAATAAGTGGTCCTGGGGAAATGGGATAGCCGTGTGCAAAAGAATGAAACTGGACCCCTATCTTACACCAATCACAATAATCAACTCCAAATGGATTAAAGATGTGAACATAAGACCTGATAGCACAAAACTCCTAGGAGAAAACATAGGGATGAAGCTCCTTGACATTGGTCTGGCAACGATTTCTTGGAACGAGGTGAAAAGCAAATGCAACAAAACTAAAAATAAACAAGTGGGATTACATCAACCTCTCTCTCTCTCTCTCTTTCACTCTCTAATATATATAAACACACAAGACACTCTCTCTACACATAAATATTCATATAATATAAATATAACAAAATTATACATATATTTATATAAATAAAAATATTTATAAATGTATATATAATAAGTAAGAGGGACAGAAACAGAGATGGGGTGGGGCTGGGGTTGGAAAGGAATATTTTTCAACCTTAAAATAGAAGGAAATGCTTCCATTTGCAACAACATGAATGAATCTGGAGGGAGTATGCTAAGTAAAATGAGCCAGACAGAGAAAGACAAATGCTATATGGCATCACTTATTTGTGGAATCTGGAGGGGAAAAAAGAAAAAAAAGAAAAAGAAAAAGTCAAACTCATGGAATCAGAGAGTACAATAGTAGTTACCAGGGGGTGGAGTTGGTGGGGGACAGAGGGAGAAGCTGGTAAAGGGGTACAAACTCAGTTCTTAGATGAATTAAATTAGGTTTAAGGACCTAATGCATAACACAGAGATTATATTTAATAACAGAATATTTTATAATTGAAATTTGCTGAGAGTAGAATGTAAGTGTTCTCAGCAAAAAAAAAAAAAAGGAAATATGTGTTGTGAAAATGTGTTTACTTGATGGTGGGAATCCTTTTGTGGTGTACATGTATATAAAATCATGTTGTACACTTGAAATATATTACAATTATATTTGTCAATTACACCTCAATTTTTAAAAAAAGAATACATACATAAATGCTATGAAAAGAATATTGGATCACCAATATTTCACTCCACCTTTGTCAATTCTCAGTATTTCCATTTGGTACTAAAGATTTGGTAATCTACCTCATGGACAAAAATTAAGCCTTGTAGTTTGTTCTTTATACTTGTGTTTGTTTTCCCCATGATTTTCAACAACTTTCAGGATTTTTATTGGTCATTTTGTTAATCAGTATACGCACATGAGTGTGGTTCTACGTGAATGAGAACTGGCTGCGTCCTTGTAGCATTCTTCTTTTGACTTTTTCATTTGTATATTGACGAAAGCAGTGGTTAAGAGCTTGTGTTCTGGAATCTGAGCACATGTATCAAAACCCCTGCTCTACCACTTATTAGTTGCATGGCCATGGCAAGTTACCCAACCATCATTTGTAAAAGTGAAATAATAAAGTAGCTAGAAGTATTAAATTCAATAACCTATGCTGGAATACAGGAGGAGAAACATGTTTTCTATTGTAATCTATATTTACTCTTTACAAAAAATAAAACTTTTAACACTGTATTTGCCCTAAGTATCACATTTTGTCAGAGTCTGCTATATATGCCTTTTATTTGGGGGTACTTTAGAGGCTGATAAGTTTTCTTAAATTATACAGGAAAACCTATCAATGTTTTTTTTTGAGTTCTTGTTATCACACTTAGAAAGGTCTTTACCATCTCATGTGCAGGAAAAAAACAAATCATCTATATTGCAGCCAGTTCTTTTAACATGTCATTAAAAAAACAGTTATTCTTTATGACAAAGAGGACACAAAAAAACATCCAAGAGAATAGCCAGAGAAACAATAAAAAACTGACTAAAAGATAATCAGGAACAGTGAGGTTATACAACATTCTTATTCCTAAATATAATCCTATATTAGGGCTAACTCTACAATGTGATTAAAGTAAGAGAAGAAACACAATCTTTCAACTCCCTCATTAAAACGTAACTAAAGAGGCGGAGTCAAGATGGCTGTGTGGGAAGACGCAGAGTTAGCACTTCCCCACACCTAGGGCGCCTGCCAGCCGCTGGTGGGGAACTCTAATGCCCAAGGAGATGGGAAGAACCCCAAAATGAACTGGTAGGATGTAGGGGGACTGAGGTGGGGAGGAGAAGTAGAGGCCGGACAGGATCAGAGCCCCGAAGCCAGGGAAATCAGGAGAGGCAGGCGGGAGGGACTCTCTGAGAGGAGCGGGAGAGGAACGGAGGGCCATCACCTGGCCCACTCGGGCTGGGGAGCCTGCTGAGCTCCCAGGATGATCCCCTGCCCTCCAAAGCCCCCTGCAGGCCACATGGGTCCTTGGGGGCATAGGAGGGAGGCCGGCGAGATCAGGAGAGCAGGCAGGAGGGGCCCTCCCAGACCAGAGGAGCAGGAGAGGAGGGCATCTGCCCCACCCACTGGAGCCCAGGAAGCCTGCTGGGTTCCCAGGTGAGCTCCCCTGGCCTCTGAAACCAGCAGTGGGGGGGGCACTCCTGGGCCCCTTCTGTTCCTTGAGCCTAAGCTCTACCCCCACAGCTCCCAAGGCCTTTTCCAGCCCTGTGGGTCTTAAGCATTGGCCCTGCCCACCACCGAAACCTCACCCTTGCTTAGGCCACACCCTCGACAACCAAGCCCTTCCACCCCCATTTAAATTTTTTTTTTTTCTTTTCCCTCCTCCTCTTCTTTACTATTGTGGTACTGATGTACCTTCCGGTTGTTGATTCATCTATATTTTTATTGTTACATTCTTTCTAACATATCTTTTAGTTTCCTAGTCTAATTTTATTTTTTACTTTGTTATTGTTCTCTTTTTTTGGCCGTGCCACATGGCTTGTGGGATCTTTGTTCACGAGACCAGGGTAGGGGTCAAGCTCCTGCGGTGGGAGCTCTGAGTCTAAACCACTGGACTGACAGAGAACCTCAGATGCCAGGGAATATTCACTGGAGCGAGGTCTCACGGAGTTCCTCATCTCAGCACCAAGACCCAGCTCTACGAAATAACCTACAATCTCCAGTGTTGGAAGCCTCAGGCCAAACAACCAGTAAGACAGAAACACAATCCCACTCATTAAAAAAAAAAAAAAAAAAAGGAGACAGCAAAAAAATATGTCACAGATGAAGGAGCAAAGTAAAAACCTACAAGACCAAATAAATGAAGAGGAAATAGGCAATCTACCTGAAAAAGAAATCAGAGTAATGATAGTAAAGATGATCCAGAATCTCAGAAATAGAATGAAGGCACAGATTGAGAAAACACAAGAAATCCTTAACAAAGATATAGAAGAACTAAAGAACAAACAAACAGAGATAAACAAAATAATAAGTGAAATGAAAAATACACTAGAAGGAATCAAAAACAGAATAACTGAGGCAGAAAAACGAATAAGTGAGCTGGAATACAAAATGGTGGAAATAACTGCCGAGGAGCAGAATAAAGAAAAAAGAATGAAAAGAATTGAAGACAATCTCAGAGAACTCTGAGACAACACTAAATGCACCAACATTCAAATTATAGGAGTCCCAGAAGAAGAGAAATAGAAAGGGTCTGAGAAAATATTTGAAGATACTATAGTTGAAAACTTCCCTAACACGGGAAAGGAAACAGTCACCCAAGTCCAGGAAGCATAGAGAGTCCCATAGAGAATAAAACACATGAAGACACATATTAATCAAACTAACAAAAAGTAATTCAAAGAAAAAAATATTAAAAGCAGCAAGGTAAAAACAAAAAATAACATACAAAGGAATCCCCATAAGGTTATCAGCTGAATTTTGAGTGGAAACTCTGCAGGCCAGAAGGGAGTGGCAGGATATACTTAAAGTGATAAAAGAGAAAACCCTGCAACCAAGATAACTCTACCCAGCAAGGATCTCACTGAGATTCAATGGAGAAGTCAAAAGCTTTTCACACAAGCAAAAGCCAAGAAAATTCAGCACCACCAAACCAGCTTTTCAACAAATGCTAAAGAAACTTCTCAAAGTGGGAAACACAAGAGAAGGAAAGGACTCACAAAAATAAACTCAAAACAATTCAAAAAATGGTAATAGGAATATACATATCAATAATAACTGTGAATGTAAATGGATTAAATGCCCGAACCAAAAGACAGACTGGCTGAATGGATACAAAAAATGACCCATATCTATGCTGTCTACAAGACACCCACTTCAGACCTAGGGACACATACAGACTGAAAGTGAGGGGATGGAAAAAGATATTCCATGCAAATGGAAACCAAAAGAAAGCTGGAGTAGCAATTGTCATATCAGACAAAATAGACTTTAAAACAAAGACTATTACAAGAGACAAAGAAGGACACTACATAAGGATCAAGGGATCAATCCAAGAAGAAGATATAACAATTGTAAATATTTATGCACCCAACCTAGGAGCACCTCAATACATAACGCAAATGCTAACAACCATGAAAAGAGAAACTGACAGTAATGCATTAATAGTAGGGGACTTTAACACCCCACTTACACCAATGGAGAGATCATCCAAACAGAAAATAAATAAGGAAACACAAGCTTTATATGACACAACAGACCAGATAGATCTAATTAATATTTATAGAACATTCCACCCAAACGTGGCAGAATACACTTTCTTCTCAAGTGCACATGGAACATTCTCCAGGACAGATCACATCTTGGGTCACAAATCAAGCCTTGGAAAATTTAAGAAAATTGAAATCACATCAAGCATCTTTTCTGACCACAACTATGAGACTGGAAATCAATTACAGGGAAAAAAAGGTAAAAAACACAAACCACGGAGGCTAAACAGTGAGCTACTAAATCACCAAGAGATCACTGAAGAAATCAAAGAAGAAATTTAAAAATACACAGAAAAAAATGACAACAAAAAAACGATGACCCAAAACCTATGGAATGCAGCAAAAGCAGTTCTAAGAGGGAAGTTTATAGCAATTCAATCTCACCTCAAGAAACAAGAAAAATCTCAAATAAACAATCTAACCATACACTTAAAACAACTAGAGAAAGAAGAACAAAGAAAACCCAAAGTGAGCAGAAGGAAAGAAATCATGAAGATCAGATCAGAAATAAATGAAAAAGAAATGAAGGAAACGATAGCAAAGATCAATAAAACTAAAAGCTGGTTCTTTGAGAAGATAAACAAAATTGATAAACTCTTAGCCAGAATCATCAAGAAAAAAAGGGAGAAGACTCAAATCAATAGAATTAGAAATGAAAAAGGAGAAGTAACAACGGACACTGCAGAAATACAAAAGATCATGAGAGATTACTACACGCAACTCTATGCCAATAAAATGGACAACCTGGAAGAAATGGACAAATTCTTAGAAATGCACAACCTGCCAAGACTGAGTCAGGAAGAAACAGAAAATATGAACAGACCAATCACAAGCACTGATATTGAAACTGTGATTTAAAATCTTCCAACAAACAAAAGCCCAGGACCAGATGGCTTCACAGGTGAATTCTATCAAACAATTGGAGAAGAGCTAACACTGGATCCTTCTCAAACTCTTCCAAAAAATTGCAGAGGGAGAAACACTCCCAAATTCATTCTACGAAGCCACCATCATCCTGATTCCAAAACCAGAAAAAGATATCACAAAAAGAGAAAATTATAGACCAATATCACTGATAAACATAGATGCAAAAATTCTGAACAAAACACTAGCAAACAGAATCCAACAGCACATTAAAAGGATCATACACCATGATCAAGTGGGATTTATCCCAGGGATGCAAGGATCCTTCAACATATGCAAATGAATCAATGTGATACACCATATTAACAAACTGAAGGATAAAAACCATATGATCATCTCAATAGATGCAGGAAAAGCTTTTGACAAAATTCAACACCCATTTATGATAAAAACTCTCCAGAAAGTGGGCATAGAGGGAACCTACCTCAACAAAATAAATGCCATATATGACAAACTCACAGCAAGCATCATACTCAATGGTGTAAAACTGAAAGCATTTCCACTAAGATCAGGAACAATACAAGGATGTCCACTCTTGCCTCTATTATTCAACATAGTTTTGGAAGCCCCAGCCACAGCAATTAGAGAAGAAAAAGAAATAAAAGTAATACAAATTGGAAAAGAAGAAGTAAAGCTGTCACTGTTTGCCAATAACATGACACTATACATAGAAAATCCTAAAGATGTCACCAGAAAACTACTAGAACTAATCAATGAATTTGGTAAGGTTGCAGGAAACAAAATTAATGCACAGAAATCTCTTGCATTCCTATACACTAACAACGAAAAATCAGAAAGAGCAATTAAGGAAACACTCCCATTTACCATTGCAGCAAAAAAGAATAAAATACCTAGGAATAAACCCACCTAAGGAGGCAAAAAACCTGTACTCAGAAAACTATAAAACACTGATGAAAGAAATCAAAGATGACATAAACAGATGGAGAAATATACCATGCTCTTGAATTGGAAGAATCAATATTGTGAAAATGACTATACTACCCAAAGCAATCTATACATTCAATGCAATCCCTCTCGAACTACCAATGGCATTCTTCACAGAATTAGAGCAAAAAATTTTACAATTCATATGTAAACACAAAAGACCCCAAATAGCCAAAGCAATCTTGAGAAAGAAAAACAGAGTTGGAGGAATCAGGCTCCCCAACTTCAAACTATACCACAAAGCTACAGTAATCAAGACAGTATGGTACTGGCACAAAAACAGAAATATAGATCAGTGGTACAGGACAGAGTGCCCAGAGATAAACCCATGCACATATGGGCACTTAATTTACAACAAAGGAGGCAAGAACATGCAATGGAGAAAAGACACCCTCTTCAATAAGTGGTGCTGGGAGAAGTGGACAGCTACACGTAAAAGAATGAAATTAGAACACTCCCTAACACCATACACAAAAATAAACTCCAAATGGATTAAAGACTTAAATCTAAGACTAGACAATATAAAACTCTTAGAGGAAAACATAGGAAAACCACATTTTGACATAAACCACAGCAAGATCTTTTTTGACCTACCTCCTAGAGTAACGGAAATAAAATAAAAAACAAACAAATGGGACTTAATTACACTTAAAAGCTTTTGTACATCAAAGGAAACCATAAAAAAGACAACCCTCAGAATGGGAGAAAATATTTGCGAATGAAACGACAAAGGATTAATCTCCAAACTGTACAAACAGCTCATGGATCTCAATATCAAAAATAACAAACAATCCAGTTAAAAAATGGGCAGAAGACCGAAATAGACATTTCACCAAGGAAGACATACAGATGGCCAAGAGGCACATTAAAAGATGCTCAACATCACTAATTATTACAGAAATGAGAATCAAAACTATAATGAGGTATCACCTCACAGCAGTCAGAAGGGCCATTATCAAAAAATCTAGAAACAATAAATGCTGTAAAGGGTGTGGTGAAAAGGGAACCCTCTTGCACTATTGGTGGGAATGTAAATTGATACAACCACTATGAAAACAGTATGGAGGTTCCTTAAAAAACTAAAAATAGAACTACCATATGACCCAGCAATCCCACTACTGGGCATATACCCTGAGAAAACCATAATTCAAAAAGAGACATGCACCAATGCTCACTGCAGCACTATTTACAATAGCCAGGACATGGAACCAACCTAAATATCCATCAACAGATGAATGGATAAAGAAGATGTGGCGCATATATACAATGGAGTATTACTCAGCCATAAGAAGAAACAAAATTGAGTTATTTGTAGTGAGGTGGATGGACCTAAAGTCTGTCATACAGAGTGAAGTAAGTCAGAAAGAGAAAAACAAATACAGTATGCTAATGCATATATATGGAATCTAAAAAAACAAAAATTGGTACTGATGAACCTAGTTGCAGGGCAGGAATAAAGAGGTAGGCATAGAGAATGGACTTGATGACGTGGGGTGGGATGGCGAAGCTGGGGCAAAGTGAGAGTAGCATCGATATATATACACTACTGAATGTAAAACAGTTGGCTGGTGGGAAGCAGCAGCAAAGCACAGGGAGATCAGCTCGGTGTTCTGCGATGACCTAGAGGGGTGGGATAGGGAGGATGGGAGGGAGGCTCAAGAGGGATGGGATATGGGGATATGTGTACGTATATGGCTGATTCACTTTGTTGTGCAACAGAAACTAATATAGTCTTGTGAAGCAATTACACTCCAATAAAGATCTATTAAAAAAGAAACTAAAAACCGTTCCACAGATGCAACGGTCACTTATGAGTTAAATTTCTATGTGTTTAACAGCTACTCTTGTACTCAGATGGGGCTGTAAAGTGTGGGGGTGACTGTATAATATTTTTATCCAAACTAACCCACTGCTAAGAATGAAGGCACTATTAATAATGATGCTGGGTTAAAGGCATTAACCAAGTTCACCCTGGGCAAACACAGATGTATGGTTACCTACCATCATGTCAGTGAAGATCCTCGCCTTTGGCTCTTTCCACAAATGGCTTCAACAATAAACAATTCTCTTGTTTTCCGTGAATTTTACAATCCTATGGTTATGTTGCTGGAATCTATTCCAGTCAATAAATTCACTCACTATCTCCACGAGCTCATCTACCACTCACTTTTCATCCTCCTGCAACTGGGTCTTCTGCCACCCCCAGTCAACTGCAACTGTCCTACCAGTGGTCTAGTTGCTGCTAAATCTAACGGCATTTCTCTGCAATTTTTCTGCAACGTGTGATTATAGTGACTTCTCTGCCCATCTTGAAAACATCTTCTCCCTGCCATAGAGGATCATGAATATTGATGTAAGTGTCTCATCTCTCAGGTGTGTGAGAGTGAAAAAGGTCGAGAACTACTGGAAAATGATGTGAAAGTGTAACACTAACTTCTGTAACGAACAAACCCCCAAATTTCAGTGTTTTAACATGTTGAAAGCTTATTTTTGTTCACATAATAATCCAAGTGTTCCTGGTCAGCAGGCAACCTTCCCCTACATAATGATTCAGGGACCCTGTATCCATACATTCTGTGGCTTCCCCATCCTCTAAGGCCTCAAGGACCTCTGTATTCAGTTGGTGAATGGGAAAAAGCAAACACACATGGAGGACAGCAGTTAGAAAGATTTTACGGGCCAGGCCTCGAGATGATAAATATTACTTCTACCCACATACATGCAGTCACGTGGCCACGTTGAACTGCCACAGAGGCTGGGAAATGCCGTATAGCTATGTGCCCAAAAGCAGAAACAGGTTTGGTGAAGAGCATGACAGTGTCTGTCACAAAGAAGGCTTTTCATGAAATCCACAGTATTTTAAAACTCCATTTATATGGTAAATTCCTTAAAAGCAGGAGCAGAAATTGTGTTATTGCTAGAACCTACACCAAATCTTTGTGTTTCAACCATGACTGACTTCCTTGTTATGACTGGTAGGTGACTCACCATAAATCTAACTGCTGAGGAACCTAAAGAAAAATAATTCATCCTAATGACAATATAACCAGAAAGAAAAAAAAAAGAGGACTCAAGAGCAGGTCTCCCACACACAGAGGGAGGAGGTCCCACAATAGCATAACGTGCTCACTTGTTCCTTCGTCTCCACTGCAGGGAAACCTGCTGAGCCCAGAGAGGGCAGGGACTACAAGAGAGGGGAAAAGCGGAGAGCACTGAGAAGGGCAGTATCCTTCCACTTCTTCCCACAATACAGTGTGGCTCTGCTGCCCTGAGGGATTCCAATGGCCCAGCTGGGCCTCTAAGGCTTCACTGGTGGTATCCCTCAGTCTTTCCTGACAGGCACCACAGAGGCACCTAGGGAACAATGGAAGAAGAGCCTAGAGCATCTTCTGGAGGATCAGCTGATCCCGAGCACACTCACAGCAAGCTCACAGATGATACCAGGTGGAGCAGCTAAGGAGCGAGATGACAGACACAGAAAACCTTGTAATCAACTACAAGAATGGCCACGAATTCTTCCCCATGTTTTGGTAATCAACAAACAGTCTGAGAATTATCTTTCTAAAATCACATGCTAAAGTGACAAGACTACTAAACTAAAATATTCAATAATCTGAACAAGATTAGCCTAGATGATTTTTAAATGCTTAATAGGGAAAAAATATCACTTGCAAATTCTCCACTTGATCAAGGGAAATAGAATTAAGTACAGGGAACATCTATAAACTTAGGTCATTACCTTCCCCTGCAACCATGACGTTTATCTTCAAAAAATAATAAATCATCATTAGATTTGCTCTTAATGGATCTGCTCAAAGACTGTGACACAATTACATGGAACAGAAAGCTAACAATTCATTTGCATGTGATTTTGATATATTTGCATAAGATTTCAAAGACCTATAACATATTCTTTATTGATTTTCAGGGTTTGTTTCAATACCACCCTTTGAAGCAGAGTAATATTTTGATACTTGCAAAATATGTGATGTTAAAAAGAATGCCAGATATGGACTACTTTGGGTTTTACCACTGGTGAACATGGGGAACAGCAAAAAATGTTTTCCACAGTTCTTATCCTAAATTCCTATATTAGAATATTTTTTCTTTTCCAGAAAAAAAAAAAAAAAGCTTAGAAAAAAACAACTCCCTATCTTTGACTCTACAAATCATTATTCTTGAGGGAATTAAAATCTGGTAGGGCAGACATAATATTAAGCAGTAATTACAAATGTATATTCATTTATCAACACAGCAATACAATTTCACAAAGAATCAGGGAGATGAATACAGACCTTATGTTAATTAATACACACAGCTACCTAAAAGCAAGCCCAATTCATGATAATTTGGATTTCCAAATAAAGAATCAACACTAAATTTTTGTTGACTAGCCAAGAAATAATGTAACAAATGAGAAGGCAAGCAATCATAAGAGACAGAACTGGAGAACTCTTTATTACACCAAACCCAGGTCTCCTGACTAATTCCAAGATTTTCTTTTTCTATTACAGAAAGAGAAGCAATACTGTTACTGTTTCCAAGTTCCCCTCTATGTTAAAGGAAAACCACACTTGCCACAACATATACTCATTTGGTTCTAGTTTTACCCCCCCCGCAAAAAAAAGACATGTAGAAAATATGAACTATACAAAGATGATATGAACATCGTCTACACTGACAGCCCTCATTTTAAAACAATCATCTTTTCTTCATAAGCCATCTAGAGCCAAAATATTATGTTAAACCACACAAACTGCAATTTTTGTCAAATATTAGCAATTTCATATGGTTCACGCTATATATAATATAGCTCAAGATGGGTTATGAATTATGGCTACTGGTTATTACTGAGCAATCAGTAGTAAACGTTTTATGCATTTTATGTTTTCACCACTCACGTATTTGGTTCCTCAGAGAAGTTAAATGTGTAACTTTGATCTCAAAGTGATGCAAATACAAACTGTAGTGGAAAGAGAGGTTTCTCTAAGAGGGAAGTTTATAGCAATACAAGCCTACCTCAAGAAACAAGAAAAACCTCAAATAAACAATCCAACCTTACACCTAAAGGAACTAGAGAAAGAAGAACAAACAAAACCCAAAGTTAGTAGAAGGAAAGAAATCATAAAGATCAGAGCAGAAATAAATGAAATAGAAACAGAGAAAACAATAGCAAGGGTCAATAACACTAAAACCTGGCTCTTTGAGAATATAAACAAAATTGATAAACCTTTAGCCAGACTCATCAAGAAAAATAGGGAGAGGACTCAAATCAATAAAATTAGAAATGAAAAAGGAGAAGTTGCAACGGACACCGCAGAAATGTAAAGCATCCTGAGAGACTACTACAAGCAACTCTATGCCGATAAAATGGACAATCTGGAAGAAACGGACAAACTCTTAGAAAGGTATAACCTTCCAAGACTGAACCAGGAAGAAACAGAAAATATGAACAGACCAATCACAAGTAATAAAATTGAAACTGCGATTAAAAATCTTCCCAAAAAAAAGGTAGCTGCTGCTGCTAATTTTTAAATAAGCATATATATATGTGCGTGTAACTGAATCACTTTGCTGTACACTTGAAACTAACACATCTTTAATTAACTATACTTCAATTTAAAAAAAACTAAAAAAAAAAATCATCTATATTTTGAACCTAATGAGTTGAACCTGCAGAAGGGGTATTGGAAGGCCTCTGCCAGGGATTCGTGTTGGCCATAACATGTTTGTTTTGAAGGTGTAGCTTGGGTTGTAACGGTTTTTAAGAAGGCACCTGGGGACTTCCCTGGTAGCACAGTGGTTAAGAATCCACCTGCCAATGCAGGGGGCATGGGTTCGAGCCCTGGTCTGGGAAGATCCTACATGCCGCAGAGCAACTAAGCCCATGAGCCCCAACTACTGAGCTGGCGTGCCACAACTACTGAGGCCACGCGCCTAGAGCCCGTGCTCCGCAACGGAGCCCGTGCTCCGCAAGAGAAGCCACCTCAATGAGAAGCCCGTGCACCGCTAGGAAGAGTAGCCCCCGCTCGCCGCAACTAAAGAAAGCCCATGTGCAGCAACGAAGACCCAACGCAGCAAAAAATAAATTAATTAATTTTTTAAAACAAGAAAGAAAGAAATAGGTAATAATAAAATAGAAGAATTATAATAATATACTATAATAAAAATTATGCGAATGCTGGAGAAAAAGAAAGGTTTCATTTTAGGATAGAGGAACAATATGTAAATATACAAAAAGAACTGCCTCTGTCCAATTAATTATGTTTAAACATATATTTCATCAATAACATTTTTCTAGCACACATTCACATGTCAGGCATTATAGTAAAGACCTTACATACAACATTATCTGTTTTAATCTTCTCAGAAACTGATATCATTGCTGAAATCCTGCTTGCCTTCATATTTTAATCACCCTATATGCCTATATTCACGTAGATCAAATTTGTGTTTCACTGATATAAATATATGCACTAAAGAGAAGCTATATACGAAGGTAAAGATTGCTTTGTTATTATTAAATTGCTAATGTGTTACTTTTATTCTTTTCTCACACACCCCCAAAAAAGCCTATCTCCTTTGACATGTAATAATAAATTAGCATCATCCCTACTGTTTTACTATTCTTATTAGAAAGCCTAAATAATAATCCCTAAACTAGGGATTTTGAATTTTATTGAATCTTTTAAAAGTTAGTAACATATTTTCCATCATAATGAATAGTGAAGGTTTAGGAACAGGAAGATATCAAGTGTAGAAGAGATTATATTTCAGTACTTTTTCAACTGCTGTTTCATTGCTGTAAAGCTTCTTGCGGGTATTTTGTGGGGTTTTGGGGGTTTTTTTTTGGCACATCTGGGCATTGTGGTATTTTTTTTTTCTGCAACAAAACTAAAATCTTTTTTCATGAATTATTCAAAATGAATGCAGAAGGAAAGGTGGGAAATTACTTACTGACTGTGCCTGATTCTCATCTCAGAAAAAGTGTTTACCAAACACTATGCTGCACTTCCTAAAGGCAGAATGAAGAATGCTTTCCAGATTCCTTTTAGATCAGCTGGTACTAGAGACAGAAAGAATGTCAAATAAGATTGTATGGATTACATGGGAAATTTTTCATGGAAAAGAAAAGGATATAACTATTACATTATATCACTGACAAGACTCAAAGTAGGAATAGGTTTTATGTATTTAAAAAATGATGTGTAATAACACAGGAAGACAAAGGGTTATCCTGAATAAACTACAAGCACACTGGCCCTATAATGAAGAAGATATGCTTATAAAATTTTATGACTTTTTGTTTGTTTGGTTTTGGTTTTGGTTTTGTTTTTGGTTGGTTGGTTTTGGCTACACCGCACGGCATGTGGAACTTCCCCGACCAGGGATTGAACCCATGCCCCCTGCAGTGGAAGCACGGAGTGTTAACCACCGGATAACCAAGGAAATCCAAAATTTTATGACTTAAATTTTGGTAATTCTTGTCAATGTAGTAACTCACTCTTAATATAACAACAATAAAATTTAAATTAAAAGGGGGAAATCCACCCAGTTATAAGAAAATCCCCTTGTTTCCATTTCTTTGCTACTAAGGGGATAAGACTAAAACATCACCTTTATTTTGAGATCAACATATGGTACCACTGACATATAAGTTCTTCCTAAGAACTATTCTATTCTCCTCTAATCTAGTCCTCAAAGTTATTGCTTTTGAAATTTTAATACATTCCTTAAAACCGAAATCTAAGAAAAATTTAAATATAATACCATGCAAGGAAAAATAAAAACAGTGAAACCTCTCTACCAGAATATCCTGGAATTGTGAGCCATACATAATAATATTTGGGTCAACTCTCCATGGAAATAAAATCCCATGGGCAGGAATATGACCTCTAACTCTCTAAGTGTTCTTGAAATTATAGGATTCTTTCACGCAGGACGGTATCAGAACACTGACATTTTTGACAAGGTCAGAATGCCTTAAATCCTTTCTAGATAATATTTTTTGAGCCAGATAAAAATCTTAGAACTCAAGTGGCCATGACTCTCTCAAGGATTCTTGAGTTTCCTGACAAAAGAACATGTTTTACCAATCAATCTATTTGTCTACAACAGTACATTCACTGTACTGAAACTCTATATAAAAATATATTGAATAATGCTGGATGGTTGTTTCAGAGTTTGGTACATAATAGTAGTCATAAAATACTTGCAAGTTGTTTACCATTATTGGACTTAAGTTATTTGATTCTAACGAAAACATTTACTGAGCCCCTCTTTTAGTGAATGCAGCCAAGCCTTTTAAAAATGCCCTAGATTACAGAAAACTCAAGCCTGACTCTAAAATCAAAAACAGAACAGTAGTTTTAGTCCAATAAAAACCCATCAGAAACGATCATCACCTTTGGTAGGTTACCAGAAAATTAAACACAAAACAAAATATGTATAAAACTGAAGAAAACATTTTTCTTTAAGAGACAACAACCAAATACACTGACTCAATCCTGGTTCAAAGAAACCAGCTCTAAAAGATATTTTAGGGGTAACTGTTGAAATCTGAGTATAGTCCAGATATAGTAAGAGATATGGTCTAGTGGTATTAGGGAAGTATTATTCATATTATGTGCAATAAAGATTATTATGGCTACATAGGAAATAACCTTATTTGGGGAGCTATAAAGCTTGAAGTATTTAGGAGCCAAATGCATGATGCTTACCTCTAATTTTCTTTGAAATGGTTCAGGAAAAATAGGAAATTATGTTTATATAATAATACTAGAAAAAGCAAATATGGTCAAATGTTAACAACTTCTGAAAAGTGGATATATGAGTGTGGTCACTGTAGTGGTCTTTCTATTGATACATTTCTGTATGTATGATTATTTCTATAATATTTATTTTTGTTTGTTTGTTTTTGCTGTACGCGGGCTTCTTACTGTTGTGGCCTCTCCCATTGCAGAGGACAGGCTCCGGACGCGCAGGCTGAGCGGCCATGGCTCAAGGGCCCAGCCGCTCCGCGGCATGTGGGATCTTCCCGGACCGGGGCACGAACCCGTGTCCCCTGCATCGGCAGGCGGACTCTCAACCACTGCGCCACCAGGGAAGCCCCTCTTTATATATATTTTTTAAATTCAATTTTATTCCAAATTCCACCAGGCACAAAGGTGTAAGGCCAATTCAAAAGCTCAGTTTTTTCATTTATTGGGTTTTTTCCTTGACTTCAGGACAGCTGGGAGATAAATGCAATCCTCAAACTAGCCGGTATGATGATAGTGTCCCTTCCTCAAAAGAGCTTCTGATCTCTTTCAATTTTCAATGTTTTAATCTTTAACTGCTCTGTTTTATATGTGTTGTCATGGTAAGATGTCTCAAATTATTCTTAAACGTGAGCAGGTTATAAACAAAAAGGAAGGAATTGAGGATATTATGCTTATTTCATTTAAAGAAGAAAAGACAGAGGAGCAAGAAAACAATCTTCATGTATATGAAGGATTTTTCTACAGGTTCACGTATTTGAAGGATTTTCCTCCAGAATATTTATAAATTAATTCTATGCTGTTCCAGGATCAATGACTAGAAAATTTAGGTAGACTATGATTTATCATTAGTGATGCTTTTCTAAGTAGTTCATTATCTATAACTGGAATTGTTGCTTCTTAGGGAATTTCTGTGCCTTCACTTGGAACTTTCCAAATACTGTACAAGGGAGTAAAACTATGGGCCCAAAACAGTATAGGAAAAAGGATATATGTGTTTGATTGCTTACTTATCTACCTAAATATCTATTTTCTTATGAAAATCTTAGGGGCAGTCTACTGACCAAAATCCAAGTTACAACAAACATGAAAAACCCTCAGTGATCTTTTGGAAAACAAATGCTAATTAATATCATCTCCCTTTTATCATATTTTGTAGTAGTTTCACTATAATGCTCTGAAATTTTCAACTACTAGTTCCCTAAGAAATTGTATGTCATCATCTGGCAGTAATAAATAAACATTCTTCTGCTGTTTCCTCCCCAAAACTGAATAGGCATCAGCAGGGATTTTGCTAAAGCATTGTTAAACTTCATAGACACAGTTAATTCTAATCTGAATCTGGCCTTCTATGCAACTTTTCTTTTTATTACTTTACCCAATCCAATGCCAATGCTATCAATCATCATCAAAACTTGACCTAGACAAACCAACAAAAATGGTGCACTATATCCTCCCATATCATAATACAACCGTTCTAAGGTGATCATTGTCTAGGATGAATTATGAGTAGGCAGCTACTTTAAAAAGACAACTTCAAGAGTAGAAATTACCTACAAGGTACCTGCCCACTCAGAAGCAGCAAGCATGATCCTATACCCTTTACATAGAAACGTAAGAAGAAAGTAGCAAGATAAAGCCTTCCTAGGGTCACGAAGCACACTTAGTATGAAACTGACTGTGTGCACACATGCACACAGTTCCAGGGCGAATACTCCAGAAGATTTAAATGCCATTCATTCATTCTAACCTGATGATTTTTGACTGCTCTACGCACTGGCTTGTCCCGACACTATGAGTCCTCAAACACTATGTTGATTCAGCAGGACTTTTCACACACAGAGGGCACTAGAACAGGCACTGAGGCAAACCAGAGAAAGGCCCCTAATCCATTAATAGTTCTCCAATGCAGTCCTCCAAAGACACAGGTGCTTTAGGTGGAAAACAAGTGACTCAGATACTAAACTATCCAGAGGAAGCTTGTGTGGCCGGACTCCACACAGCTGCAGTGACTGCCAAGCACTGTTCCCTATTGTTTTCTGGGGCCCGTCATGCTCCTGAGGTGCACTTCCTCCGCTAACCCTGTGCAGACGTGAGCATTCATCCTGCTCCACCCACACGCTCCGCTCCCTGAGCAGGGAAAGCAAATGCCAGCACTCCTTTATTCCTACAGATGTGCATAAGCCATTAAAAAAAACAGCGAGAAATAAAGATGGAAAGTGACATTCTCCTTTTCTAGAGGATCCTGTTGAGAAGAAATACACAGGCTCAAAAGTTGAGGACTAAAGGCCAAGGGTTTTGCATCACTGCTACTTGTACAGACAAGTAAATTGGCTATTATGATATCATGCACTGGGGTTAACCAATTCTCCTTGTGGAATTCTCAACTGTCATACTCACAATAACAATTTGTTTGAAAGCAAATTAGACTCAATGAACTCCATATGTAACTTGGAAAAACTGTACCCGACCTTTAAACCAATGTGACAGGGTTAAGGATCCCAGAACACAGCTGAGATGGGATATGGCTCAACAGCTAAGCTAGGAATAAGAATGTGAATACTAATCAGCATGTATTTGCCACAGCCTTGGAAATGCAGACACTTCCTAGAAAGCTTCCTATTACAAAAAAAAAAAAAAAAAACGTTCAATTTTTAAAAGAAATCATGAAACCAAAAAAAAGGTTTTTAAGTGTTCTACCAGAGACTAAGCCTCCCTTAGATAATCAGCAAGTGCAAAAAAACATCAAAAGTGAAATACAGGGAAAATTTAGAATGGTCAAATACAGTAAAAAAAAAAAAAAAAACCTTTGAAAAATAAGACAGACAAAATACCTACTGGGTTGCAAAATGTATCTACAGAAAGTTAGTTAGAAATGCCATTAGAATTCTTTTGCATTAAACCCACACATATACAGTAAGTTACACCTGCACCTGCTCCATTATTTCCCCCTTGCAGTGAACTCTACTTCCCCTCCAGTCATCCAGGAGCAGCTCAGGAGTCAATGTTCTCTCTTCTCTATCCTTACCCGTTCATGGGTCACATCACTTCCTAAACACCACAAAGCTCTCAAACTCTGGCCCATCTTGCTGTCGCTCTAGTAAAGGTCTGCATACTTTTCAACCACACTGCTTGGGTCTCACATCTGCTCTTCCAACCGCTGCCACTACAACCATCCAGTACAGCCTCCCCCCTCAATTGACGGAGTGCTTGGCTCAAGTGCACAGTGGGTCATCTCTTGTCTCTCTGCTAAAAGCACTCACTGGCCCTTCATCAGAATCAATGTACACCCTTCAAGACTCAAGAGCCCTCCCACCATGGCCCCAATCTCTGTGGGACCTCAAGATGCAGCTCACCCCAGTTGCATCTTAACTCACACTAGGATGACTCTGCAGAATCCCAAACATTCCAGATGGATTCCCCCTTCCATATCTTCCTACTTAATGGCCCCTCAATCTAGAAGATGCTTCCCCACTTCTGCTTGGAAGCAGTGCAGTAAAATCATTAAGACTGTGGCCTCTGAAGTTAAGACATTGACTTAGATCCATGCTCCATCACCTACAAGCTATGATTTTTTCTTATATTTCTGAGCCTGTTTCTTTGGCCATAAAATGGAGATAAATACCAACATCATAGGGTTCCTGTGAGGATAGAGTACAATGGTAATAAAAGGACATGGCACTGGTAAGTGCCTAAAAATTAAGAGTCAGCAGCAGTGCCCCCTATTTTTTTTGCCTAGATGAAGCATGAGGATAAACTCTAAGGCGCCTTCCTTAACCACACTGAGGATGAGCTGATCCCTTTCCTTGACTTCCTCCAGAGCATCTTTTGTCAATTACTGCATTTAGCATGTCATATTGTAATAATTTATTTAATTACTTATATAATCTGCAGTGCGGGGGCATTCCTTAAAAAGGATTAAAAGGGCTTCCCTGGTGGCGCAGTGGTTGAGAGTCCGCTTGCTGATGCAGGGGACACGGGTTCGTGCCCCGGTCCGGGAAGATCCCACACGACGCGGAGCGGCTGGGCCCGTGAGCCATGGCCGCTGAGCCTGCGCGTCCGGAGCCTGTGCTCCGCAACGGGAGAGGCCACAACAG
>NW_006774564.1:3529084-3569153 GCF_000442215.2 Lipotes vexillifer | reverse complement strand
AAAAAAAAAAAAAAAAAAAAAAAAGATTAAAAGCATGCCAAATACATGCTGATTAGTACACACAGTCTTATTCCTTTACCTTGCTACTTTGGTTTAAAAGCCTCTTCAAAACAACTTAAATTATGAGGATGATTATAATTTTTGTGACTTTGTTTGAATTAAAAAAGAAAAAAAAAGCTTAAATTACATATAAACAACATTAACTAAAGGTATAATGAGGCTCAGGTATGTCATCATGTGGTAGAAATTGCAATGCCTAGCTATACAGTACTTAAGACAATATATGCAAATTAAAAATCATGAATTATGTTTATGCATACAGTTATAAGCATAAGGTTCATTAAATAAGTTACTACAGACAACATGTTTGTAGATACACATACTTTATCTTGGTATACCTATTAACCCATATCTGTGTGCATATTTACATGTATATTAGGAATCTAATAGAGAGAACTTAAAAAAACAAAAAAAAACTCTACCCCGAAGATTCAGTCTTAGTTTCAGGAGGAACCCTGGAGACAGCAAAGACAAGGTGAGTTTCAATTCTCAAACTAGATTTCCATTTCTGGAAATAACATTCTTATAACAATACAAAGAGAGGATGCAAAATCAAAGCAATATTTTTTTGTCATGCTTTTCTCTCTTTATAACGTCTTTATCTCTCCAAATCATATGTACAGTTAAGTCTTCATAACTCTCAAAATTTTAAAGGAATGTCAATATTACTGAAAATAAAGTAGACCTTGGCAAAAAAAAAAAAAAATCCTAAGCCTATGTGTTTTCAGAGAGGATTACACAACTAAGAACTATCAAAGCAAAACATTACTTTGCGATATATTGCAATATATTGCAATATATACTTTGCAATATATTGGTACATATTCATTTACCAATAAGTGGCATTTTAGAATTAGGAGGGATTTTAGATTTCACAAAACGTCAAGTTAAAGGACCATCCCAAAGGGTTCTGCTGGAAGAGGTGGGACCAGAATCTAGTTAAAATGTGCTTTACAAGTTATGTAAAACTCAGTGTGAATAAATAGGCAGTAGTACTGGTATCCTTCTCCCAGTGGGTCTCCAGTACTTCAAAGAGGTTCTTCGTTCCACCCTAACGTGGCTTCTGTAACCAAGCAGGACTCTATGGGGCCTTCCCAGGACAGACCCCTCCCCCATATCCTCTGCTTTAGCCCCTCTCTGAAGTACCTAGATAATACAATAGTAACTGATGCACATTTCCTGAGTAGTTTTACAGATGCAAAAACCCCACCAAATGGAAGACATGAACTACTTGATGACCATGAGCATGTAGCCCCCAAGCCTACCAGGGCCTAATGAGTGATAATGTCAACCCCTCTCACACGGCCCTGTTACCTTACCATCAACCAGTCAGAGAACTGTGCACAAACCCTGGGACTCCCCTCCCTCACCTTGCCTTTAAAAATGCTTTCCTGAAACCCACCAAGGAGTTCCCGGTGTTTTGAGCACTAGCTGCCTGGGCTCCTCCCTTGGTGCCCTGCAATAAACACTGCACTTTCCTTCACCACAACCAGTAGATTGGGTTTATTGCAGGCAGGTGAGCAGACCAAAGTTTGGTTCGGTAACAACTTCCTCCAGTGGTTCATCATTTTACTGTTTATTTCCTTAATGGCACTTATCACTGGGTGTAATTATCTTATTTATTTATGTTTTACTTATTTTGTTTCCTGAACTCAAACAGCATCTTGAGGGAAGGGGACTACCTATCCACAGTGGTTAAGCAGCACTGGCCATGAAACCATACTCCTTCAGATGGGACTCGAACCCTCAGTCTCTGACTTAGGACAGGACTCAAACCCAGGTGCACCTCAGTTGGGACTCAAATCCACAATCTTCCAACTGAAACTGAAACAACACAACTCAGATGGGACTTGAACCCATGTGCCAGGACTCGAACCCATTTTCGCCTCAGTTGGGACTCAAACCCACAATCTTCCAACTGAAACTGAAACCACACAACTCAGATGGGACTTGAACCCATATGCCAGGACTGGAACCCAGCCAGAACCCAGACAGTGGGACTTGAACCCACGGTCTTTTAATTGAGATCACACACCTGGTCTCAGGATTTAATGAAGTTCACGTTCTTTACATCTCAAAGAATTCAGTGACAGACAAAGTGATAGGCAAGAAGTGGATTTATTTAGAGAGATACACATTCCATAGACAGAATGTGGTCCGTCTCAAAAGGCAAGAACGGCCTTAGGAGAAACACACTCCACAGACAGAGTGTGGGCCATCTCAGAAGGTGAGAGGCCCCAAAATATGGTGTGGTTAGTTTTTATGGGCTGGGTAATTTCATAAGCTAATGAGTGGAAGGATTATTCCAACTATTGGGGGAAGGGGCAGAGATTTCCAGGAATTGGGTCGCCGCCCACTTTTTTGCCTTTTGGTTGGCTTCAGACATGTCACGGCACTGGTGGGTGTGTCATTTAGATGCTAATGTATTACAATGAACATATAAGGAGGCTCAAGGTCCACTGGAAATCAAATCTTCCGCCATCTTGGACCTAGTTGGTTCCAACCAGTTTTTGTCATGTCCTATGGCTATGTCATTCTTTTAAAGGTTGTGCCCTGCCCCCTTCCCTCCTGTTTCAAAACCACACAGCTTGTCTCAGGACTTAATGAAGCTCAGGTTCTTTGTGCCTCGGCACGGGAGGAATCAGGCGAGAGACAAAGTGATAGGCAAGAAGTAGATTTATTAATACCCTTTGTAAAGAGGTTGCAGAAAAACGGGGCATGAGAAGATGATCATGTCCCAGGTCTCAGGTGAACCCCTGGGACAGGCACCAAGTGAGGGTCCTTGGCTTCGCACAGGAAAGAAATCATGAGTGAGCCATAGTAAAGTGAAAGCAGAGATACACATTCCATAGGCAGAATGCGGTCTGTCTCAGGAGGCGAGGGCCCTGAGGTGCGGCAATTTTTATGGGCTGGGTAATTTCACAGGCTAATGAGTGGGAGGATTATTCCAACTATTTTGGGGAAGGGGCGGGGATTTCCAGGAAGTGGGCTACCACCCAGTCTTTGGCCTTTTATGGGCAGCCTTGGAAATATCTTGGCACCTGCAGGTGTGTCATGTAGCTAATGTATTACAATGAGCGTATAATGAGGCTCCATCCTCCGCCATCTTGGGCTGAGTAGGTTCTAACCAGTTTCTGTTGTGTCCTCAGTGACTGTGTCACTCTTTTAGTGGTTGTGCCCTGCCCCCTTCCCTCCTGTCTTAGGCACATGACCAGCAGAGGAAGCATGCAACCATTTGCAGAATGAAGGAAACGATGGGTGAATTGCTCAAGAGAAGTTACCACTGACTGAGCCTCTGCCAGACACTGTGGCAACTGCTTTACCATAGAATGTGATTCACACTCCTCACTACAATCCTGTGAGGTAGGGATCGTCACTGGGGCCATCGTACAGATCAAAACATGGAGGCTCTGAGAAGCTGAGCAACCTCCCTCCCACATAGGGAGCTATGGGCGGGGAAGGTGAAACCCAGGTTTACTTGACCTCAAAGTCTCAGGAGCGGAGGAAGAGAGCCTGTTTAATATGCCAAGGCCACACATCTGCAGGACAGGGAAGGAGGACGGAGGTCCAGCTAGAACGAAGGGAATGGGCAGGAACAAGTCAGCAGAGTCAGCCCAGGAGGGTTCAGTACATCCAAGAACCAACTAAAGCCCAAGCTCTGGATAAAGTGGTGTGTGTGTATGTGATCTTTAAGTCACTGGAGATGAGGGGGTGAGGGATATGGAGAGGAAGGGGCATCCAGGCAAAGAAAACAGTATTAATAAATATTAATCTGGAGAATGACGACAACTTAGATAATTTGGTGGGACTGAAACAAGGAGGGTAATGGAGCTAGGAAAGCAAGACAAGGAGCTTGATCATGAATAACCTTGTGTGGCTTGAAAAACGGGTTTGGATTTTATTCTGTTATAAGCAACAGAGATCCACTATCAAGTTTTAAACATCTGAGCAACATGATCAGCTTTGCATTTTTGCAATATTACTCCAAAAATGAGTTTGGAGTGATTCAAACCTGAAGCCAGATTTGGGAGACTATTTCAATAACCCTTGTGACGGGGGCCTTAACTGTTTACTTTCCGGTAGAGTGAACAGAGGAATAGCTTTACCCAAATAGAAATGGGTTTGAAGAGGGAAAAAAAAAAAGTAGTCCAGTTTTATACACAGTTGAGTTTGATGTGATCATGGGATACCTAAATTGCTCCTCACATACACATTTGAGAAATCCTAGATTAATTAAAAGTTTAACTGTTCTCCTCACTTCAGGACTTTTCAGTGCCTTCACCATGCTATAAACCATATGCAGAGGGAGGATGTAACATGCAGTGTTTACCAAACTTATTTGAACAAGAATATTTTCCCCAGACTATTAACATTTCTCAGGACAATGGGGTTGCTTGGGAAATGCTGTTCTAGAAGTTTGCAACTGTATTAAAATTAGAGAACAGAGACTTTTTTTTGAACTGTCTCAAAAGCAGTTAGAAAGCAGACCAAAAAATGAGCCTGAATAATCACTAAGGTGTAAAGAATGAGCCTTGCATGGCTCAGCTTCTTAAGGTGGTAAGAATGGGGAAATCTGCCTAGTATTAAGGACCCCTGTGAACTATACTATCAAAGAGAGTGAAATAGATGTAGAGATTGCTTAAAAAGTCAGCTCTGTCCAAAAGCAAAGGAGAAGAATACTGCTAATGACACAGAAATTGTCTTAACAGCCAACTAGACATACACATTAGGGAAGGCTAGAAGCTGTTTCCTCGGTCTCAGCTTAAACAGACACAAATGAGGCCCCGGAACAAGCTTTCTTTGTTCAGGAAGGAATCCATGGAGAGCTCTCCCTTAGTTATGTAAATACAGGCAAGCCACCTACTGCTCAGGAGGGGAAAGTAAAGGAGGCCTTTGTGGATGGACAGAGGTTGACTCTTCACAGTATCCCTGCTAGGCTGTCCGCTGGAGGCTGAAAGTTGGCTGATTTGCCGGGCAAGTCCAGGGCCGCCTTGGACGGAAGACCAGAGATCCCGAATGCTGCTCTGAGAATGAAAGTTGGTACCCCTGTGGGGGCTGCCTAAGGAGGCCCTGACCCTAGATCACTGGCAGGAAAGGATATCAGGAGCTCCTAGACAAAATTCACTGCACAGCTAGAGAAATTTGGCCTGGCCAGGCTCAATGCTGAGGCTAAAATGCTGTGGGGAAGGCGGGAAGCAGGCTTGGGTAGTGTGGGGCTAAACAGGGCACACCAGCATCAGAGCTGTCAAAGGCACCAAGCAGGGCCCGTCTTCACTAGCACCGGGCTAATGGGCCATCGACTGGAGGTCGAGCTTCTCATGGTGCTTCGAAGCAAGACTGATTAGGGCCCAAATGACCGCAAAAGTCCCAGAGATTCCTGAATAATTTAGGATGGGAAATGCTTTCAGAGAGAAATGTCAAACTTCTAATAAGAGTAGGAGATCAAACAAATAATTATTTAAAAAAATACCAAATGATTCATGCTGGGTACATAGGGATATGAGAAAAAATGTTTCTAATTGTTGATCAACGTGCATGCAGTAGCCAATAAGGATCTTTCAAACCATGCCACGGTGAGGTCCCTGAGGCCACCCATGCCCAAGAAAAGCTCAGGAGCCTTTGGTTGGGAGGGTTTTCTTGTAACCAGAAAAGCCAGGTAGATTGCCAAGAAGATATACAGGTAGTAGGAAATCATTACAGATTTTCAAGTATCTAGTTTCACTGTGTCGGGATGCAATGAAATGTGCTTTGGAGGGTGCACTTCCCAACACACACATAGGACTGGAAGCGGGGAATGAGGATATGGAGATTACCCAGTCATCCAGGTATAAGTGCTGAGGAGCTGGCCTGGGGTATTAGTACACACTGGGCAGGAAGAGGTCCTTGTACCCTTCTTTCCACATATACCCTGAGGTGTACAATTCAGGCTGGGAAGGGTGAAAAAGTGGAAACACACAAACTTATAGGACACATCCTGAGCAAATACTCTCATAAGACATGATAAGGCATTACAGATGAGACAGAAATTGAAGAAGAAATGAAGCCCTATTCATTTCCAGGTGAAGGATTTAGCAGCCTCTTTAAGTCTTTTTACCCTGAAGTTCTAAGGTAATCTTCAAATCATTCTGTAGAGTCCAAATATATATACTCAGCTGCGGGCCTCAGGAAGAAGTGAGTTCTCATCTGCAGAGGCATGCATGCCCATTTTCTTGACCCTGTAGAGCACAGACAAACATGGGAAGGATGCCTGATGACTCAGAGCCTCTTCCAAATCTGAAGAGTATCTATGATACTCCTTGGGTCAAAGGTAAGGAAGAGAAAGCATTTACCACGAAGCTCAATGGCCCTTCTATGTAATTATTTACATGCTGCAAAACAGAGATGTTCTATGACTCTGCGTATCTCCTCTTCTATATATGACAGAAGATGGAGACACTACAGAATGGTCTCCAAGTTGTGTGGAACGTTGGTAACAGAAGAAAGGTTAACCTATCTACACAACTGAAATCATGTGATGGACAAAACCAGGTGAATCACTTAGATTTCTCTCACTACTGGTTGGAAAAACTAAGGAAAACTGGCCTGAGGAAGAAGAAAAGGAAGACTGTCTTGGCTCGTGTCACAGAAAAATCCACAGATTCATGTATTTGGCTTTGGGCACAGCATGAGTCCAGCCTCACATGATACCACTAGGATCCTCCTCAGCTCTGCTGACACTGAACTGGGTTTGTTTTGAAACTACATGTGGTTCCCAGATGGCCCTAGCCCCTCCAAGCCTCATATCCACACAGTTCCATGGCAGGTGGAGAGCAAAAACAAAACTGGCCCTGCCAATGTCTTAAACCATCATACAGGTCCTGAGTGACCTGCCCCATCCCCAAACTCATCACTATGGCCAAGGGGATGGGATATTATAATTGATTAAACCACCCAAACTGGGCTTCCCTGGTGGCGCAGTGGTTGAGAGTCCGCCTGCCGATGCAGGGGACGTGGGTTCGTGCCCCGGTCCGGGAGGATCCCACATGCCGCGGAGCGGCTGGGCCCGTGGGCCATGGCGGCTGGGCCTGCGCGTCCGGAGCCTGTGCTCCGCCACGGGACAGGCCACAACAGTGAGAGGCCCGCGTACTGCAAAAAAAAAAAAAAAAAAAAAGAAAAAAAACCACCCAAACTACATGATTGGCAAAGGGAAAAGGGAAAAGGGTGCTTTCTCAAAGGAGATCCAATGTCACAGAAGGAGGGAGAAAGACAGCTATGCAGGATACAATAGATTAACACTGTAGCACAGTAGAAAGAACAAAGTTTATTTCCCAAGCTTGCTCCTCCAATATCATTAGTTCTTGCATTCAATTCAAAATTCAACTCCTATGTTTACCACTGAACCTGAAGCCCATTAACACCAGTAATTATAGTTGTAATAATAGTAACAATAAGAGTGAGAACAGCTAATATTTACCGAGTACTACACACTTTGGACCTGGATACTCTTTTTAATCACTTTACATACATCATTTCATTTCTCACCTAACCTCAATTTATAGATGAGGAAACTGAAGCTCAAAGAGATTAAGTAGCTTGCGCAAGATCACATGCTATAAGAAGTGCAAACTGCAATCCAACTCAGAAACCATGTTCTTAGCCAAAACACGACACTACGTCTTCTCAATTAATGTTCTTACCTGAATCCTTGAGCCACACCTAAGCCAATGCTCTGAATTCCTTTAGACATTGCTTGTCCTGAACCTGAACACATAGAAACTACCCTACCGCTACTAATAGCAGCTGGAACTACCTTCAGCCAGCTGTGATTCTCTTTGATTCAAGAAAACATATCACCTTACACTTGTCAGGTGCTTTACAACACTTGAAACAACAGATGTGACCTCTGTGGGTAGCAGGAAGTAGGCCCTTATATCCACCTAGAGCTGCCAGGGGAAGGAACTGACTTCATCGCTCATCTGCACAGCAGCAGCAGCCTGATTTCTGTTACTCACTAGAAATGTTCTCATTAAAGAAAAATCCCATGTGTTTCTGCACTGTAAGTGTGCCAACAGACAGCTCAGCAGGAAATGTTTCCAAACAACAAAAGTGTTAATCAGAAAATGACAATCTAACAGAGGAACGGAAAATCCTTTACATGCAGCATGAAAGTGAGCAAATTTACAGATCTTGTTGCAACGTAAAAAGTAATTAATAATTTCTAACATTCCTGGGGGGAAAAGATTTTTTTTTAATTACATTTCTCAAGCAGAGAGGTCAACTAATAAGATTTTAGTTTTTGTTCTTGTTGTTACTAGAAAAGGATCCATCTTTTTGAAAAGTAAGAAAGTAATGATTTTTCAGGACCACACAAAAACATAAACCCAAAGGCAGAGAGAGGTGGTAAAGGCTCTTAAAAGGGCACCTAAGCTCCTCCCACCTCAGAGCAGGGAGAAGACTCAGCAGGCTGAGGCCAGGACTCCACCTCTGGCGGGAACCTTATTCAGCATAGTTGACCCTTCAACAACAGAGGGCAGGAAGGTGTTGGGGGCACAGATCCTCCCCACAGTCAAAAATCCATGTATAATTTAGTCGGCCCTCCATATATGTGGTTCCTCCGTATCCACAGTTCTGCATCTGCAGATTCAACCAACCACGGACCGTGTAGTATTTATTGAAAAAATATCTGCTATAAGTGGACCCACACAGCTCAAACCCCCATCATTCAAGGGCCAACTGTATTTAACAATCCTGAGAGTCAGACTTAACCTCAAGGCCTGTCTCTGCTGACTCCTGAATGAGTTCAGGTTACTAAACTCATTCTCCATCCTTGCATGATTTTTAACCAAAGTATAGAAAGTGTTCAGAACTATTCTAATTTTTGTTGATATATGAGTTTATGTCATTTTAATTAATGTTTATGTCAGTTTAATTAAAATCAATACCCTATTTTCAGTGGGTAAAGAGCTCAATACTAGAAATTAAAGTTAACACTGAAAGGCAAAATTATCATAAGCCCTTCTAGAGCACCCAAAATGTGTGCTCTTCATTATCTCATTAGTGAAAAGGAAAATTATCATTCATTCATGTTAACACACGCAGTATCCTAAATATAACTCATGCAGTATCCTAAATCTTTCCTCTCTTTCCAAAGATAAAGTATAATTAGATTCCAAGTGACAGATCACTTGTGCTTTTTAATTTCATATGTTCCTTTGGTGTTTCTCCTGTGAGTTCATCCTTTTCCCTAAGCAAGCATCCACACAGGAGTGAGGTCCAAAACATAGGCAGTGGACAAGAAAAGCAGAGGGCTGGGAAGTCAGAAGCCCTGAGCGCCAGATCCTGCTCCGTCCCCAAGCAAGGAGAACTTGAAGTCACCATTTAACCTCCCCACCTCCAAGTTTCCTCATCTGAAAACTGGGAACACTTGCTTCCTTCCTTCACAAGACTATTATGAGAATCAAATGAGGTCAGTGATCTGAAACACTCTCCAAGCTTCAAAATGCTAAAAAAACATTAGATACTGTTAGTGCAATTAATATATTCCTAGGTGAAATGGTACCAAGTATACATGGATCCTAGATTTACTATTTGTATGAATTAAGGCAGACAGGGAGCAGAAAGAGATATTTTTCATTTTAAATTAATTGAAAAACTTTAATTATGCCTCAAGGAACAGAGAGAAACAAACTAACCTGTCTACCTCCTACTAAAATTGATATTCACAATACCAGAAATTACTTAGTCTCTAAATTAGCAACCTATTCATTTTTTTTAACTTAAAAATGTTAAACTGGGGCTTCCCTGGTGGCCCAGTGGTTGAGACTCCGCCTGCCGATGCAGGGGACACGGGTTCATGCCCCTGTCCCGGAAGATCCCACATGCCGCGGAGTGGCTGGGCCCGTGAGCCATGGCCGCTGAGCCTGCGCGTCCAGAGCCTGTGCCCCGCAATGGGAGAGGCCACAACAGCGAGAGGCCCAGGTACCCAAAAAAAAAAGAAAAAAAAAAAAGTAAAAAAAAAAAATGTTAAACTGCATGAATTGTCCAAGATCCATCACTTACAATCTAGGATTTGTAAATGGGGACAATACTAGAACCTACATGGTGGGACTGATATGAGAATTGAGTCAATACTTGCAAAGCACTAGGCCCATGCTGGTCCAGGGTACTGGCTATGGAAATGTTTGCTCTGTTGTGCAGCAGTGGAGAACCAGTCAAATCTGGGATCAAACCACTGCTCCAATCTCTACTAGATATGTGGATTTCAGACACAGGTTTGCTTATCTGTACAAGGAGGAAAATAATAATACTGGTACGTACACCTCATAGGGTTGTTATAATGATTAAAAAATATATTTGAAGAGTGAAAAGATATCTGCTACATCAAAAGGGTTCAATAAGTGGTGGCATTGGTGGTTTGGCTTAGAGATTATGTTTAGTAGCAATAATACTGGTAAATTATGGAACAGCCCCTTAAATTCTTTAATTTTCAGTGGTTCATTTAGGTCAAATACAGTTTGGAAGAGATAGCTGCACCAATCTTGGCAGTAGCAAAAATGTATGTAATTTTAAAGTGGTAAATATAGGATCAAGTTCTATCCACAATCCCAGGTTTAATTCTGTTTCAGACTTACCACTGCCAAAATATTTTAAGAAGCCAGAACTATGATTACCCATGAGAAGCATATGGTTAATTCCTTTATATTCAACTTTCTATAACCTCAGCTCTCCTACAAAGCTTCCACTGTAGGAAGCTAGCATGCAATGTTATTCCACTAAAACAAAGCCATGCATTTCTAAACAATTTTTATGACTTCACAGTCTTTGTCAACACCATTTTGTGCAAATTCGAACAAAAAAAAAAATGAAGAGCTTTTTGAAAAGCTTTAAAAAGTCAAGACTTTTCTTTCACTTTTTTTCATTTCCCCACAAGAGAGGGAGGAAATAAAGGAAAATCAAAGAAGATTTTTTTAAAAAACTAGGAGGAAAGGTCAAAGAACAGCAAAAGATATCTTTATAAGCTGTTAAGACATTTTTCTGGGCCAACAGCTTAGAGGACTGTCCACTCCACCTGGGATTCTCTCTGATTGCTCTTTGTCTTCATGGCTTCACTTCATGGCCATAGACAAATGTGCCACCACTTCTTTACAAGGAGGCTTGTAACTATCACTATATGTTATCCTCCATCACTTTTTTGGACCTCAAGACAACTAAATCACAGCTGGCCAGAGAAAGAGGAATCCTAAAAACCGTATCCTTATACCCATTTCCTTTTGTACAGACTTCTAAGCAGGCAGGTGGTCTGATGATGGAGAAGACTGCTGAAGTCCAGATCACGAAGTGACCAAGAGGGAACCCACGCCTTCCTTCTCCCTGGGCAGGTTGGCTTCCCCATACTTGCTGCATGTCAGCATCAAATTTTTTACATTTCTGTTTCAAGTTTGTGCTATTTATTCCCATTGCCAAGCAAACTAATCCACTGCTTGCTTTTTATTTTATAATAAAAATATTACACTTAGAGGGGTGGGATAGGGTGTGTGGGAGGGAGGCTCAAGAGGGAGGGGATATGGGGATATACATATGCATATGGCTGATTTACTTTGTTATATAACAGAAACTAACACAGCATTGTGAAGCAATTATACTCCAAAAAAGATGTATAATAAAAAATATTACATCTTAAAAATCAAATGAAGTGTCACTCTCAAACAGCCTTTTGATGAGATACTAGCACCTGAATTATCAGCGTAAGAGCAAACTTCTCAAGATCTTTTAGGTTTTTCCCTGCTTATTTTCATAATGCAATTATGACATCAGGGGTTACCTAACTGCCTGACTCTTTTATGGCTTCTCAGACACAAGAAGTTTAACTTTACGCCCAACCACTTCAAAATAAATGAATGTAACTTTTAAAAGCTTGATTTCTATCCTTTTCCTTTTGATTCTTTTGAAAGGAAGTCACCTATTATACACAAGTGCTTGGTGTACATATAAGTAATAAGAGCAAACATTAAAACCAATTTACATGTGACAAATATCATTGAAATCCAATAATCTAACATGTATCTGCTGAAATCCAAGCAATAGGCGTTATTCAACAATCTCAAACATTTCAGCGATTTCATGTGTTCTGCAAGTCACCTACCCAAATGCCAAAACAGGCAACAGAACATTCTCAACTTCCAAAAATTAGTGGCCTTTCAGGTTTGGAGAAGACTGGAGGGAAAGAATACTGGTCCTCAGTCATGACAGCCCAACGAACTATCTAAGAGATGGGAAATAGTAGTCCTGCCCTCCGAGATAACCAACAGGAAAAGTTACCTCTGGATAAAAAAATTCCCCTTATACTGCTTTAATAAAAAATAATAATAATTCTAATCTCATTTGGACAGTCGTTGCTATTATTTTTTTGGCTAAGCCACCTACATGTAAAATTTAACTATATAATGCAGATACCACTTCAGTCACATGTCCTACTTCAAGATAAGAAACAACAGTCATTTGATAAAATGTTCTTGAATTTAAAAATACATAAAAAATAAAATGTAATTACCTTTCCAAAGTCACGGACATCAAACAAGTCAAACGCCTCAAAGAGTTCACTCTTTCTCATTCCAAACGTCTCGCAACAGGCCGTGAGGAATGTCCTTATGTTCTTCAAACAGAGAAACTGAGGAATGGGAAACAGCTATTAGTATATAGCAAATCATTCTGAATGCTACCTATCCTCTGTCACGCCCAGAATGCTGGGGAAATGCCAACGAAGAATCCATCCACTTTTCAGGTTGTTTCCAATTACTCCTCATCAGTACTTAAATGAATACCCACTCTCTCCCAGGCACTGGTGACACAGCTGTGAACAAGGCAGACGGAAGTCTGCCCTCAGGATACTTACATCCTAATAAGAGGAGACAGACAAGAACAAACTCAGCAACAAAAACAAAGAAAAGTAAATATTTTTATTTTCATATGGTGATAAGTGCAATAGAGAAAAATAAAGCCAGGAGGAGGGATCAGGAGTGCTGGGTGAGGTGTGGGGAGCTTCAGCGAGATGGTTAGAGAAGGTGTCAGTGAGAAGAGGACAGATAAGCAGCAGAGGTTTGAAGGTGGTAAAGAAGCAACCATGCAGAATTACAGGACAGAGTATTCAGACTAAAGTAGCAACCCATGCAAAGGCCCTGAGGCAGAAGCTTCTGAGGTTATGTCTGAGGAAGGGGCCAATGTGGGTAGAGCAGAGTGGATGACAAGGAGCAAGGCAGGAAGTGAGCTGGAAAGGCAATGAGGTCAGATGATGAAGGACCCTGTTGGACAGGCTTTTACTCTAAATGAGATGGGAAGTCATTGGAAGCCTTGGGACAGAGTCTGATATTTTTAAAGTTTTGTTTTTCTTTCTTTAAAAAAAATTTTATTGAGGTATAGTTGATTTAAAACTATACCTCAATAAAGTTTCAGGTGTACAACATAGTGATTCAAAATTTTTATAGATTATACTCCATTTAAAGTTTAAAAAATACTGGTTGTATTCTGTGTGCTGTACAAGATATCTTTGCAGCTTATTTTTTTCTAATAATACTTAACTCTATATTAAAAATACTACTATTTCAACAAATGATCAACATAAAACATTTAAATGAAATTAGTTTTAGTACTAAATCTTTGAAATCTAGTATACATTTTACACTTAACAGCATATCTCAATTCAGACTAGCCCCATTTCAAGTGCTCCATAGCCATACGTGGCTAGTTGCTGTCATACTGGACAGCACAGTCCTAGAGTTTCAAATGCAGGTTTGTAAACAGGTCCCTCTCACGTATACAAAATATGCACAGACATAGCAAGTACAAACTTCTCAGCTGAGCTTTTAAGGCCCTCTATAACGTGCCCCACCATTTCAGTCAGGCTGTTCTCCTTGTTGGTGCTCATTACTCCGTGTTCATTCCTGCCTCTATGCTTGAACTTTGCCGTTCCTCTTGCCAATAACCTCCTCTCTTTTCCCTTTCCCAGCTACAGTTCCATCTCCTTCTGGACTGCAACAGTTCCTACTGCTCTTTCTTCAGAGCTTCTTTTTTGTTGTTGTTGTTTTGTTTTGTTTTTTGAATATAGATCAAAAGGGGCTGGAGCAAGACTAGAGACAGTAATACCAGACAGGAAGCTATTACAATAATCTGGGTGAGAGACAGCCATGGGAAGTCCAGGTGTTCAATTTTGACTCTTAAATTTGAGATGCCTATTAGTCATCCAATGGGACACAGGGCAGCAGAAAGCTGGATATACAAGTCTGGAGTCCAGGACACAGGTGTGTACTCCAGACTTAAATCTGAGAGTCTTCAGAGTATACAAAACATTTTTAACCATGATGTTATCTGAGATGACTTTGGGAGAAAGAAGAGGGGAGGAGGGGACCTGGTGCCAGGTCATCTTAGATCAGGAAAAATGGACGAGCCCACAAAGGGGCAGAGAAAGAGAAACCAGTAAGGAAGGAGAACAACCAGGTGAACATGTTTTTCCTGAAGCCAAGTAATGAAGGTGTTTCTAGGAAGAAGGGGTGATAAGCTGTGTCAGCTGCTGCTGCTACTCAAATAAGATTTTGACCTGGGAATCTGGCTGTGTGAAGGTTATGGGTGCACCTTGACAAAAGCAGGTTCCATGTGGAGGATGGGGGTGGGGAAAGGCTGAGCAGAGCAGCTTCAAGAGACAATGGGAAGAGAGAAAGTAAAGATAGAATATAGATTCTTAGGAGTTTTGCTGCAAAAGGGAACAGAGGATTGAGGAGGTAGTCAGAGAGAAAGAGGTCAAGGAAGGGCTTTTTAACAATGGAAGCTGTTACAACATGTTTCTATTTTGACAGGAATAACTTGATAGAGGGGAAAGACGGTCACGCAAGAGAGAGGGACAGTTGCCCAAAGGAAGTCCTTGAGTGGGCAAAGGAGAAGGGTCTGATGCTCAAGCAGAGAAACTGACCTTGGAGACCATGCTCAGCTCATCGATACTAACAGGGACAAGGGAGAAGGCAGACGCTATCGCAACTTAGACAACCAACAGAATTTACTTTCAGTATCTAAAATGCAGATCCACCTATGCATAGTACCCACATATCCTGAAAGTGAATTTCGGAAATAGTAGTTGCAATGGCACACGTAAAAATAAAATTATTAACCTCCAATAAGTGAGAGATCTATTAGCTAATTATTGCATCTTTGCCTTTTTTTTTTTTTAAAGCACTGTCAATATTTTATTTTGTTGTTGTGTTTTCCATCTTGGTTTGTTTTTTAATTTGCAGAAAGCACATTTTACTTCCCCTACTTTGGAAAAATTCAGATTTTTCATGGGCTTAACACAGACATAGTTTTACCCTTTACAGGAATCCTTCTTGAGGCTTACGTATTTCAGGAGGGGTTAAAACCACAGGGGAAGCATCATAAACCCTTTGAATACAAAGGCAGCAGCCAAACTGCACATACAGTTACTGCTTTCATTTTAAAAAATTCATAAGAGAACTTTACAACACGGAACCACTCTACATGTAGCTCTTTCACATAGAATTGCTTATTTACAGATTAAAAGCCTTGCATTCTGCCAAGACAGACAATAATTACTCTCCTGGGGATTATGCAACATCTCTCTTGCAATATTTTTTACATAATTAAGTGCCCAACTCATAGCTCACCAAGGAACAAAGCATAATTGCACATGCTACCCTCTGAAGATTTCACACCAAACTCAAATTTTCCCCTGCATAGGAAAAACTACAGTAGACCTCCATTCAAGTGTTTTGATCATTAATTCAAAAAAGTATCATTACTGAAAGTAAAAGAAAGAAATGTTGTCATTACGGTATGCATACAAGAGATGATTTAAAAACAGAACTTTCCCTCACTTTTGGAACCAATCTTAACCTTATTTGCCCCTTAACTAATTCAATTCTATTTAATTCCACAAATATTTACTGGATTTGAAGAACGTCACTGGTATGCTCTCGCATTTCCAGGCAATCATCAAGTTTGGTCACCCCTTTATTTATGTACTTTTTCAGTCAACAGGTTTTGAATGCCTACAATGTTCCAGACACTGGAAATGCTAAAAATGAGTAAGACAAGCTTCTCTATTAATCACAGTTGGAAATTTTCATAGCTTTCCCAAAATTGGCTAATAACACTAGGATCACACTTCCCTTAATGGCTCTGTGCAAGTACAGGAACAGAGTTGAGGGATGGAGGGAGTGGGCCCTAATGCCATCACAAAAGACCTGGACAGAGCTGGACCTGTCAACCTGCCTGCCCACCTACCATCAGACTTTTGCTTTGTTTTCCTTACGTTGAACCTTCTCCTTTTCCAGTTTATTTTCTAAAATTTCAAACCAAAAGAAAAGTAGAAAGAATAGTACAATGAACACTCCATTTACACAACAACTGTAACATACTGCCATATGGGTTTTTGCGTGCCAACCATATCTCTATTTATAAAAATTCATATGTGAAAGTAAGTTCAGACACCATGGCACTTCACTCCTAAATAATTCAACATGCATCTCCTAGGAATGAGGATATTTTCCTAAATACCTACAACACCATTACCACCCCAAGAAGATAAACAACAATTCCATATTATTTCATATCCATTCCACGTCCAAATTTCATCAGTTGCCTACCCTGTGTCTTTTTTACACTATCCCACCCATCCACACCCAATCTAGGGATCAATTCAGTTTTACCCATTATATTTGGTTGCTTAATTTTATAGTACCTTTTAATCTAAAAATCCTACTGCCTTTTTTTTTTTTCTTTTAATGACACTGCCTTTTGGAAGAGTCCAGACCTAGGTATCTTATAGAATGTCCCGCATTCGGCATTTGTCAGATTATTTCCTCATGGTATCATTAAACTTATTTCCCCATCACTTATATTTCCTATGAACCAAAGCTAAGTCAAGATACAAGTTAAACAATTTTGGAAAAAATATTTTATACTGTGAACTTCACAGCCCATCATATCAGAAGATACAAAATGTTAGGGTAACCCATTATTATTGATGCTAGGCTTGATTACTTGGTTAAGATGGTTATTGTCACATCTCTCTATTGTAAAGGTACATGTTCCCCTTTACGTTAATAAAGCCTGGGGGTGATAATTTGTTACCATGTGGCTGTCCTATTTCCCAATAATTTTTCACCATAGACTTAGCATCCACTGATAACCCTTGCTTTGATTATTCCATTTGGGACTGCAAAATTCTATCATTCCTTCCACATTTATTAGCTGGTATTCTCACCTAAAGACAAGCTTCCCCTGCCCTCCACCCTCCTTTTTTAATATTTGTTTGTGTAATAATTAATTGCCATCATTATTCTTTTTGATGTTCATATTGTCCCAAATTTGGCCACTGGGGTTCTCTTCTGTGACCTTTTGATGACTCCATTAGTCTTTGTTTTCTTACATCAAGCTGTCCCAGGCCCACGCCATATTTTCTCTGCCCAAGTTCTGCAATCAGCCGTTTCTCCAAACAGTTCCATTTCAATTTATATGGTAAATGGTAGTATTTAGAAAACAAAGGCTGAGCATCAGACTACTCGCAAATTAGATGAGCCAATTATATCAAATGAACCAGTAACTCCACCCTTTTCTTAAGCAATCTATCACTTGGAACAGAAAGAGTTAATGTAAACAAGAATGGCCTAATTGATCTTCAAAATACCTCTCCAAATCCTATCATTTTCTTTATGGAATACCTAATAAGCAAACTCTTATCTCACTCTGTTAAGAAAGAGAAAACTTGAATTCACTGAAGACTGGTGATCAGAGTTTCTTTCCGCCTAGGGATGTTGTTGATGTTTTGACAAGCTGATAGTTCTTTGTAGCATCCGCAGCAGCTTAAAACCCTCCGTATTCAGACCCGATGCACAAAGACAGATACACCTCATTATTTCAGCTCGTAACCATACCTTACGTTTGACCAAAAATTATACAACTTTGCTAAATCACCTAGTTGATTTATAAGAGAGAACTTTAGGATTTTTTAGAATTTAGGATTAGGATTTTAAAAACCAGAATTAAATAACTCTAGGATTTTTTAAATAGTAAATATATCCACACATGATAGTTACCAAAATCAAGGACACACAAAAGGTCTAAATAGCATTTTCTCTCTTAACAGATATTAATGAGTTGCCTTTTATGAAGTTTCATAAAACGTCATAAAACATCGCCCCCCTCAATTGGGTACTTATTTATTTATTTATTTATTTATTTATTTATTTATGGCTGCATTAGGTCTTCGTTGCTGCACACAGGCTTTCTTTAGTTGCGTTACGCGGGGGCTACTCTTCATTGTGGTGCGCGAGCTCTCCATTGTGGTGGCTTCTCTTGTTATGGAGCACAGGCTCTAGGCACACGGGCTTCAGTAGTTGCGGCATGTGGGCTCAGTAATTGTGGCTCGTGGGCTCTAGAGCACAGGCTCAGTAGTTGTGGCGCACGGGCTTAGTTGCTCCAAGGCATGTGGGATCTTCCCGGACCAGGGATAGAACCCGTGTCCCCTGCATTGGCGGGCAGATTCTTAACCACTGCGCCACCAGGGAAACCTGGTTAATTAAATGAAACTGCCAAGAACTGGGTATTCTTAAAAAAAAAAAATATGACCCAAACTCTGCCCTCAAAAGAGATATTGTAGTCCGGCAAAGCGTACAGACAAGTGAACACGGAGTTACATAACAACATGGCAAATGCTATGAAGACGGCATTCAAAGGTCCCTCGGGAGTCCTGGTGTATCAGAGACAGCCTTCTGGAGTAAGCGATCAAGGATGACTCCCACTCACTGCAGGGTGAGTGGGAGTCAGCCACAAAAAGAGGGGGAGTGGTTGATGTTCAGGGAGCAGAAGGGAAAGTGCCAGACTTGGGGTGTGAGGGCGTCCAGGTAAACGGCACAGGATGGCATGAGGATGAGACACGACAGAGAATGGACTGGTGGGGGCGGGGGAAGGGGTTCAGAATGGACACAACCCTCTGGCGGGCAGTGAGAGCAGGGCTGGACAGGACAGCTGGGACTTACTGAGCAAGCCCAAGGGATGTGGGCTTTATCCTAGAAGAAACATTGAGGTTTTTAAATAGGAGAGTTGGAATTCTCAATTTTGCACTGTATGACTACTGTAGTCATTTTTGAGTGTTTGCTATGTACCAAGCTCTATGCTAAACGTTTATGTCTTTTCATCCTTACAACACCTCAATCAGGAAAGTTTTATTTTTTTCTTTCGTATATACAGAGGCTTAGACATTTACCCAACTTTATATAACTGCATATGCCAAAGTAATGGAGTCATAATTCAAATCCAGACATTCTAGCTACAGAGCCTATATCCTTATCTACTCTGTTATACTAGCTCCATTTTGAAGTGTGCAGAATTAACCGTTTTTCTTTTCTCTTTATTAAGGAGATTATGTGGGGTAGATAAGACAAGAATAGGATGCTGTCATATTCATTTAAGGAAAAAAATCATGGTGATTTGGACTAGGATGGTAGAAGGAGAAAGGGAAAGAACTCTATAAGGTAATATGGAAAGGAAATACCTGGTAACTGATTGAATATGGGTGGGGTGAAGGGAGTGAGGGAGAAAAGAAGAATTAGGAATCATACCCAAAGCTCTGTCCTGAATACTGCAAGGACACTGGGGGTGTTCCCTGAAAATGGTAACTTAGCAAGTTAGGGAACAGAGTATGTGGAAAGGGACCACAAATTGAGTCAATTAATTCTTGTCTTTATCTGAAAAGGCCTGGTAAGAAGACACTCCACAGCCTCTGTCTCAGGTATATCCAGTGACAAGTAACACATTCTAATATAGCCCACAGTCTTCAGCCACCATGCTCACACTCTCTGCTCCTTCAGAAATTCATCAACAGCTTGCTTATTTATTACGGGTTGAAAAGCACTCAATAAAGACACAGAAAACCTTCAAAGAAGAAAGCTTAACACGTTCAAGGTCTGAGACACCCTGAAAATCATACATCAGGCCAGAGCTCTCTAGATTAGAAAATGTTTCATAACCAAATAGCTATCACAACAGAAGAAGCTAGTTGGCTTTTCATGGCCCCGCCTCTTAATCTTACCACTTCAACGCTAGTGATACTGATGTTACAGAAAGGAAACGTGTAAAGGTCAGGCTGCTAAAGTTCACTATAAAATGCTTAAAAACTCTCTTTTCCCTCTACTCCTTTTATAAAGTATATGGTTTCCTTTCCCTCTATGTGTGTAGAAACCATTTTGACTTTTCTCAACGATATGAATGCAAACAGGATCGCTTCCCTTTTTTATTTGAAAGAATAAACATGTACTTCTCTAAAATTGTTGGCAATAATAGTGTAAAGTTAACTGAGGCTACGTAACAGGAAAAACCTCCACAACTTAGGAAATGAGTTATTTCAATCTCAGCTGAGAAATGGTATCTTGTGGGAAGGTCGACAATTTCTAATACAGCTTCACAACCCTGCAGACGTGCTGACTTACTATAATTTTCATAGGAACCACCAACAGCCAGGCTGTCAGATAAGGAAGTCTTCAGGGTCTCATTTCGTGGTGGGCCACTCATCTCATTTGAAGGAAAGGCTCTGAATTTGAGAGTTTGGCATAATTCAAATTATGAGTGGCCATTAACAGGCTGATTGACAGTTTTGAAGGCACAGAAGAGACCACGATAAAGCTCATCAACAAATATTAAGGTACAAGGAGAGCTTTCCTTCTTAGCTGAGCCTCTGTGTAGACTTACTCAAGCCTCTGCCTAGTACCCGTCATTCTAACTCCTCCTAACTGCTCACCTTTTGTAGAATGAGCAGGCAGGAAGGCATGGAAGGGAAATATTAAGAAATCAAGTTTCTCCCCTTACTGGGGTTTTCTACCTCTGTCCCTTTTGCCATATCTTCCCCTCTCCCCCCTACATCTGTCTTTTAAAATTAGGTCAGCTAAATCTTACATCTTTTGGAAATTTTTTTTTTAAAAAGAAAGAAAAGAAGAATAATTATTATTTGTCTGAGGACCTCATTTGTCCCTTTCGCTTGTGAGTTAGGAGGTCCCCATAGAAGAGGCATCATCACCATTGTTCTATGAAGAAATCATATCTACAGGTGCCTTCTGAATAATTATAAAATAATTATGCTGAACTCAGCATCAATTCAGGACTGCACAATACCTTGAGTTTTCCTCTTGATCCTATTATTACAAATAAATGAAGACCTTAAAGGACACTCAGGAAGAAGACCAGAAATGCAGAAGGCCCTTTTCTTAGCTCCAAATTTTCACTCAAGTCCCTAAGCTAAAACTGCCATATTTTCAGTAAACTAAAAGCCAATATTTCCACTTTGATTATTGTCCAGGCTGCAATTCATTTTTAGAGGATAAAATTTTTTAATCAAAAATATAATAATTTAATAACATGTAAATTTACAGGGTTTTTTTGGGATTCTCACAAAAATTCTTTATGATAGAGTAGGTACAATTCTTATTTTACACACAAAGAAATCATTACTTAAAGAAGTGAATTGACTATCCCAATATATAAACAGCAAGTGTCAGCATACAAACTTTTTTTTGAATTTTTGAATTTTATTTTATTTTTTTTATACAGCAGTTTCTTATTAGTTATCCATTTTATACACATCAGTATATACATGTCAATCCCAATATCCCAATTCATCACACCACCACCTCCACCCCCCCTTGGTGTCCATACATTTGTTCTCTACATCTGTGTCTCAACTTCTGCCCTTCAAACTGGTTCATCTGTACCATTTTTCTAGGTTCCACATATATGCGTTAATATACGATATTTGGGGCTTCCCTGGGGGCGCAGTGGTTGGGAGGCCGCCTGCCGATGCAGGGGACGTGGGTTCGTGTCCCGGTCCGGGAAGATCCCACATGCCGCGGAGCGGCAGAGCCCGTGAGCCATGGCCGCTGGGCCTGCGCGTCCGGAGCCTGTGCTCTGCAGCGGGAGAGGCCACAGCAGTGAGAGGCCCGCATACTGCAAAAAAATAAAAATAAAAATAAAAATATACGATATTTGTTTTTCTCCTTCTGGCTTACTTCACTCTGTATGACAGTCTCTAGATCCATCCACGTCTCAACAAATGACTCAATTTCGTTCCTTCTTACGGCTGAGTAATATTCCATTGTATATATGTACCACATTTTCTTTACCCATTCGTCTGTCGATGGGCATTTAGGTTGCTTCCATAACCTGGCTATTGTAAATAGTGCTGCAATGAACATTATGGTACATGACTCTTTTGAATTATGGTTTTCCATAATTCCCAGGGTATATACCCAGTAGTGGGATTGCTGGGTCATATGGTAATTCTATTTTTAGTTTTTTAAGGAACCTCCATACTGTTCTTCATAGTGGCTATATCAATTTATATTCCCACCAACAGTGCAAGAGGGTTCCCTTTTCTCCACACCCTCTCCAGCATTTGCTGTTTGTAGATTTTCCGATGATTCCCATTCTAACTGGTGTGAGGTGATACCTCATTGTAGTTTTGATTTGCATTTCTCTAATAATTAGTGATGTTGAGCAGCTTTTCATGTGTTTCTTGCCATCTGTATGTCTTCTTTGGAGAAATGTCTATTTAGGTCTTCTGCCCATTTTTGGATTGGGTTGTTTGCTTTTTTAATATTGAGCTGCATGAGCTGTTTATATATTTTGGAGATTAATCCTTTGTCCGTTGACTCGTTTGCAAATATTTTCTCCCATTCTGAGGGTTGTCTTTTCGTCTTATTTATGGTTTCCTTTGCTGTGCAAACGCTTTTAAGTTTCATTAGGTCCCATTTGTTTATTTTTGTTTTTATTTCCATTACTCTAGGAGGTGGATGCAAAAATATCTTGCTGTGATTCATGCCAAAGGGTGCTCTTCCTATGTTTTCCTCTAAGAGTTTTATAGTGTCCAGTCTTACATTTAGGTCTCTAATCCATTTTGAGTTTATTTTTGTGTATGGTGCTAGGGAGTGTTCTAATTTCATTCTTTTACATGTAGCTCTCCAGTTTTCCCAGCACCAGTTATTGAAGAGACTGTCTTTCCTCCACTGTATATCCTTGCCTCCTTTGTCATAGATTAGTTGACCATAGGTGCGTGGGCTTATCTCTGGGTTTTCTATCTTGTTCCATTGATCTATATTTCTGTTTTTGTGCCAGTACCATATTGTCTTGATTACTGTAGCTTCGTAGTATAGTCTGAAGTCAGGGAGTCGTCTGATTCCTCCAGCTCTGCTTTTTTCCCTCAAGACTGCTTTGGCTATTTGGGGTCTTTTGTGTCTCCATACAAATTTTAAGATTTTTTGTTCTAGTTCTGTAAAAACTGCCATTGGCAATTTCATAGGGATTGCATTGAATCTGTAGATTGCTTTGGGTAGTATGGTCATTTTCACAATATTGATTCTTCCAATCCAAGAACATGGTATATCTCTCCATCTGTTGGTATCATCTTTAATTTCCATCATCAGTGTCTTATAGTTTTCTGCATACAGGTCTTTTGTCTCTCTAGGTAGGTTTATTCCTAGGTATTTTATTCTTTTTGTTGCAATGGTAAAAGGGAGTGTTTCCTTAATTTCTCCTTCACATTTTTCATCATTAGTATATAGGAATACAAGAGATTTCTGTGCATTAATTTTGTATCCTGCAACTTTACCAAATTCATTGATTAGCTCTAGTAGTTTTCTGGTGGCATCTTTAGGATTCTCTATGTATAGTATCATGTCATCTGCAAACAGTGACAGTTTTACTTCTTCTTTTCGAATCTGTATTCCTTTTATTTCTTTTTCTTCTCTGATTGCCGTGGCTTGGACTTCCAAAACTATGTTGAATAATAGTGGTGAGAGTGGTCATCCTTGTCTTGTTCCTGATCTTAGAGGAAATGCTTTCAGTTTTTCACCATTCATAATGATGTTTGCTGTGGGCTTGTCATAGATGGCCTTTATTATGTTGAGGTAGGTTCCCTCTATGCCCACTTTCTGGAGAGTTTTTATCATAAATGGGTGCTGAATTTTGTCAAAAGCTTTTTCTGCATCTATTGAGATGATCATATGGTATTTCTACTTCAATTTGTTAATATGGTGTATCACATTGATTGATCTGCGTACACTGAAGAATCCCTGCATCCCTGGGATAAATCCCACTTGATCATGGTGCATGATCCTTTTAACGTGTTGTTGGATTCTGTTTGCTAGTATGTTGTTGAGGATTTTTGCATCTATATTCATCAGTGATATTGGTCTGTAATTTTCCTTTTTGGTAGTATCTTTGTCTGGTTTTGGTAGCAGGGTGATGGTGGCCTCATAGAATGAGTTTGGGAGTGTTCCTTCCTCTGCAATTTTCTGGAAGAGTTTGAGAAGGATGGGTGTTAGCTCTTCTCTAAATGTTTGAAAGAATTCACCTGTGAAGCCCTCTGGTCCTGTACTTTTGTTTGCTGGAAGATTTTTAATCACAGTTTCAATTTCAGTGCTTGTGATTGGTCTGTTCATATTTTCTATTTCTTCCTAGTTCAGTCTTGGAAGGTTATACCTTTCTAAGAATTTGTCCATTTCTTCCAGGTTGTCCATTTTATTGGCATAGAGTTGCTTGTAGTAGTCTCTTAGGACGCTTTGTATTTCTGCGGTGTCTGTTGTAACTTCTCCTTTTTCACTTTTAATTTTATTGATTTGAGTCCTCTCCCTCTTTTCCTTGATGAGTCTGGCTAATGGTTTATCAATTTCGTTTATCTTCTCAAAGAACCAGCTTTTAGTTTTATTGATCTTTGCTATTGTTTTCTTTGTTTCTATTTCATTTATTTCTGCTCTGATCTTTATGATTTCTTTCCTTCTGCTAACTTTGGGTTTTGTTTGTTCTTCTTTCTCTAGTTCCTTTAGGTGTAAGGTTAGATTGTTTATTTGAGATTTTTCTTGTTTCTTGAGGTAGGCTTGTATAGCTATAAACTTCCCTCTTAGAACTGCCTTTGCTGCATCCCATAGGTTTTGGATCATCGTGTTTTCACTGTCATTTGTCTCTAGGTATTTTTTGATTTCCTCTTTGATTTCTTCAGTGATCTCTTGGTTATTTAGTAACATACTGTTTTGCCTCCATGTGTTTGTGTTTTTTACATTTTTTTCCATGTAATTCATTTCTAATCTCATAGCATTGTGGCCAGAAAAGATGCTTGATATGATTTCAATTTTCTTAAATTTACTGAGGCTTGGTTTCTGACCCAAGATGTGATCTATCCTGAAGAATGTTCTGTGAGCACTTGAGAAGAAAGTGTAATCTGCTGTTTTTGGATGGAATGTCCTATAAATATCAATTAAATCTATCTGGTCTATTGTGTCATTTAAAGCTTGTGTTTCCTTATTATTTTTCTGTTTGGATGATCTATCCATTGGTGTAAGCGAGGTGTTAAAGTCCCTCACCATTACTGTGTTACTGTCAATTTCCTCTTTTATAGCTGTTAGCAGTTGCCTTATGTATTGGGGTGCTCCTATGTTGGGTGCGTATATATTTATAATTGTTATATCTTCTTCTTGGATTGATCCCCTTGATCATTATGTAGTGTGCTTCCTTGTCTCTTGTAACATTCTTTATTTTAAAGTCTATTTTATCTGATATGAGTATTGCTACTCCAGCTTTCTTTTGATTTCCATTTGCATGGAATATCTTTTTCCATCCCCTCACTTTCAGTCTGTATGTGTCCCTAGGTCTGAAGTGGGTCTCTTGTAGACAGCATATATTTGGGTCTTGTTTTTGTATCCATTCAGCAAGCCTGTGTCTTTTGATTGGAGCATTTAATCCATTCACGTTTAAGGTAATTATCGATATGTATGCTCCTATGACGATTTTCTTAACTGTTCTGGGTTTGTTTTTGTAGGTCCTTTTCTTCTCTTGTGTTTCCCACTTAGAGAAGTTCCTTTAGCATTTGTTGTAGAGCTGGTTTGGTGGTGCTGAATTCTCTTAGCTGTTGCCTGTGTGTAAAGCTTTTGATTTCTCCTTTGAATCTGAATGAGATCCTTGCTGGGTATTCTTGGTTGTAGATTCTTCCCTTTCATCACTTTAAGTATATCATGCCACTCCCTCCTGGCTTATAGAGTTTCTGCTGAGAAATCAGCTGTTAACCTTATGGGAGTTCCCTTGTATGTTATTTGTCATTTTTCCCTTGCTGCTTTCAATAATCTTTTCTTTGTCTTTAATTTTTGCCAATCTGATTACTGCGCCTTGGCGTGTTTCTCCTTGGGTTTATCCTGTATGGGATTCTCTGTGCTTCCTGGACTTGGGTGGCTATTTCCGTTCCCATGTTAGGGAAGTTTTCGACTACAATCTCTTCAAATATTTTCTCAGGTCCTTTCTCTCTCTCTCCTCCTTCTGGGACCCCTATAATGCAAATGTTCTTGTGTTTAATGTTGTCCCAGAGGTCTCTCAGGCTGTCTTCATTTCTTTTCATTCTTTTCTCTTTATTCTGTTCCACAGCAGTGAATTCCACCATTCTGTCTTCCAGGTCACTTATCCATTCTTCTGCCTCAGTTATTCTGCTATTGATTCCTTCTAGTATAGTTTTCATTTCAGTTTTTGTATTGTTCATCTCTGTTTGTTTGTTCTTTAATTCATCTAGGTCTTTGTTAAACATTTCTTGCATCTTCTCCATCTTTGCCTCCATTCTTTCTCCAAGGTCCTGGATCATCTTCACTATCATTATTCTGAATTCTTTTTCTGGAAGGTTGCCTATCTCCACTTCATTTAGTTGTTTTTCTGGGGTTTTATCTTGTTCCTTCATCTGGTACATAGCCCTCTGCCTTTTCATCTTGTCTATCTCTCTGTGAATGTCAGGTTTTTGTTTTTGTTTTTTTTTTCATTTTCTCCAATCATGAGGCACTTGTATGGGTTATATGTAAATACTGAAATGATTAAGCTCATATATGTAGTGCTAAGTTGTAAAAACAAGTGCATCCTACATACCCTGTAGCACCTGGTTCACACCTGTGATAATAAGTATCTTGACTATATCTGTTTGCCCAACTATTGCTACATGAAATAAACATTTTTGAGATCAGAGACTACATTTATTTCATCTATGTATCCCCATAGCTTTTATAACAGAAACATTTTTTAATAAATTGATGCATGAATGATGATGCAGTTTATCTGCATAAAAGAATAACTAATCATCATTCCTTGGTAGCCAGCGAACTCATATTGAAATTTTACATTAAACTGTCACTGTATCCTCTTACTTACATGTTAATATATCAACATATCTTCATTATTAAATTACCTCAAAAGCCTTTTTAGAAGTTAGTGATGTTCATAATTATAAATAAAATAAAGACTTTAAACTATTAAGCATTTTTGTTCATAAGCATCATCCGGGTGGCCAGCCCAGATGATGGTGTATAATTCAGTGGTGGCCTGCTAACTGATTTTCAAACAGCATCTTTAATCCTCCTTATGTTTTTCTAGTCTTTGCACTAGAAAACTGAATGGCTGGGAAGTACAGAAGTCAAAATTAGCCTATTTTACTGTGTTCATTAACCTGCTAATGAAAGCAATACCTGCTATGGCCTTTAATAAGAAAAAGTAACACTCAACCACATTGTTACCTGGAACACAGCTAGTCTAAAGCACATTAAAAATGGCCCAATCCACATTCCAGAGAAGCCTGGCTTACAAGGTTCCCTCTTATGGGTACAGAAAAACAGGTATTTCTTTCTGCAGAGGCCACTAAGTGACAGTAGAACGCAATAGCTAAATGTCAGAATTTTGATATTGGTAGGAGTAGTCACAGCAATAGTACCAGTGACAGCAATACCAGTAGAATGGAAGTCGTGGTTGTGGTAGGAGTGGCAGTGATGGTGGAATCAGCTGCACAGCCAAGGAAGCCATTCCCTGTGAAGCAGGGAGTGAGAGCCACCATGACTGGGTTACCCCAGAAGGCAGGCAGCTGAGGTGGGTCCTCACTAGAAACAACACTCAAAATGAGGAAAAGTCCTGTGGTACACAAATCTGTGCTGCTTTTGGAGATGAGCCTTGGAAATCCATTAATCCAGAGAATGGGAATAAAGTTTAGTGTGAGTCTGATCTAAAAGAAAAAAAGAGCTGTATGCAAACAGAAACAAGGAGGTCTGACTGCAAACAACTCACCTCATGCATCACCCCGTACAGATAGCCACCTGGGAAGGCAGCCGCAGAACTCCCCACATTTCACCCAAGCACAACTGAGGAGTCCCCACCTCCCTACTCTCTGTGCCTGGACCCATTGCTGCCTGCACACCCATTGCTCCCAGAACTCCCCACATTTCACCCAAGCACAACTGAGGAGTCCCCACCTCCCTACTCTCTGTGCCTGGACCCATTGCTGCCTGCACACCACCCATTGCTCCCCGGCACGGCCAGAGCAGGACTGAGTAGCAGGAGACCCCAAAGGGAAGGAAAGAGGGGAGGGGCAAGTGAGCCTGTGTCTCTCCCTCCTCATTCCCTCTACTGTTGACTCCATGGACTGGGTACTATCGTAATTGCCACTTACAGATGAGGTGACTGAGGCACAGAGAGTAAAATAATTGGCTCTAGGGCACATGGTCAGTAAGTCGGAGAGGAAGTTTCACAGCCATGTTGCTGGCTCCAAAGACCACACCTCTAACAACTATGATAGTCTGTCTCCTACGTAGCAGACTCTGCCCCAAGCCAGGGAGCTGGCAGCCACGGATCCTACTTTCCAAGGGAGGACAGTCCTGTGAAAGAGAGAAACAAATGCACAGAAAGTGCATTGCAATCCCAGTGTAGTAAGTCCAGAGGCCAGCACTGGGTTAGTGAGAGCACAAGGGAATTGTTCCATCCAGTGAAGGAGGCAGGTTGAGATTCATTCCTCCAAGGAAGTGGCTGAACTGAATGTCAGAGGATGAACAAAAGGTCATGAGAAACCATATGGTGAGAAGCAAAGGCCTGGCCTTTTGGAGGAAATGCAGAAACTCACATGGCCTCCACAGTGAGTGCAGGCAAGAGAGCACAAGAGATGAATGAGGCTGGAAAAGTCGGCCAACACCAGATCCCAACTGGAACTCAGAACTCATCTCTCCAAAAGCACAAGGCAGTTCCTCATAATAATGCCTATGACTCTACAAACAGTGAGTGTAAACATGTATGCCCCAGGTGTGGCACTAAGCACATCTGTGAAGAATCTCAGTTAATATACAACAACCCTATGAGGAAGACACTATTATTCCATTCTATCCATAAGGCATTGAGAAAAAGTAAATAACCCAAGGTCCTGGTAGCTAAGAAGTAACAGAACCAGATCCAAGCCCTGCCAGGACTCTTTCCTGCCAAGCTGTGTGGTCTCCATGGAGCATGGGTGTGGGGAAGCTCTACAGCAGGATTAGGACCTGACTACAGGTGCCTATGACTTAAACAGACTTGGGGTCTGCCCTAAGGAAATCCTAGGAAGACATCACTCCACAGGAAAATATTACAGCCACTTCAACTATTGGACTTCCTTTATTCTCCTTTGCCCCAAAAGATTTAAGAAATCTAAGAGGACTGAGCTAAGATGGGTTCTGTACAGTTGATGATTTCCAAAAATGCTTTTGTCTTCCTACGAATCTCATTCACCTAGACTTGTACTTTCTACCTTCAATTCTGCCCATGCTGGAAACTCTGTCACACTGTTCCTCACAGTTCACTCCCCCTAACACACATCCCAGACATCATACTTTTATACTTGCCACTGCACTGCACCAGGATTCAGTATAAACTAAAATTTTTAAAAAACAAAAAACAAACGCGTACTTGGGGAAAACTTTTAAAAGAGAGGATTTTTTAAAAATATACAACAAAAACATACACCTGAAAACATTACACTAACAAATGTTCTACCAGTTATACTTTTTCAAAAGCAAGAAAATAAGTTCAATTTGCCTTCCTTAAATACAAGCTATTAAGTTAAACTAGAAACAGACAGCATATTTGTCAGTGATTTTTTTTTTTTTTTAAACGTCTTGGCTTGGGGAAAACTTTTAAAAGAGAGGATTTTTTAAAAATATACAACAAAAACATACACCTGAAAACATTACACTAACAAATGTTCTACCAGTTATACTTTTTCAAAAGCAAGAAAATAAGTTCAATTTGCCTTCCTTAAATACAAGCTATTAAGTTAAACTAGAAACAGACAGCATATTTGTCAGTGATTTTTTTTTTTTTTTTAAACGTCTTGGCCGTGACCAGGGATTGAACTCAAGCCATGGCAATGAAAGTGCTGAATCCCAACCACTAGACCACCAGGGAACTCCTCTGTTAGTGCTTTTTCATGAGTCTAAGAAAACTCTTCTTGGAGGTGTGCCCACAATGCAAGGTTCTGGACCAAATCCACACCTTGGTCAATGTCAGAGCAGCGGCCTGGGGCCCCGCCCTTCACTCCGGAGGCTCCCTAAGCCCAACCAGAGAGCGGCAATCACCGTGACTGCCAAGCAGCATATTTCAGGAAAGCTCTGGGAAGCTGGTTTCTAACTGAATCAGTTTGACCATCGACTGAATTTAGTACAGTTGACCCTTGAACAACACGGGTTTGAACCACGCGGGTCCACTTACACAGGGATTTTTTTCAATAGTAAATACTAAAATACTGTACAATCCGTAGTTGGTTGAATCCAAGGATGTGGAGGAACCTCGGATACAGAGGAACCCTGTGATACAGAGGAGACTTCCATATGGGAGGACCCTCGGATAAGGAGAGCCGACTAGAAGTTATACGTGGATTTTGACTGCGGGGAGGGTCAGCGCCCCAACCCCTAAACTGTTCAAGGGCCAACTGAACTTTTTTTTGGCTACAGTGACTTACCAAGTGAATGTTGTTAAAACAGCAATATCAAGTACACTCATAAATAAATTTAGTTTGAGAAAACCTAAATTCTAACATTCTGTCCTTCTACCGCCACAATAAATGCCTCCCAAATCCCCATATTTGAATATCCAAATTACATCTCTCATATTGCCTTTCACATAGAAGATCTTTTTAAATATTTTACCAGCCTCATGTCTTCATTTTCAGTCCAAAACCCTTGCTGTTCACGTAAAGCCAGGGCCACAAGGTACCCCAACGCACACACCACCCACTCAGATACTTGGGTGTATCAGACACTTGGCTTTCTGATGTCTCCTGACCCCACTTTGTTTGACCTCCTTACCAAAATGACATACATTTAAATTTTTCCAGCACATCTTTAATTTTTTCAGTTCATTTTCTGCTTTGTCATTTCTTTGTGTTACAATGAAGTGGGAGAGTCACATTGTTAAACTTGAAATAATTATTAATTTTATAAAATACCAGATTATCTGGGCTCTAGCCAGTCTGTTAACCTCAAAAGTTTGGGAGGCTTTTTTTGTAAAATATCCTTAGGAGTACGCTTAACAAGAATACTGTGTTAATTCCTGTATATAAAGTATATATAATAAAATGATTAATGGCTGCTTTATAACCTTAGCAACATTATTATACCTACTGGCATAACGAAGTAATACGGAGAACACTGTTATTAACCATATACTGTCGTATCAACTTTGTTGAAAGAAGTCATCTGTGGTGCGACGAAAAATGAAGTGTGACACACTTCCCCAAGTAATTTCAACTTCAGAAAACAGAGGCAGTTTAGAGAAAAGACTTTTCTCTAAGTGTTTAAACTGCCATTCAGATCTGCAGCATGTTTAGCTCTAGACTAAGCAACCTACCCCTTCTTCCCTCACTCCAAAGGAGAACATCACTTTCTTTTTTCTTAGTGCCTTTCAGTAGGCTTCTTCTGCACACTGAACAACTTTGAACAAATCTGAATAACTCTGGAACAAAATTAGTCTCATATAGTTCACTGGAGTTTGTTTGTATTTTTTTTGCCAAATTACATTCTATTTTCTGCCCACATTTCTAACCTCTCTAATTGTTATTCTATCTGCATATGAGAATAACAATTAGAATAGAATAAATTATTCTATCCCACACCCCCTCCCAATTTAGCATCATCCCCAAATTTTATGCAAACTGTATGTATCACTTTTGATTTTATTACTTGACAGAGAGACGTCTTTATGATTTATGCTTCAGGTTTTAGCTCTGCCCACGATTTCACAATAATTTTATTAAAATAAAATTGTAATGAGGTGGATAGACCTAGAGTCTGTCATACAGAGTGAAGTAAGTCAGAAAGAGAAAAACAAATACCGTATGCTCACACATATATATGGAATTTAAGAAAAAAAATGTTATGAAGAACCTAGGGGTAAGACAGGAATAAAGACACAGACCTACTGGAGAACGGACTTGAGGATATGGGAAGGGGGAAGGGTGAGCTGTGATAGGGCGAGAGAGAGACATGGACATATATATACTAACAAACGTAAGGTAGATAGCTAGTGGGAAAGCAGCCGCATGGCACAGGGATATCGGCGGCTCTGGTGCTTTGTGACCGCCTGGAGGGGTGGGATAGGGAGGGTGGGAGGGAGGGAGACGCAAGAGGGAAGAGATATGGGAACATATGTATAGGTATAACTGATTCACTTTGTTATAAAGCAGAAACTAACACACCATTGTAAAGCAATTATACCCCAATAAAGATGTTAAAAAAATAAATAAATAAAATTGTAGTTTTTTCTGAGTTAAATAAGGGTACGTAGAATTTGCACTAAAATCATGGTATTATCAAGGACTGAACTACAGGTCAGATTTTGATCTGACTTATAAATGTTATCTGTATGCTTACACACACGCATGCACACACATGATTTTTTTTTTCCAGTAAATACCAGTAATTCTATATAATACTTCCTTCTGGAAGTATTAACCAAGTCGAATACTTAACCAAGAAGAAATACGTCCTAATTAAGTACAGAAAATGCTCCTTGGTCTTTCCTTTTTCCCACCTTTTTCTTAGCTTCCCAGTAAACTTTTCATCCCTAAATCCAGGAGATTTGTACTCTGTTTAGAAAACCTGTTAATCAAACAATCGCTAATACCTCTCACCACACCTTTCCTGAGCTCAATATCAAATTAACAGTGTTTTATTTCCAGGGACAATAGAAAAATCTAAAAGGAAAAAATAAATGGATGTATTAACCCAAGTTGTTAATTCCCACAGCCGGATACCTTTAGTGTTCCTTTTTTGAGTCAAATCTCCCACTGAACTTCTGCAAACTCAAATCTGCCCCCAACTTAGCCTTTTTCCTACCAAAGAATTAAAAATACTTTCAGGTCATACAATTTAAACAGACTGTACTACATCACTCTACAACTGTCTTCTCTCTAAACAGATGATGTTCATTGGTTGTTTCTTCAGCAGTAGTTACCCACTGTCACCCTAATCTTATAAGGCAGTTGTGGACTGGGTTTTTGTTTTTGTTTTAATTTTATTTTTTATCTAACACCAACTGAAATGCTATTGTATGATTTTTGAATAGTCATCTGTAAATATAGTTCCCTCTGCCTCAAATGGCATTTCCATAGGAGGACCACTGTCCTGATTTACCATGGATGATCTTTAAGCCCTATTGTCCTGCTACAATTATTGATAATGTTCCTATCATTTAAAAAAAAAGTTGTTTGTACAATAAATTACATCACCATTCCTCTTCTTCCTCTTCCTAGAACATCCCTCACCTTTCACAACACAGCATTCATGTGTTAAGGCTTCCCTGGCAACTCCAGGGAGAGCTGGTCATTCTCTCCTCTTGTTACATCACTTTAATCATATATCTTTCATAAAGTGTACCATATTGTATAGTAACGAGATTTGATTTTTTATTCATTATTATATGTCCCAAACACAGACTAACACAGTGCAAGTGTTGTATATGTATACACACACATACACACATATACAGGAATACACACATTCATTCATACACACACACAATATACACACACAATAGACACTGGATACAAAGGGGAATAAGAAATAGGAACAAAATACCTGGATGTAAATCCTGGCTCTGCCATCAAGAATTATGTGGTTGTAAGGAAGTCATTTAGTGTAATGATTAAGAAAGGGTTCAGAGGTCAGAAAGTCCTGCACTCAAATGACCCATCCACTGGCCAAGTGAACTTTGGAAACTTACTTGACTTCTCTAAGCTCCTTAGTTTAAATTGTAGACAAATTCTATCTTCCTCATAGGACTGTACTTATTTTAGTGAAATTATGCATGTTAAGCATAATTTTAGTAAGTATTCCTAAATATAGCTTATTGCTTTTTATAATAAAGTGATATGCCAATGAAATAAAATACATTCCTAATTTTATATGATTAATATGTCATTATGGAATACCATTGTTAGCAGAATTATCATTATTAGGTAATCACTTAACCCATATGAGTCTTGGTTTCTCCATTTATAAAATGGGGATAATCATACTTCCCTACAGGTCTGTTGTATTAGGTGAGATAATCTATGAAAAATCTAAGTTCATTAATTCATTTCATTCATTAAGCACTGACTGAGTGCCTAAGTGTGAGGCATCATTAAAGACAAGCTGATGCCAAAGAACAAGGCTGATACAAGGACAGATGTCAAAGACAGAAGATAGACAAGCCCCTTCTCCCAGGGAGTTCAGTCCAAGGATTAGCACTTAACCTTAAGGAGCTGTAGAAATGTAAGCATCGGGCTTCCCTGGTGGCGCAGTGGTTGAGAGTCCGCCTGCCGATGCAGGGGACGCGGGTTCGTGCCCCGGTTCCGGGAAGATCCCACGTGCCGCGGAGCAGCTGGGCCGCTGAGCCTGCGCGTCCGGAGCCTGTGCTCCGCGACGCGAGAGGCCACAGCAGTGATAGGCCCGCGTACCACACACACAAAAAAAGAAATGTAAGCATCATTACTATTCTCTTCACTTTCCTATAAACTTCCTTTCTCTGATGTTTCTGGTTCTCTCTCTCTCTTTCTCGCTCTCTCCCTCCCCCCATATCTGTCTCTCTCTCTTCTTTTTTTCAATTTCTTCAACCAACTTCTCTTGCTATCTGAATTTAGGCGGTATTTAAAATGTTACTTAACTTGTGCAACAAAAAAGGACAAAAAGTGAGCTATGAAATCAGTAGGGGACAGACTACTATCTATCTATATATATAAAGATTGCAATAAATGCACTGAATTAATACACATTCATTAAAACTGATAAGGATCCCATGAAATTCTTTTGTGAATGAATATGTTTTCCTTGAATTTCTGCAAATCAAGTATTAGGCTTGGTCATTTCATACTCAGGTTCTTGAGCTTAAAGAAGGAAAAGATACTCTTTTCTTGGCCTAGTTTTTCCCCATTCCTATACCTGTTTTATTTTTCCAGATTTATTAAGATATAACTGATGTAACTTTGTGTAAGTCTAACATGTACAACATGGCAATTTGATACACTTACATATTGCAAAATGATTACTACCACCATAAAGTTAGCTATCACTTCCATCATGTCACATAATTACCATTTCTTTTTTTGTCCTATACCCATTTTAAGAGTCAGCATTAGGGGCTTCCCTGGTGGCGCCGTGGTTGAGAGTCCGCCTGCCGATGCAGGGCACACGGGTTCGTGCCCCGGTCCGGGAGGATCCCACATGCCGCGGAGCGGCTGGGCCCGTAAGCCATGGCCTCTGGGCCTGCGCATCCGGAGCCTGTGCTCCGCAACGGGAGAGGCCACAACAGTGAGAGGCCCGCATACCACCAAAAAAAAAAAAAAAGAGTCAGCATTAGTATTCCAAGATTACCTTTACTTGTCTATTTCCCAGGTGCCTGCCTGCATGGCGTTTAGGACTAGGCTAAGTGCTATGTGGGCTCTAGTCCATGGCTAATAAAAAGGATCTTCCAGATGATTCTGGATGGAAACTAGAATAGTTCGACCAAAGCCAGGAAGTGAAAAATTTTTTTAATGTATTTATAGTATAAAAAACTTGGTCAAGTCGCTAAAAGCTCAAGTGTCACCCTACAAATAATACTCATGTGTCAGATGTTCATACTGTCGGTTATCCTGTCACTGAACATTTTCATTTTTAGCACTGTAATTTTCTTTCAGAACATATTCTGTGTGTAAGATTCTATTAAAAAACTCAAAATAATTTTTCTATTAATATTTTGCTAGACTAAATTTTAAATGTTTGCTTCTTTTTAAAGTTTGATTTTTATATGTCTAGAAAAACACTTTTCCCATGAGTAGTCATCTCCAACTTTATAATAAAAATCACAAGGTAAAAGAGTGTTTGCTTAACTGTAATCTATTTTTGCAGAACCCATGTGTTCTTCTGAGAAAGGTTATCTGGAACCTGTTTTTAAAAGATCAAATGCCAAATATGGCATTCTTCTTATTCACCATATCCAACTTTTTTCCTAAGTAGGTGTCTATATGCATTAATATTCCCCCACAAGATCATAAAACGACAAAGTTCCCACATGAGATAAATGTCAAGGCGTGTCATCTGCTATTGTAAAAATAATGCAGGAATCAGAATAATATTAGTAGAACTAACGTTTATACAGGTCTTACACTTCATGCCAGGCACTATTCTAAGCATCAGTGTGTGCACACCCACACATACACGCTCCTCCAATCCTCCCATTAATTCTTGAGTCAACTATCCCCATTTTACAGATGAAGAAACAGAGGCAAAGAAACGTTAAACTCTTGTCCGAGGTCACACTGTCAATAAGTAAAGGGAGCAAGGGTTTAAACTGAGGCAGCATGCCTTCAAAACTACTACTCTAACCACCACATTATTCTCACGGCACAGGAAAGAAAACTTTAGGTGCTTGCCCAGCTTACTGACTTCTGTATACTCTTAAAAGACTTATAATAATAAAAAGAGTAACCTTATTTACATTTTATTGAATAGTAATCTCATTGATTGTGTGTCCTATTTGCTCAAAAATCAGTTATGTATAGACTTTTGCATACTTCTGCACAGCTGTTAAATTTTATATCTAGTAAACATGAATCACACAGAAATATAAGAACTATTCTTATTGTGCATATGAGGCTCACAGGAATTTACCCACGAAGTGATTCAGCAGAGGAGTGCTGCTGCATAGAGAGGTGTGTAGTAAGGTGACACTGGAAGTGTCATGCATTTGCTCCAGTGGGGATCCATTCTCACCTGGGACTCCGTATAGGAAGTGACTCTCCCTGCCAGAGCAGGAGCCTCACACTCCCGCCTCCCCCTTGGCCACAGCACATGCAGGACTCTGATTCCACCAGGACAGCACAGACACATAATGTTCAGGTCAGGAAGCCAGAGAACTGCAGAACCACAGGGCCATTTCTATAAACTATTAGGAGGCAAACTGCATTTGGCACAAGATACCAGATATAAATAAAAAGAAATCAATTGAGAAAGCTCTCTCTCCACTTAGAGACTTAGACTTCACTTGCACATGTCCTTAAACTGGCCTTTGGAAAAAGACAAGCGTGCAGAGTGCCCCCAACCCTGTCGCTACTCAAGAACTCTGTGCCTCATCCAATATCATCAGGATCACTACTGTCTTCACTCATCAAATTAACTGCATAGCAGCCAATATTACCAATTTGATGTCTTAAATGCTATGTATATTCTCTCTATTTAGTGTACTGCTTTTATTGTTCAATGTTACTCAATGAAAAAAAAAAACTTACATAAAACTTTAAGGTATTTACTCACAAATGTGCTCCCATTTAATTTTTATTTACTATAAAGTCCTTTAGTTCCTCAAGTATAAAATCTCCTACCACAGAGAAACTTATGAACCCAAGCCTAATATACTAGAATGGGGAGGGGGGGTAGTATTGGGGGCATGTGCTTCTATATGGTGTTTGTAATCTTACCTTTAAAAAAGCTGGTATTCAGTTATTAGTCAGGGATACAATCTCTAAAAAATTATGTTTATAAGAATATCAGATTCTATTTATAACCCCCTTCCAGACCTATAATCCACTGTTTTTTATTATGTATTAGAGAGGGAATATGATGCACTTGCAACTTAGTCTACGATTTAGGCCATACATGAGACTAAAGAGTTTGACTCTTAAGAGTTTGACTCTAAATATTGATCAGATCCTCAAAAAGCCCCTCCCGAGAAACTGACAGGAAAAGAAATTTACTCTGTACAAGACACTGCTTGGCACTCAACAGATATGAGGGGGAATAAAAACAGACTGACCCAAAGAAATCTAAAACCTTCTGAAAGGCTTAAACCAGTACACAGAGCGCCATAACACAAGGAACAGGAAGCAGCCATTACAGCTGCCCATAGTGCTAAAGACCCAAAGCCACTGCCACAGCACCGAGAATTCCCACAGCGGAGGCTGGTGTTGTTTTTGCATCTCTGTTGCCTAGAGAGACACAATGATTCATATATGTTTAATGAACTAAATTAATAAATGCCTTTGACTATTTCACCAACAACATAAGGAAAGAGAACTGTGTCTTAAAAGATCAGCTTTTCTTTGCAGGGGAAACCCAAAGAATCGGAAAAGCAGAGAAAGGGGGAAAAAAAAGCAGAGAAAGGACAAGGAGAGGTAGATATGAGGAGCAACAGGGGAGGGAGCAGCAGCAAGGTGGACAGCAGGGGCGTGGGGACGACAGGGGCGTATGGACGGCAGGGGCCACGTGGACGGCAGGGGCGTGTGGGCGGCAGGGGCCACGTGGGCGGCAGGGGCGTGTGGATGGCAGGGGCGTGTGGACGGCAGGGGCAACGTGGATGGCAGGAGTGTGTGGACGGCAGGGGCGTGTGGAAAGCCGAGGAAGCCGATACCCAAGGAAAGGGCGGAGGTGAAGCAGGAAGGGGCTACCCGCACAGCGACAAGGATCCCACAGTCCCAAATACGTCCGGAGGCCTTTATCCTACTGGACAGCAAGTCACATCATTCAACCTCGTGCCGCACATCATGGGCACAAATCCTGCTTATTGCACAACAGCTCATAAGTGCAAATCGTGGTGGGTCCTCAGAACTGCTTGTCTGAGCCCTCCTGGTGGTACTTCTAGCATTACGAGACTATACCCTTCCCACATTGATGGTGTTAGAATCACTCCTCTCTTTTATGAAAGGAAGGTGACAGAAGACAATAAGACATTTTCTATGATTTTATAACTGTCCTTCCTTGCTACAATTGTCCCCCCAACGTTTTCCCCACCTGGTCAATAAAATACAGCTTCTCAGAACCACTTTTGTAGGCCATATTTTAGATTTTTTTTTTTCATTAAAAGGAAAAAAAAAAGTTTAAAATATAAGTAAACCCTTACCTAACTTGGAAACTATTAGGTATTATGTTTTATTCCCAAGTGATTTTACAGATAAAAGACACTTTATTATTCTTGTGAATAAAGAATGTCAGTACAATTTGGAAAAACCTGATAAAATCACTGACATTATTAAGTTTAAAAAGCAAAAAAGCAGATAAAACTCAACACCTGTAGTATGACCTCATTTTGTAAAATATGTGTAGGTGGGTGTGAGCATGTGAACACATATACGTAACACATGCATATATGCATGTAAACTTGTGTGGAAGTACCTACAATAAATTCGATAATGGTTACCTCTGGGTAGTAAGACTTCATCTTACCTCCACTTTCCTCACAAATAGAAATCACTTTTATAAGTAGATGTATTCTTCAACTACAACTTTGAAAAATAAAGCTGTTTTAACTTTGGAAAAATAATTATATGAGAAAAAAATAACATGAGAAAATAATATTTATCATCAACTCCCTGAAGAAATAGTGAGCTTCCGCCATGGCCGGTGGCCTTCTGCGTGAAGCGTGGTTCTTCTCCCCCATATGCCAAGCCTGGTAGACAAGCATCTCTTTATAAGTGCATTTAAAACATCAGTTTACACTAATAATGAAAAGATGACTTTCCTAAAATAAAGATTTCAACCTCTAGGGTCCCTGCAGGGCAATAGGAAATAGCAGATTCCTGGTTTATTATGGTTTATTATACTTAACAACTCAAATACTTCACAGCACTGGGAATTTTGTTGGTATTTTAAAAATGTATCTCCTGTAGGGCTTCCCTGGTGGCGCAGTGGTTGAGAGTCCGCCTGCCGATGCAGGGGACACG
>NW_006774564.1:3523456-3528872 GCF_000442215.2 Lipotes vexillifer | reverse complement strand
GATATAAAAATATATATATATATATATATATATATATATATATATATCTCCTGTAAAACACATCTACAGAAAACACATCTTCCATAAATATCTAAATAAAATGTGCATGTACTGGATTATATATTATACATGAATACAAATAACTGAATGTTATATTTGGATGTGTCCCGTAAAGAAGAAACAAGCACTAAACACCTTTTAAACTATTCTATACAGTGTAGATCAATTTGAAAAGTCTTTTGAGTAATGGGAAGATTCTTCATCCTATCACAAAATTAACAAATCAGCATTTCAGTCTGAGAAAGGAAGATACTCAGGCCATCTGTGAACAAATACCCTCTGAGTACTGAGGATGCAGAGATGAACCAGATGCAAGGCCTACCCTCAAGAAGCTTATTATCCATCAGGGAAACAAACACACAAACAAATACAAGTTCAATAAGATGGTTCAAGTAATATGATGAAGATGATGGAAGTATGTACATGGTTCTCTAAGGGCACAGAGAACAGAATGGTTATTCTACCTAGAAGGGAGGGGTCAGAAAAGTTTCCTAGAGAACTTTTTCAATGCAATTATTATTTCTTACAAATGAATTATGATGGCATCTATTTCTTCACTAAGGGAATGGTTATTCTACCTAGAAGGGAGGGGTCAGAAAAGTTTCCTAGAGAACTTTTTCAATGCAATTATTATTTCTTACAAATGAATTATGATGGCATCTATTTCTTTCACTAAGGGCTCAGAAAGAGTGTCAAGGGCACAGTCACATAGATATAGTAACACAAAGAGCCTAGAGGTGAGCTGACAGAGGTAAGTAGCCATCGAGTCACGTCATTTGCTCCATGTCATTTTCGAGCACTTAAGTTCTGTGAAGGTACTGAGTAAGGGATGGTTCCCTCCTCAAGAACTGTACAGCCCACTGGAGGAGAGACACGGGGACAAATCATCACAATACAATTTGGTAACGGCTATAATAGGGGTGTGTTCTCAGCTATGGGAATACAGGAGATGGCAGTTAATTACACAGTGAGAGTTCAGGGAAGGCTGAAGAAACAAGCAGCCATGCGTGAGCTCTGAGGACAGGAAAGAGTTCGCTCAGTGAACTTTCTGAGGCAGTAGGATGTATCGTATCAGGGCTGAACAACGTCCTTTGTACTGTCACTTCATCATCCTTAGCTCATTCTATGAAATAGGTATTGTTCCCATTTTCTAGGTGAGGTACATGTGGTTAGACAGGTGAAGTAACCTGTCCAAAGCCAAACTAATAATAACAGGTGAGGCTGGGTTATGAAAGCAGATCAAAATTCTTACTTGGCTCCTTTGGCTTTTCCCAGACAGGTAAGCAAAAAACGAAAGTCTTACTTATCTTGACTGGTTTCAACCTGATCTCTTCAGGAATCTCCTTTAGGTCTTTCAACAGTTCTTTCTCCATAAAATTTCTATTTCTTCTATAGGTTCATACATTTTCAGCATACTTATTATATATATCAGCAGGCATTTGTAACTCACTAAAATTATCTCTAGTTCCTCCACTTTTCAAGAAACTCAAACCTGCTCTAGACACACTGCAAAGTAAAACTCAACTCTTGCTATTTCCAATAACTGAAACAGTTATCTATGGATAGACATCCATTTGTTACATAGCATATAAGCTACAGTACTTAGGCAACCCACTAAAAATTAACAGGGTATGTGAAGTGAAAACACAATACAGTGTAGTCACAAAGTAACACTGGCTACAAGTTATGCACAGGAGGTGAAAGTTATCTGAATGTCCCCACCACTGCATGCAAATTTTATATTTTCCCTATGTTTTTCTGGGAAAAAATGTCTGTGCTACTGGTTGGAAGTCATAAGTGCAGTAACTGAAAGTTGTTTTTAGGTCTTCACCATTAATAGGTAGAGATGAGAAGTTTTCTTTTCTACACAAACAGTGAAATGTCACACCTCATAAAGCCTACACATTGAGGGGACCACACTGAATCAGACCCACATCCAATCTGTTGTCAAGACAAGTCTCTAAACTGTGAGAGTGTAAGAGTTAATGCGTATAGTCTTGTTACAGAATGACCACTGCCTCTAAACCACAACTAAAGACTGCTAAAATAAGCAGTGTGATTGACACTATTTTTCTAAATGGCCTTATAAAAGATCTTCTGAAATAGCTATCTTCACCATGACATGAAGAAAAGTTGACAGTTAACAGAGGTTACAACATCACAGTAGGGACTTTGGGGCCTCTGTGAACTTACCAGGCTTATATCTTACACACAACAATTTATGTTGTTGTTGTGTGATTAAACTCCCAGGAAAATGGTCCACAAGTTCTCTATTCACTCAGTCTCATGTTGTTAATAAATTTTTTCTGCCTTGTGTGTTTTAAGTAAATACAATTTCTATAAAGCCATCTGCTTTATAGCAGAGACTCAGTAATAACTGTGTCACCCACTTACACATAAAATCAAACAACTGCCAATAAAATTCGTGATGCTGTACTTAATAAAGATTACTAGGCTGTGAATACATGTAAGTCAGACCACCAGGGGAAACTATGACTATAAAAACTGATGATATGACAAGAGAAAGATCATTTATATTGACTGGGCACCCAGGCAATATATCTGACAATTTACCTGGGTTATTACACAGCACTTGGGGGCAAGTAATATATCCAGTCTCTCTCCCATGATCTACTAGCTATAAAATTATTGATCTATGGGTCCCAGGATATTTTACATTTTCAAAAAAACTCACAGGAATACTCCACATCTTTCAGATACTGCATGCACTACTGGCTCAAATTAGTATGCAGTTCCAACATTAGATCACACTGCATTCCTTTCAATGACACATCTTTGTGAAGCTGGATATTCAGCAGTTGCTGTGATTTTAAAAAAATAATACAGTTGACCCTTAAACAAAGCAGGAGTTAGGGGCACGGACCCTCAGTGCAGTGGAAAGTCAGATTATTACTTTAGAGTCAGCCCTATGTATCTGTGGTTCCACATCCCTGCATTCAACCAACCACAGATCGTATAGTCCTGTAGCATGTATTTAGTGAAAAATGATCTGCATATAAGTGGTCTCACACAATTCAAACCTGTGTTGTTTGAAGGGCAACTGTGCAGCACATCACTGAGTGTGGAACAGGAAACGAGGATATAGTGATGTGTAACCTTATTCCAAGATTTGAGAAGCTGTGTAGTGACCAACAGGCACACACATCTCATTAGCAAGTAATGGTGAGTATATACGAAATAAAAATAAAATTTATTTTTCCTTTCAATTTATGTGTATTTTTTTTTTTTTTTTTTTTTTTTGCGGTATGCAGGCCTCTCACTGTTGCAGCCTCTCCCGTTGTGGAGCACAGGCTCCGGACGTGCAGGCTCAGTGGCCATGGCTCACGAGCCCAGCCGTTCCGCAGCATGTGGGATCCTGCCGGACCGGGGCACGAACCTGTGTCCCCTGCATCGGCAGGAAGACTCTCAACCACTGCGCCACCAGGGAAGCCCCTATGTGTATTCTTTTTTTTCAAACAACTGTGAAGTTGTCTAGAGCTAACTTCGTAAAAACAAAAATGCTAGGGTTTTTTGTTTTGTTGTTGTTTTGACCTAGGGGTGAAATGGAAAAAAAAATCACAGACACTAAATGTGCTGTAAACTGAGAAACTCTGAGAACCTCTGCTGTAGATGGATTCTAACCTTTCAAGCCAAAGGACAGGAGGCTGAACTGAGGGTCTCTAGAGGGTTACCTAGTTTTCTGAGCTAAGTTTCTAAACTGATTGATAGAAAGGCCACCTGTGACTGAATGTACACCATCATTTCACATTATCAGTGTAATGGATGACAACATAGCTGTTACCATGTTTCCCACCCTTACATTGACTTTGCCCATCATCCATTCTGTGCCATTTGTCTAAATACGATGATTAATTTGATGTATAATTTTTCTTTCACATTCAGGAAGAATAAATTACATTTCTTTTTGGTAACAGCCCATTTCCCACCTTTTCAACAACTGCCACGCATAGCAGTACTGCTAGACAATAAGCACACAAAGGGGTTTAGGTGAATTTCCTCTGTAGTATGCATTTAATCTGTAAGTAGACTGTTAAGATTTTCTCGTTTTCTACACATTTGAGGTCCTACATGTTCAAACCTTTAAGAAAATATTTATGAAATTTTCCTAAAATTTATGAAATTATGCCAAGTATAAATCAACTGCCATGAGATTATAAATCTTATTATATAGAAGGCAGTAGGATGCCAATGAAATTAAAATTAAGAAAACAACCTTCACTAACATATTTGTAGAATCTCCTGAAATGAGGCAATTTCCTTATATATAGTCATACTCGTGTTTGCCACACCAAATAAAGAACTTATTAATAATTTCCCAGCCAGAGATACTGATATTATCGTACTAAGGGATAAATCCCAATGGCTAACATATCTGCATTATTAAACTAGTCTCAGGTTAAAACTGTAAAGGCAGAACTGAAATGAAATCATCTACTAGTGTAAAACAGTTTCACTGACCAGGCAGAGCTAAAGGTGATCGATCGCCTTCCTTCTCAACAAGGTCAGGTGACACACAAAAAGGAAAGACAAATCAAAATTAACGTGTGGAAATGTGCTGTTAAGAAAAAAAAAAAAGAGAGAGGTAGCAGGATATTTGATTTTAAAAATATCTGAGCAGTTGGCCTATAAGAAAAAGCACCTTAGGTCTTTCAGAAGAAAACCAACATCCCCAAAAGGATTCTTCTGACAGCAGAAAATGTCTGCAGCTGTATCAAAGGTTTGAGCAAATAATGTTTGAAGTAATGAATGGAAAACAAAGTCTGTGAACAACAAATACCATCTTTTCCAGAGATGTGTTACTCACTCCCAAAGACTTCCTAATCAGCCCCCAACGTGATGCCCAGGGATGAAAGCAGAAAGGAATATGCGTTAATGATGAGGGCTTTGGAGGCAGAAAGGCCCTGGTATGACCTCCAGCTCTGTTACTTATAAGCTGTGGGGTGCCAGGCAAATGGTAAAATCTCTCTAACCTCTAATGGAAATTATAACAACACCAATCTTACAGGGTGGTGTGAAGAGGGCAGTCACCTCACAAACTTACCGCAGAGGCTAGAGCAGAGCCTGCATCTTTAGGACCATCTCACAGCTTCAACTAGAAAGTGAAAAAACTGATTCCTCTCCTTTAAGTTTGTTCAAAAACTCCATCTACCAGAAATTCCTATCTTAACATCCCCCTGCCATCTCAAACTAAGCATAGCTAAAACTGAACTCACATTTCATGAGACCCAACACCTCCATTTATGTTAAAAAAGGAAATTGGGGGCTTCCCTGTGCCGCAGTAGTTGGGAGTCCGCCTGCCGATCGGGTTCGTGCCCCAGTCTGGGAAGATCCCACA
>NW_006774564.1:3516013-3523163 GCF_000442215.2 Lipotes vexillifer | reverse complement strand
GGGGGGCGGGGGGGGGATTGATTTGGCTAACCCTCCCACCCTTATGACCTTAAAATCATTCTCAACCTCCTTGTTCTCTCAGTCACACCCAAGCCATCACCAGATCCTCCTGACCCTTTGTATATGCCTCACGTTACTCCTTTTCTTTCCACCCCTGTTCCTCCGTCGCCCTGCAGCGGGATCCTATACTCCTTTCATTATCAGCCTCTGCTTTTGGCTTCTTCTCAGCTAATCTATCTCAACTGGAACTGTAGATAACACGTTTCACTTACAACTTTCTGTCACACAATACTTTCCTCTTTCTTCCACAAAATCAGTTCCAATAAGAACTTGTGGTGCCGTCTCCACTCGGGGCCACTGAACGGACACTGCCCACCCACATTACCCCTTTGTGTGAATCAGAAAAGGCACCCTTCCTTCCTCATGATACTTTATTTCCATCTGCTATAAAAATTAGCTGAAGTACTGATTTCATTTAAGAATGCCAGATTACTGCTGTACACCGAGATGTTGCTCTACATAAGTGCTAAAGTGTGATGCAATTGAATGACGAGCAGCAGGTGTGACAGCCATCATGCACAATCATACACAATGTGGTGTCCTGTTTCCTTGGTTCTTTTCTAGTACTGACCCCCGTCCCCGTGTCATCCACACTATCCAACTGAAACAAAATTCACCAATGACATCCCAACTGCCAAATATGATGGCTGAATTTTTATTTCTTTTCTTACTTGACTGCTGTATAATTCTGCATTGTGATCACTGTAATTCTCCACTTTCTCCTGGATTTCTTCCTACCCCTCTGACAACTGTGTCACAGTTTCACTTACTGTCTTCTGCCCTTTCTGCAATATAAATGTCACACCTCAAGGTTCCATCCTTGCCCTTTTTATCATATATACAACCTCGGTCATGACTTCAATGACTCCCAAAGAAGCCCAGGTGTCCCATCTATATTCCCTACTGATACTGGCTATTACAATTTCCCTCTAATATATACTAAACTGAAATCCATATTTAAAAGCAGATGCAATATCCCCACCACCAAAAAAAGTAAAAACGAGAGACAGAGAAACCTCTCCTCATAACTGTAGTTAATGAAGTCACTATTCTCGACATCTCCTAAGCTAGAAAGATCAGAGACACTTCAAGTTCATTCTGCACTTATTCATTCAAGAAATATCTGAGTGTGTACTGTATGCGAAGATGATGTTCCAGACACTTCGAATATATCAGTGAACAAAAAATGGATAAAAGAACAATTTCTCTACCATCATGAAACATTAATTTTACTAGGGGGTAGATAAGAGAAGCAGACAATAATAAACATGCTAATTAAATGTAATATAATTCTTCATTATATTCAATATTTATAGATAATGTTACAGCATGGTAATATGGGGGTAAAGGAAACTTTTTTACATTGGGTGCACAGGTAAGCCTCAGCATAGACATGATATTTGAGTGAAGGCTTGAAGTGAGCAAGAGAGTTGACCACATGGATATCTGGGGAACGAGCATTAGAGGCAGAAGGAGTAGCCAATACAAAAGGCCTTAAGACAGGAATCTGCCTGGTATATTCAAGGAACATCAAGGAACCAGAGCAGGTGGAGCAGACAGACTACCTACATAAAAACTGTCACAAAACATACACAAATCTGTGATGTCTGTGATGGGAACGAGCCCCTTGAAATGGAGTGCCTTGTGCACTGCACGACCTGGTATGTCAGCCTTACCCAGAATTCCTCCTCTCCTCACTGTCTCAGGTCAACCCTCACTTTATATACCACTTTCTCAATGACGCATCCCAACCCCAAATCATGGCCATCATCAAATTCTCTACTCTCCTGTTTGCACATGGTTAACCACTGCTTAACACATATAAATACATGCTACCATCTATTTATATGTGTTTTTTCTTTCTAGATATAGCCTTGATTATATCTCTGACTAGACTGAAAAGTGCTACAGAGCAATACCTACCAAAGTGCCTTGTATATAGTAGTCTTATAATAACTGTTCGTTGAGATGCTAAAGGTCCCTGACATTTAAAAATAAAATTCCAGAATACTTTTTGATAAATCAAACTTTATATCCACACCCAGATAACAATCCACTGAGCCAAGATACCACAATGATAAAGAAAATACTTTAAAAGACATATTTACAAAGTACATTGATTTTTTCAGTTGATTCCATTTTATTGATTTTATAAAATAACTTAATCATTCATATTTCACTTCAGATAATAAATGGTTTTGATATTGCTTTCTAAAATACAAAATCTTTAATCTTCCTAATAAAATTAAACCTTTAAAAAAAAAAGAAACAAAAATAAAGTATTCCCTTCTAATAAGGAAATAGTAAAGATACACGTAAAACTCAAAAGACCAGTAAATATATTCAAAGTCAAGCTTGGCTACCCATGTAAATACTAGATAAAAGCTGGTATTGTAGAGTTGATTTAAACACAAGTGAAGAATCTATTGAAGGCCAGGGTTCCACCAGAATGTTGAGATTACCAATTCAATTTTGTGATACAATTTTATGATATTGTTCCTATATATCATAAAAGGAAATCTCCTATAACAGAATCTGACCATTTTCTGATCACCTGAAGTCTTACCACCAATGATGAAGTGCTTATTCCTAGTGGATCCATTGAAGATCCCCCAGAAAGGCTTAGAGAGAGACCTTCCAGCAACCCCTGCCCATAAGAGCCACTTCCAGAAATGCAGAGGGCTTGTGATTGTAACCAGAAGTCACAACTCAGCCAAGGCTTCTTAATCACAGGATGGCTTCCTGAGGCCTCCTGTCTTGCTGCTGGAAATGGCCAGCAAGGAACACATGTCAAAGTGAGCTCCACAACTGGCAAGTCTCGTCTAAAATGACTGAGGTTAAGTCTAAATACTGAGCACCCAGCTCAGGACCCTTAATGAATGTCTTTTGTTTGTTTGTTTTTAATGACCCCAAAAGAAAGGACAGAAGGAGGGAGGAAGACAAAGGCAGAAAGACCCGAATATGTGACATGGTGTCTACGGTCTATGGGAGCTGCTTAGATAGTTATTCATTATGGTAGGAATTATTGTAATCATAACTCTAAACTGCTATTTAAATGACAAACATCCTACATATCACTTACAACAAGTAAGACATGCATTTAGGGTTTCTTAATTTGTGCAAAATCTGGTATCTATCAAAGCAACATGACAAGCCAGAGGCTTCTAAATAATCCTAAAAACTGAAAATAAAAATAATTTTTAAGGAAACTATCAACATTGCCCTCTACCTCTGGGCAGGCCTATGCAGCTATTCAAAACCAACTGGTGCTTATTTTACGGTTAATGTTTGGGGTTTTTTTTTAACATCTTTATTGGAGTTTAATTGCTTTACAATGCTATGTTAGTTTCTGCTATATAACAACGTGAATCAGCTATATGTATACATATATCCCCACCCTCTTGCGTCTCCCTCCCACCCTTCCTATCCCACCCCTCTAGGTGGGCTCAAAGCACCGAGCTATTATTTAAGCAAAATATTATCTGAACTATTTGAGCTTACTCCTAGCTTATCAACTTTAGTAATTTCCTAATTTAAAGCCTAAATCAATTTTGTTACAGTTAAAAATGATTCTTATTCTACTAATGTGACAGAGAAGCACGATTGATTTTTGTATAGGTATCAAACTTTGTCTTAAAAATTATTATGTGATTTCTTTCCTTACCTAAAAGGTCTTCTGCTCTGTACCTTAAGTAATACTTTTGTCCTTTCTCAGCACGCAAATTAGCAAGTAACAGGCCATGTTGGGATCATATACCCTCTCACCACACACACACACACACACACACAGAGTCATGCAGTAGAAACATCACTGTAGTTCTTAGGGAGCCAAGAAAATTCACAATTAGAAAATACTAGTATTCACTCTCTATAATTAACATTTGTAAAATAGTTTTATGAATTCAGACTTCAAACGTAATTCATAAAATGGAAAGTTGTCATTATCACACCAACCAAATAGAGAATCCCACACTAGGTGTGCCATCCCAGGAGTCTTCGTCCATCCTCATCTCTCCAGGGCAGAAAGAGAGCAAAACTGGACCCACGTCCTTGGTCTAGCACAATGCAAGGCGTAAAATACTCCAATGAATGCTCTGAGCGCCAAGATGAGTCACAAGCCACATCCATAACTACTCAGCTGGCATTTGTGGAGAGCTCACCAAGTGCTTTATGTCGGATTACCTAAGTAGATATTCATAGTAACTGTATGAGGAAGATAACATTTTCCCCATTTGACAGATAGGGGAACTAAAGCTTAGAAAGTGAAGCAACTGGCCCAAGATCATGTAGCTTTCAGAACAGTGCTGAGTTTTGAAACTTCACAATGTGATTTTATTTGCAGTTTCATTTTTGCTGTTGCTTTAAACAAATTACCAACACTGTAAAATTATAGAACATAATCTTTAACCTCACAGCACTTTTGCATTTAATTTTGCTCTTAACCACCATACATATTCCCTATCTCTGCCCTTGAAATGCTCAGAGGACCATGCTGTTAGGAACCATGAACATAATGCCCAGGGCCAGTGAGCTGTTCATGGGCCTATAGAAAATATCTAAGGCTGAGGGGGGAAAATTTATAGTGTCTCAAAATTATTGAAAGAAAATTTCCTAACTGAACTTAATAAATGTTTGCCTTAAATGTCATAAATGTCACAGGTTCTAATGACAATTGCTCAATTTAGCATTCAAGGAAGTTTAGTTATTTTTGAAAACAGTTTTTAAGTTTTAACTCTTCTTACTCTAAAAGAATCCCCAGGGACTTCCCTGGTGGCACAGTGGTTAAGAATCTGCCTGCCAATGCAGGAGACACGGGTTCAAGCCCTGGTCTGGGAAGATCCCACATGCCACGGAGCAACAAAGCCCGTGCGCCACAACTACTGAGCCTGCGCTCTAGAGCCCGCAAGCCACAACTACCGAAGCCCGTGCACCTAGAGCCCATGCTCTTCAACAAGGGAAGCCACAATGAGAAGCACACACACTGCAACGAAGAGTAGCCCCCACTCACTGCAACTAGAGAAAGCCCGCGCGCAGCAATGAAGACCCAATGCAGCCAAAAATAAATAAAATAAAATAAATAAATTTAAATAAATAAAAGAATCCCCAAATACACATAATGATCGTGGAGAATTACAGCCAACTGTAAATTAAATGTGTTATTTATAGCCAAATTAATAATCAAACCCACAATTATTATTAACATTTATTGAGCAATTACTAGATACAGGCACTATGCCTGCTTTCTTCATGGAGCTGTGAGGATTACATGAATTCTTTCATTTAATCCTCACAACTCCATGATGAAAGCATGATTATCATCATTTTGCAGATGAGGAAATGAACTTGCAGAGATTAAGTGGAATGCCCAAGATCACACAGCTAATCACTGGTGTCAGTGGAATTTTTATCCAGGCCTATCTAATTCCAAAGCCTTACCAATACCCAAACTAAATCTTTCTATGCACCATTAAGAAACAAGCAAAACTCAACATACTCCCTGGGTCAATCAGCTATTAAAACACTTACAGGAACATAGATCACAAAGCCCCTCTCTCAGATGCTGAGGAAGGCAACCACATATATTTCACTCCAAGAAGAAAGCTTTCATACTACCCTTCAGAATTTAGTAACTCAATCCATATAAAATGTTATATGCTATTTGTTTTCTCTAAGCTACATGATTAGAAGCCCCAGATTAGCACTACTGTAGTGGCAGCTGACAGCAAGGGAAAAGTCAGAAGTACAGTAACTGAAGGTCACAGTATAGACCCTGATTCCAGAAAAAAGTCAAACTCAATTTACTATATTGTCTTTAAATCACAATAAACATATGCAATACTAAAAAGTTTTCATCTCAAGTTTCAAATTTTTTTAAGTTTGGCTTTTGAAGGATAGGCTTGAGTCACATGAAATTTTCTTAGGCAGAATCTCTGACTACTTAACACCAGACAAATAACAACATTACTCAATTGCTTATTGCCCTAAAAATAAAGCAGATTCTCTTTTTCTCCCAACTTCTACAACACAGTGGCAGCACACAAAAATATAATCCATCATCATCAGTTACAGTTAAGGTTTTTAACAGATTTTTCTGATTATAAAAGGAATATGAGCAAAGCATACAGAAGCTTGAAAATATAAAGAAATGCAAATTAGAAAATAAAAGTTACCTATAATGCTACTAACATTAACATGTATATCTGTATATTATATTTTTTAGTCTTTCTTGTTCTTGTGAGCTATATATAAAACATAAGCTTAATATAAGTAACTTGCAGACAAAGAAATAGGGAGTTGAACACAGGGGGAAAATTCAAGATTACAATGGCTCACCCAGGTAGAAATTTCTAATGAAGTAAACATGCTGTGCCTCCCACGAACACCAATGCAGGAATATGGATTCTGAAGGCTCTGTATCAAGGGCACTCTCTGAAAACTGCTTACACCATTTTTAAGTCCTCAAAATGGTTATGATAAATAAATAAAACTTATATCTAATAATTTAAAGGTACATTTGATTTCTTCATTATATTTTAAGGAGAAAATCTTCTATTATGCGTCTTGGAACAATAGGCCACCACAGAGATAGCTGCTGTAGCTAGAAAAGTGACACTCTTTATCAGCCTGGTGAGAATTAACTGTTAGCAGCCTGGTCAAGTGAGAATGAAACTGGTTCTGTTATAAATAGTCAACCAACGGAGACGTAATACCAAGGAGGGAATAAAGCACGTAATACCAAGGAGGGAATAAAGCAAAACCTCCTATCAGCCTGAGTTTAAACACTCTCTAACCCACAAATTTAGCAGGGTCCTATAGATTCCTCTTTTTCAACTTTATTATCTAGAAGCAAATGCTACATATTTACTGCAAACAGCACTAGTTTAGACAAAAATGTAGTAAATGTCTGGGCTTCCCTGGTGGCGCAGTGGTGGAGAGTCCGCCTGCCGATGCAGGGGACACGGGTTCGTGCCCCGGTCCGGGAAGATCCCACATGCCACGAAGCGGCTGGGCCCGTGAGCCATGGCCGCTGAGCCTGCGCATCCGGAGCCTGTGCTCCGCAGTGGGAGAGGCCACAACAGTGAGAGGCCCG
>NW_006774564.1:3508846-3515876 GCF_000442215.2 Lipotes vexillifer | reverse complement strand
CAAAAAAAAAAAAAAAAAAATGTAGTAAATGTCGATAAGAGGTATCAAGTGCCATGATATAGTAATAAGATAAAGCAGCCTCACTGGGACTAAACAACTGGGGAGTTTAGAAGAAGTTTTGTTTTGTTTTCCACTATTTTTCTATGAAGAATGAAAGCTCTGTGAAATCTGTACAATATACTGAAATCATACCTAAAACGACCATGTTCTAAAAGGCAAATGTTTCACAAAAACCTTTTTTTGACACAGAAATAACAACCTGTAGGACAGAACGATATTTTCAAAAGAGAATCAACCCATCAATTTAAATAAATAAAACTACTGATTTTTGTTTGTTAGTTTTCTAATTCTTTTAAAACCTCAGGTTTTAGTGAATTCCTCGGTGGTCTCGTGGTTATGACTCCGAGCTTCCACTACGGGGGGCACAGGTTTGATCTCTGGTCGGGGAACTAAGATACTGCATGCCACGAGACGCAGCCAAAAAAACAAAACAAAATAAACCCACACACACACATAACACTTTGGGTTTAAAAATGCATAAGGAAATACCACCAAGAGCAGATAGTGACTAATATTTAATATTCGTAACACTGAAAAATTTTCCCCAAACAATCCATACCTAAAACTTAAGGGCTTATCCCCTGATTTTCCAATAGATCTTGGAAAATAAAATCCCAAGAACATTAAAAAGCATGTGTTGAGAGTGAACAGGACCTCGGGATTCTAACCTCCTGGGACAAACTGTAGAGAGAAAAATCAAAAAGTGCTGCCACCTGAGGTCCAGATTCCAAACCAATCTTTCTGGCTGTTCAAGCTCCACTACTCTCTCCCTTGTCTCATCTCTCACATCACTAATATTAACCACCATAGACCTTAGGTCAAATTTTGCTTCTTATTTTGTTAAAATTGTATCCTCTCCAAATATCCACTAGCTCATCCAGGGCAGGGACTAGATATCTGCATCCACACTGAGAATGATACCAAAGGGTCCCTCCCAAAGTACCAAGTCCATACTGGGCAATTGCACATTTGGTTGACCATCAGGAACCGAGGCTCTCTAGCAGACTCCCTTGTGAAAAGGTCACCTCAACTACTCTGCTCCAGCTGAACTGAAAATCCGCTACCACACTTTCCATGGCACCAAAACCACTCGGTACAGTGGCATTATGTTTAGAATCAAGTCAGTATGCCTCTTTCTCATTTCTCTCCAGGGCTAAAATGAAGACTTCAATCTCATGTTTATCTACCTCTAAGCTAACCTATTACAATTTCTTCTCCTGTAGGTTTGTTAAAAACCATAAATAGATTATATCCCCTCAAGAACACAGACTTAAGACTGCCTTTTCTTTGCAGAGTCTACACTGTCTATAGAAATCCATGCCTATTTTTAATATTTTAAAAAGTTAACCATTTAAAAAATGCTTTTGGCATCTGACTGTACAAACCGAAAGCAAAGGAAATGTTTAAGATGAATTTCACAAGCTATATTCCCTCAGACAGACATCAGAAGGCCACAGATCAAGCTTCAGTGTGAACTACCCAGTTTGATGGTCCTTTGGCATTTCCTTGTAAAATGTAAAATGCCCAGGTGTATAAAAAACCAAGAGTATAAAAATGAAATTACACTGCTAACCACTCGTAGAAATAGCAAAATTTTAAATGCTACAAATTTTCATCAGATAACTAGAAAAATGTTTTCCTATCCTGCAGCAAAAACTCAATTCCTGAGACAAAAGAAAGGAACTGCATTTGACCTTAAAAGTACTCGTAAATTTCCAAGGCTAGAACCCCTGCCCCAGATGATCAGGATTGTTTTTTTTTGTTGTTGTTTTGTTTTGTTTTGGTTTGTTTTGTTAATCATTCATGAAACACATGAGAGCACAAAAGGATCTCTTTCTCAAAATAATGATATGTGAATTCTCTAGCCCAAAGCTGTCAGTGTGGTTATCCACCAACCTATTCACAGTAACCCTCAACCTAAGTAGGGCAGATAGTTAAGAAAGCACTAACAAAAAGTTTATAACTGTCACAACTAAATTTCTTCTATTATAATTTTTAAGACTTCAGATTGTTTTATACATAATAACTACAAATGTCTATACACATACATACAGAGAGATGATGATGATGACGATGATGATGATGAAGATGATAGAGGAAGAGAAGACAGATAAATACAAACATTGGTAATTTTTATAATTACCATAAATATTGGTAATTTTATGATTACCATATAGCTAATTGATAGTGAAACTCTAGCAGTAGAAAACCAACTTGATTGTGCCAGCAGAGCCAGACGGATCAGAAGTACGTGCATGGAAATATTCAAAGCGCAGCTGACATAAGAACCTCAACTTTATGTTGCAACAGTGATGTGCAATCAAGGATCCTGGGCCCTGCCCTCTGGAGCTTGCAGCCCAGTTGCTCCAGTCCCTCCTGTGTGCACTGGATTCACATGAGCTGTCTTTGGGTCCCAGCTCCAGCTATCTGCTATACAGGCAAAATATCTGAGCCCTAGTGCTATCACCCCACAATGAGGATAAAATGATCCCTCCCCCATAAAATTATTGTGAGGATTAAGTGAGCTAATAGGCACATGAAAACACTCTGTAACTTTTCATGCGCACAACACAAATGGGATGCATCTCTGTTTTACTAGAGAAGACTGTCTCTTCCGGCCACCTTTCTCCAGGATGCCAAAATGTCTGGAAAGCACTGAGGCTTTCAGATATAAGTAGGTAGTACAAACTATAATTAAAGTTACTTCAACCAACATTTAAGCGCTTCGTAGGCATGGCCATATGTCTAGCACTGTGCTAGACACTGTGGGAGACAGAAAAAAAACAAAACCAAAAGCAGGATTTAGTCCTTTAACTCCAGAAATTAAAAGTATCACTAGTGAAACAAAACCAGTACATGTGAAATAGCAACAAGGCATAGAGGCCAGCACGGGACTAAGGGGCTAAACTTGCAGGTGGGACTTACTTCAGAACCTAAAAGGAAGGGAAATGTTTTTAATTTTAACTGACAAAAAGTTTACAGAAGGCATTCCAGCAGGGAGCTAGATTCTAAACACAGGTATCAAGGCAGGAATGCATCTGTGGGTCTGATTAGGGATTGTCTTAAGTAGCGAGTGGCAAAGGGGCAGAAATTCTTCAGACTGTGGGGGACCCAGACACCAAGAAAAAATTTTAAACTTAATCCAACAGGCCTAAAATGAAGATTAAATAGATCTAAAGGTCACACAAAAATATCGTCATGGAAAATTTTGCCCGTGGTAAGAGTCGCAAAGGCAAAGAGGCTGAGGCTGATTGGGAAAGTTTAATGAGATGCAAAACCTCAATCAGCAATAGGCTCATTTTCAAATCTAAATTCCTTGCCCCACTTTATTTTTATTTATTTTTTTTAACATCTTTATTGGAGTATAATTGCTTTACAATGTTGTGTGAGTTTCTGCTGTATAACAAAGTGAATCAGCTATATGCATACGTATATCCCCATATCCCCTCCCTCTTCCTTGCCCCATTTTAAAATGGAAACCCCAAAATGCATGAGTGGAAAGAAACAGATGTGATTTCTGATAAGCCAGGATAGATGTAAGGTGTGACTGTCACTGCACGTGGCTTACCGGACTGGAGGCAGCACACACATTTCAGGAGAAGCATCTGGAGATCAGACAGAGGCAGGTTCCAATCCTATGTGAACCTAAATAAATTACTGGACCTCTCTGTTCCTCAGTGCCCTCATCTCTAGAGTGAAACTGTACATCTTCCAGGGCTATTTTGAGGTTTAAGTTAGAAAAAAAACTTCTGGAAACTTTCAGCAGCATATAAATGGTAATTAAAGAATTACATTGAGCACATTTTGTGAGTTGATGAGGACTCCGAGGACAAGGGCTGTGTTTTATTCTCCAGTGCTAAACCCAGAACCTAGCTCAGTCTCTCACATCTACAGGAAAGCAACACATCTTAACGTTATTGAAGGAGTGTCAAATTTAATGCAATGCATTTTTGGTGAGCACCCATTATGTTCTGCGCACGGAGTAGGTCCTGGGTCTAGAGTGGTGAAGAAAACAGAAAGAGCTTCTGCCCTCACAGAGCCTGTGGTCTAGTGAGGAAAACAGGCACTATATAAGTAATTACAACCACAGGATGAATCAAAACAAGAAGCACAGGGCTGTAGAAGTCTAGAGCAATGAGGGGAGCATCTAACCTAGTCGACAAGGTCAGAGAGGAGCAAGTAACAGTCATCAATTACTTCTATAATTTCCCAGAGTAACAAAAGCTATTAAAAATTAACTGCCTATTGATTTAAATATAGCTTTTTTTTTCAAATATTGATTTGGACAACACGTTAAAGGGGGGAGGGGGAGGCTGCCCCAAAAAAGTTAGATGGAAGAAAAAGGTTTCCATGTAAGTTCAAGTGACATCAAATGTATCCTACCTACCATACATAGGAGTAACAAAAGTACAGTGTTCACCCACAATCAACTTTTTACCAGAAAAACCACAATTACTATAAGCAATCTGCCTGTGTAGTTACAGATCTTTCTTCAAAGGGAACCCGTCCCTAAAGCATAAAGATGTATGAATGTCCCTTATTTCAAATACATTCCAAGTAATGCTTCTGATTTTGAAGCTGTAGTTTTAAAACTCAAGCCATGAATGTGACCCTCCAAAATTAACCAGTATTTGAGTTCCTCCTCTGTGTAAAACGTCAATAAGACATTAAAGAAAATATTAAAAGCCTTAAAATAATACCCAACTATCAAGAAATTTACAATCCACAGAGAAAAAGAAATACTACAGGAGTTCAATAAATAAATGCAAACTACAAAGATAACACAGGACATGATCCCCTGTCAACTCTGATACAAATCCAAGTTCCAGCGAAGCCGCAGTCTTTGTCATTTTTGTTCACTGGTGCATGCAATCGTCTAGAACAGCATGTCTCAGCAGCCAGTGAGTGAGTGAGTGAGCGAGCGAATGAAATTCATGGATTAAGCAGGGAGAGCAATGTCACAAGAAAGGGTTCAGGAAAAATTTCACAGAAAAAAAGAATCAGTGGCCTTAAATGACAGGGAATCTAGACAGAAAAAGAAAAAAAAGGTCGGGTGGGAATAGAAGAGAGTGTCCAGCACTAAGACAAGTTGAAGAGATGGAAAGTGTGAAACTGTGACTAGAAATTCATGCAGAAGAGTCCAAAATAAGGCCAGAAATGTTGGTGAGGATCAGACTGTCCAAAAATTTAAAGGTCAAATTGAAGTGTACAGACTTGACCACCGTAGCTACAGAAAGTCATCACGGTTTCTTCAGAGGAGGACGGTGTGATCACCATCTGCCCATTGGTAGAGTCCCGCGTGGGCGGCACTACTGTAGTCATTCATGCTAGAGGTGAGAACACGGACTAGGTAGGACAGAAGCAGCCTGACTGGAAACAATGGGAAAGATCAAAAATGCTAACAATCCTCCCATGACTCACTGGAAAGCACAACTGTCGGGAGACAACTTACTCAGCATTTACCACGTGTCACATGTACCGCACTAAGCACTTTCATGCGTATTTTGACATAATTCTCAAAAACAACTCCAAGGTGATAAGAATTTTATAATAAGAAAACTAAGATTCAAGGAAATTAAGTAAGTGTGAGGAGTCTGGCTGTGGTCTGACTCACAGCTCACTGATCTGAACCAATATGCTCTAAGTTAGGAAGGGGTACCAGAGATTTTTTAAAATATGAGGTATTATTTTTAAATCCAAGTGACTAAGAGAAAGATGATACCATCTATAAAAACAGAGAACACAAGAATGACACTGAGATTCAGACACATCATGTTTGGGGTTACATTAGACGGCTAAGGAGAATTGTCCAGCAGGCACTTGAGAATGAAGATCAAAGATGGAATAACTTATTAGGGCTGCGATGTATAGATCCAAGAATTAACTTTTAAACAGTAGTAATGGAATAACATTCAATTATTTCATCAATAAATATTTTGTGAGCATCTTTCCTATGCCAAGCACAAAACTAACTTTGGGAGGTAAGTAAAACCGAAAGCTTCTGCTCTCATGTAGCTTAAATGGCTAAAAGAAGGGAGTTAATGAGACCTGAATATACAGAGTATAAATTACCTTTGGGGAGCATCTACATGCAGCGATGGGAAAGACAGCATGGGAACAAGAGGACACCAGACTGGAAAGTAAAATAGTACAGAGTGAGAGGAAAAACCCAGTCCCGTGATTTCAACAAAGCAGGTGAAATAGAAGCCATAGTGCAGGTGACAATGATTTTAGTAAGAGCAGACCTGGTAAATGGGACTATGGAACTCAGAAGGTCTTGTTACAAACCTGAGTGGACGTATAAAAATCCTTAGCTTTCTGTGAGAATATAATGTTTCAAAAATGTAAGCCTATATTGTTAAAAACCAAACCAGGGTACACAAAGAAGAGGAAGCTAAGGATAAAAGATACAAGACACAGAAGAAACAAAGTATATTTTGGTGCATTCCATTTCAGAAGTATTTTCTCAGTGTATCTGAATTAAAGTAACTGGATATTTTGGTAGAAAAAAGAAACTACTCCATGAAAACAAGCCATAAAGTAAAAAGTTCTTTTAAGGCATATTTTAAAATGTATTTCCACTGTTCCATGTACCAGATGCAGAAATATTATATCAAAAATATAACTCAAAGTATCCATATCTACTAATAAACTAGATATAGTTTCACTCAAGTTATTCTCCAGTTTATGCTTTAGTTACAATTTATAGAAATAATAAACCATTAGTTATTGGCTATACATTTACATTTCAGTAAAAACAAATCGCTGACTTGAAATATACTCTATATTTGTCCTAAAAAGTGAAACATTTACCTTTAGATGACAATATATTAAATTTTTATTGTACAGTAATGTATTTTTGTAGAGAAAATTTAGTATAACTATTGCTTAAATCAAATTCAGGGCTTCCCTGGTGGCGCAGTGGTTGAGAGTCCGCCTGCCGATGCCGGGGACACGGGTTCGTGCCCCG
>NW_006774564.1:3492821-3508635 GCF_000442215.2 Lipotes vexillifer | reverse complement strand
ACGGGGGGACCCACTTGCCGTGGAGCGGCTGCTCCCGTGAGCCGCGGCTGGTGGGCCTGCACGTCAGGGGCCTGTGCTCCGCAGCGGCAGAGGCCGCGGCGGGGGGGGGGCCGCGGTCCCAAAAAAAAAAAAAAAAAAAAAAAAAAAAAATTCACTATTTGATTTAATTATACTATTATTATATTCCAATATATTGGAATATACTATTATTATATTCCAATATTCCAATATATATTCCAATTATATATTCCAATATATAATTCCAAATTATAGTATGGAATTATTATACTACTAACCAATTTAAACATAAAATTTTGTTCCTAGAGGAATAGAATATAAAACATATTGAATCTAGACTAATGCTATTATGTGGCTCCAATGAACCTATTTTAATGATATTTCCATGTAGCAGATCAATTCTAAGAGTTTATCTTTTAGCCTATTCTTAATATAAGTTGGGAAGTTGTCTATAATCCTGGGTAAATCAGACATCTTGAAGTACAAAATGCCTAAGAAATTATCTTTTCTAACCCCATTGTGTTAAAGATGAGAAACCAAGACGAGGGGAGGTTAAACGGCTTTCCCAAGTTGACAAACCTGATTTTAGATGGATGGATGGATGGATGGATAGATAAGAGAGGGGAAGATATACATTATGCATGTATTTCCTTTACATATTATGACATACTTTATATACATATTTTAAAACAGTCATACTAAAAATAATAATAAAACAGTTATACATGTAAACATAATTAACATATTTATACAAAAACATAGAATGCTTATTTCCATAAACATGTGAAACAGTTTAACATTTAAATCAGCTTACCACATTAAACTATATAGTACCTTAATGAAAACAGACATAAAATTGAGAAACAGAATCAATGTTCAAGAAACAGAACTCAGGAAACAGAAATATTTGATATATAATAACGGTAACCTAAAAGGAAAAAAAAAAAATCATTGAGGGAAGAAACTGACCCTGTTTTCATCAGTTAAGACAGCTTATTTATGAAATAATTCCTTGAAATCACTTGAATAAGGGTGGGGGGTTCACTGATAATCTTTTCTTTAATAATGCCTGGTCTTATCTCATATTGCAGAAGCAGCTGTAAGGTCTTTAACTTGCATTTAAACCAGACAGGGAACCGCCATGCTTTCTTTTCAGAACACTTTGTATGAAAATTTCTTCAAGATCTACAGCTAAGGAAAAGGGGACGCGCTGCCGAATCTCAGGAATGTGGTAAAATAAGAACAGTATGGTTACAACGTTAGCGTTGAAGGGATTTATTCAACTGAGGTTCATTTAACAGTTGAAACGCTAGATAAAATGCACAGGAGTTCACCGCTACCACCAATGACAAAGGTATAAACGTGGCCACCCACTATGAAAACGTTGGGACAAATAGGCACAAAACTCTTTTCCACTAAGTAACGAGGAAAAAAAGTGCTATTAAAAAACAAGCAAATAAGCCATACCTGGGAGAACTGTCAGCTATAAATCAACATTGCCTTGATACCATTTAAGGGTAGTAAACATGTCCACCAACTACTGCCTTGGAGGGAGAGACAGCATTCTGCTCATCTAAAAAGCTATGGTGATCTTTAAAAATTGATATATCTCTGGATAATCTACTTTTAAAACATAAAAAATTCTGCCCAACTAGTTGAACTCTCCAAACTATTTCTCTTTAAGAAGCTCCCCCACCTACCCCTTATGTTTTACTGTAAAATGATTTTGTGTGTTTTTAAAGAAATGATTTCTTTTAATTTTTAAAGTGAATGCAAAGAAAATGCAAACATTTCCCTCTCCTCTAGTCAGAAGGAATCCTTTTACTGAATTTCCCCGCAAGTTGTTCGTACCTCTTACAGTGATGATCATATGTTCCCTTTATGATTGTGAGTGTGTGCATGTGTGTGCCTTATTTCCCTTCCAGCTTTTAAATTAGCTGAGAACAGATGAGAGCCTTATCTACATTTTCTGCTCCACACAATATCTTACATGGTATTGTACATACATATAAATAGCATAAAATGCTTATATCTTTGAACTAATATTTTATTCTGTACAGATACCATCACAAAACTTCTTAGCTGGCTTCCATCTCCACTGCAATTCACCTTCATACTGTTCCTTAAAGGATTATTCTAAAACAAAACTCCAATTATATTATTCCCCTACTTAAAATCCTTCAGTGGCATCTAAAGGATGAAGTCCATAGACATGCCACATATTGCTATTACAATTCCATCTCCTCTCTTCACATTGCCACAGAGGAACCACAGCCTGGTCTTAGGAAGTATACGTCATTCCTCTATGCCTTTGCTCTCTCGTCCTGGTCTACCAGGCACATTCTTACATATCAACACTTAACTCCAATCTTCAAAGTTCATCATGCACTTTCCTCAAACACACTGCGCATTACTATGCTTGTGCCTGTCCTATAGCACTTCTCATATTGCACAGAGCAGGAAACTGGGAAGGTAAATATGGCTTTTTCTCCCCTGAAGTTACAAGAAGGCCATTAGGTGATGAAAAGTTAGAAACCATCTGCAAGAATGTTTGCCTAAATCCCAGAATTAAGCATATGACCTGGCACCAACAAAATTCTAGAAGATAGTAGCAAAGTTTATTCTACTCAAGCATGGAACCTGCCTGACAACTGAACCACCACACTATAACCAGTCATCACTTCGGGATGCATTTCCTAACCTCGACGGGGGGGGGGGGGGGGGGGGGGGTGGATCTTAAATGGAAATTATGATGGTAAATGCTCTGTAAACACATAAAATAATTTCTTTAACTTTCCAAATATTTAGTTTCTCAAGTAAAATTATCTAATCTAACATGCTAGAAGAATTTGCAAACAGGAAGGCACTGTATTTATGGTTTTGATTTTCTTAATCTACAAAAACCAGGTGTTAAAAGCATAAAAAGGGCTTCCCTGGTAGCCCAGTGGTTGAGAGTCCGCCTGCCGATGCAGAGGACATGGGTTCGTGCCCCGGTCCGGGAGGATCCCACATGCCGCGGAGTGGCTGGGCCCGTGAGCCACGGCCACTGAGTCTGCGTGTCCGGAGACTGTGCTCCGCAACAGGAGAGGCCACAACAGTGAGAGGCCCGCGTACCGCAAAAAAAAAAAAAAAAAAAAAAAAAAAGCATAAAAAATAGAAATATTACTGCTGTTCCTCGCTACAACACCAGTTAACAACACAAAACAATAAACTAGTTATTTAACGTCTTAGCTTTTCGTGTGTAAACCAGCCTTTTACCTCGCTCACAAACATGACCCATAGAATAAAGACTAAGTTCTTCTGAGGAGGTTCAGTACTTAAGAAATGCACGGATTAGATTATCTTCTTGATCTGTCAAAACTGCATTTGGGAGAAGGACCATTTCTTCATACATCACATCATACCCCACTCCAGACAGAGGGCTAACCATTCCCTCCACTGGGCTACCACTCGGCCTCACACAGACCTCGTGTCCCAATATCAGGTTGTATCATAATACATGTTTACACATCTAACTGCCAAAAACAAAAAGGAAAAAACCTCCATGGGGGTAGAAATTAATGTCTTTTCTTTGTATCTCAGGATCCAGAAAAAAAAAAATAGCTTAATTTACCCAGACAGTAGGACATCAAGGGATATTTTGAGGCAAATTTTACTAAACTAAGTTAAAAACTGAAACTGTATTATCTAACAGAAGTCACCATATGCTGAGCACATTGTGAGATTTTTGTTGTGTCTTTCACCTTTTAAAGATGTATATGGATATCTATACAAGATATACTGTATATAATTAAATATATTGGCCTCATTTTTTGTTCTTACAATATAGCCTAGAAAATCGTGATTTTTCTAAGTATCACTATCAATTTAATTTTTAAGAATATTGAGAGAAAATTTTATATTATGCCTATTTTAAGACTGAATAACCATGCCTAAATAACAAACTATTAAAAATTCTGAGCACATAAAGAATTTTGATTATTACTAAATGATGTGTCAGCTTGTAACCAGTTTTACCTTCCAGTCAATATTATGACAAAAACTATTAACTTACAAAACATTTTTTTAATGTTTTCTGATTCTCTGGATGGCTGACAGGCCTCTAACGGCATGAAAGCTGCCTTATCAGCAAAAGAGAATTTTGTCTCCTGGCTATCTTTCAGTTTTTTGCCAACTTCTCAACATCTTATCACCAAAAATATCTATGGCATTTGAATTTCTGATCATGCATGTACAATATACACTAAGAAAATCTAAGAAGCTGTAAAAGCTCATATATGACCACATTCATTTTATTGACAGCAGCTATGAATAGTGCCTTCATACCTATTTGGAAAGTCGAGGCTGTGGTGAAACTGTTGATCCTGTTCCTTTATAGATTCCATGGGGGTGGGAGGAATAGGACCATATGTTCCTTAAGAATACTTGTTACATTAAATATTAAATATATTTAAGAACAGAAGGAAAATTGAGAAGAATAGTTGGAGAAACCTTGGCAAATGCTGTGTGGGACAGTAACACATCTAGAGTTATATGACAAAGCCACTCCTAATTCTATACCCAACAGAAAGATGTACATATGTCCACTAAATTACATGTACAGGATGTTCAAAGCAGTATTTATAACACCAAAAATTGGAAACAGTAAAGTGGATACATTGTGGTATATTCATAATATGAAAAAAATTATGCTACAGGAACAATGTGGATAAATCTCAAAACATAACATTGAGCAGAAGATGCCAGACACAAAAGAGTACATTATGTATGATTCTATTAATATAAAGTTTAAAATAAGAAACAAGAAAAACTACAGTGTTGAAGGTGAAAATACAAGCACCTTTGAGGACTAAGGGGACAAAAGTCCCCTTATTACCAGCACCCCTTAGAATTCTGGGGTGCTGGTAATATTCTATGCTAATCATAGAGATGAGTTTGTGAAAATTCAGTAAGCTCTATACTTATATACAGAAAAGTGCACAAATCATATTACACTTTAATAAAAAATTGAATTTGTACTCCCATGTTCATAGCATTATTTGTAATGGTCAAAAGGTAAAAGCAACCCGTGCCCATCAGCGAATAGATAAAATGTGGTATATATACACAATTGAATATAATTTAGTCTTAAAAAAGAAGGAAATTCTGACACATGCTACCTGTGGATATAAGGATAAACTTTGAAGGCTAAGCCAATCACAAAAAAGACAATTACTATATTATTCCACTTATATGAGGTACCTAGAGCAGTCAAATTCAAAGGGACAAAAATAGAATGGTAGCTTCCAGGGCCTGAGGGAGGGGGAATGAGGAGTTTTTGTCTCATGAATACAAAGTTTCAGTGCTGCAAGATGAAAAGAGTTCTGGAGCTGCACGGTTATAGTAGTTGCATGACAATGTAGATATAGTTAATGCCATAGGACTGTACACTTAAAAATAGTTAAAATGGTAAGTTTTATGCTATATATCTTTTACCACTATTTTAAAAAACTGATGTAAAAAATAGTTCCCAGAGTCAATAAGGGGTCCCCATTGGCTAAACATAGGACAGCTAGAGTATCAAAAAGAATAATGACTACATTGATGAAAACACATTTAATAGATAAAAACCCACTAATTCAGAATGAGACTAAAAACAAAATAGAAAGAAACCCCATCCCTACCCCAACCCCAAAAGAATTCATTGGTCATTACTGGAAATAACTAGGGCACCAACTCCATACTCTGAAAATTGGGAATCAAAGGGAAAGAACTATTTTTTCCTGTCTTTCCCATATAAATTACACTTTAGAGTTACCAAATACCTAAGATAATGAAAGAAGGCTCTTGTTTCTTTACTGAAATATTCCAGTCAAAAAACGTGGAAGAAATAATGACAATTTTTTAAAAACACAACTTCACAAATCAATAAAATAATTGTTTTAGGCGAAGATTATTTAATCCATGACACAGTTGATGAAAAGGTGATAGAAAACTTCACATTGAATGCATGAGGCTGCCACCACCTGAAACCACTGATCAATCTTAGCATGTCTGTAAGTGGGGAAACTAGACCTTATTTGTCCGTTGAGACAGTTTAAAGTGAAGTGCACTGCACCATCTTCGCAAAAACGGGAACATCAATCTATTCAAACCTTTGGAGCTAATATTCAGTTTAAAAGAATTCTAGTGAATAGAGGAACAAGTCAATGACACCATGAAGAGGCAAAACAACAAACCCAGAATGCAGGATGCTGTACAAGTGACCAGGTGTATTTATCATGTCACCTGCTTGGAGAAAAGGACCACTCTAGAGTAAGAGACTTAGGACATGTAAAATCCAAATGCAAAGTGTAGATTTTATTTGAATACTGATTTGGGACAGACTAAATGTTAAAAAAAAAAAAAATTTGAGACAATCTAAGAAATCTGAATCCAGACCATATGCTAGATTATACTGAGACACTGTTCATGCTAGATGTAATAATGGCATTCTGGCTAGTTAAGAAAATGCTCCAGGGCTTCCCTGGTGGTGCAGCGGTTGAGATTCCGCCTGCCGATGCAGGGGACACGGGCTCGTGCCCCGGTCCGGGAAGATCCCACATGCCACAGAGCGGCTGGACCTGTGCGCCATGGCCGCTGAGCATGCGCATCCAGAGCCTGTGCTCCGCAACGGAAGAGGCCACAACAGTGAGAGGCCCACGTACCGCAAAAAAAACAAAGAAAAAAAAAAAAAGAAAATGCTCCAATGTTTAAAGATGCATATCGAAGCATGAAAGGACTAAAATGACATGACTTAGGCCAAAAAAAAAAAAAAGGCATGTCATTGAAGCACATATGGTAACCCTGGTAATTGTTGAATCCAGGTGATGTGTTGTAGGAGTTCATATTCCCTCTTTGTATATGTCTGAAATTTTTCATTAGAAATAATTTTAGATTTTTCAGTTGATACACTATGCTTACATATATACTTCAGATTGCCTATGGATATTAAAACAAAAAATTAAAACATTCTAATAAAGAACTGTAGTCAGATACCCCTTCATGTTATAAATAAGGAAACTTATTTATAAAAGCCCAAAGAGCTTAACTGATCTGCTGGAAATCCTAAAACTATCAGTGATAATCAACACCTGAACAACTAACATTACATTATGGAAGCCTAAATTCCATGTCTCAGATTTGAGGGGTTGGTAAAGGAAAAATGGGATGAATTCTCAGTAATTTAACTCTCATACTATTTTAATTACAAATCTGTACTTTTGAACACTAAGCACTGTCCACGTGTAATTCATTTGAGAAATAGCTCTACTTATACATTAATATTTATGTTTTTATATTAATATTATAAATCTATCACATGCTTAAATATTTTTCTCACGTCCAACTAGTATAGCACATGGAGGGCTGTGATGCTCACTCAGGCAACAAGAATCTGCATGGCACACTGTACTGGGCATTCCTCATTCCTGGTGCCTAAACTGTGCTTTCCTCCATTTCAGTGACCTATGCCACAGTGACCTATGGTTCTCTTCCCCCCCCTGCCATTATTTTATGTGCTAGTGATGATTTTAACTCTTCATAACAACTAACAAAGACATGCAAATTGTGGTACTAGAAATGCCCCACAAGTGCCAAAGTATTAAGACATAATTTTTCAGGAGTTCAAAGCAAATGACAATGTAGCTGAAGACACTGTGATTTGGTGAGCTGTGAAGCATCATGGAGGGACTGGCAGAAGGTCTCTGTAAGGGAGGGAGGGAGGGAGGGAGGGAAGTTCGCCTAGACAGAACCTGAAAAATATCCAGAGACATGTCAGACTTGAGGTGATTTGAAAGGAAACAAAACAGTAACCATGAAGTACCCTTTGGGAAACCCAGCTCTACGAGGACTATGCTGTGAAGACTTGTAAAGTACTCTGTGGTGGGGCTGAATGATGGCCCCCAAAGACCTATGAACCTATGAACACAACCTTATGGCAAAAGGGATTTTGCAGACATGATTAAATTAAGGATCCTGAGTTGGAGAAATTATCCTGGATTATCTGAATGGGTCTTAAATGCAATCACAGTGTCCTTATAAAAGAGAGGCAGAGTGATATCTGACCACAGAAGAGAAGGCGAATGTGAGGATGGAAGCAGAGATTGAAGTGATGTACTCTGAAGGTGGAGGAGGGTGTCACAGGGCAGACAGTAGAGGTGGCCACTGGAAATTGAAGAAGGCAAGGAAATGGATTCTGCCCTTGGAGCCTCTAGAAGGAACTAGCCCTGCCGTCATCTTGTCATCAGCCCCGTGAAAGTGATTCCAGACTTCTGGCCTCCAGAACTGTAAGATGGTAAATCTGGATTGTTTTAAGGCAATAAGTTTGTAGCAATTTGTTACAGCAGCAACAGGAAACTAACATACTCCAATAATGAGGAACATATCCCCACAATAAATAGAATATGACTGTATAAAAGAAATTTATAACATAGTAATGAAAACTATATGAATATATTTTAAAACCTCTTAATATTTTGAAGCTTAAATGAAAATAGTATCAACAGTTTTTTTCTAGAGTGTTTATTTGGGGTGGGGTGACGTGTTTTGTTTGTTGTCTTGATTTGTTTATACTACTCACATTTGAGAGAGCCTAAGAGGCTTGTTTTGCTGGTAGTGATATTTCACTAAAAGACAGTCTTTATCCAGAAACTACTTGGTTCCCCTCTACTTTCATAAGCAAAGAACATCTTGGACCCACGGTTCTTTAAAATCTGCTCGTAAAATTCTTGGACCCATGGTTCTTTAAAATCTGCTCGTAACATTCTGAATAGGAATGTCCTCAGAGTCAGTTCACATTAATTAGCTCACTTCCAAATTTAGGGACTATTAAAAGGGGGGGAGAAAATGAGGGCTCATCTACCCATTTCCTGCAATCGCATTTGCAACACTTTAAATTTTAATTGTTGCATATAATTTGAATCTCATTCTTTGATAAATGTGGAAAAAAATAAAGCATACGATCAGTAAATAAATGTTCCCACATTCATAAGGATTCTTTTGTTTTATACAATATGAAATATACTACAGACAATATAGAATGTAGAGTCTAATAATAACAAACACCTGTGTACCTCTTAGCAGCTTAAGATACAGAAAACTGTGCACAAACCCTTCCCTGAGCTCATCTCCTGTGCTCCCCTCAGATGTAACCAAGATTCTGAATTTTGTGTTATTTCCCTATTTTTCTTTATAGTTTATATATGTATTTTGTACACACTGCTATATTTAAAATAGATAATCAACAAGGACCTACTGTATAGCACAGGGAACTCTGCTCAATATTCTGTAATAACCTAAATGGGAAAAGAATTTGAAAAAGAATAGATACATGTATATGTATAACTGAATCACTTTGCTGTACACCTGAAACTAACACAACATTGTTAATCAACTATACTCCAATATTAAATAAATTTTTTTTTAATTAAAAAAAAATAAAGAAATGTTCCTTCAGTCATAGGTAAGAGGAGTGTATACATTACATTTTCTTCTTTGGCCCTTAGCAGAAACCTGGTTCACAACAGTGATAGGATTAAAATATGACAGCACCACCACTGGTCTCAGGGCTGCCTTGTTTGAACGGCAAATACAAAATGGTTTTTGACATTATCATTATGACAGTACTCGGAAGGCTCTATTTATTAATTTCAATTCAAGAAACTTGGATTTACTCAAGGAAATTTCGAGAGGGATTTATATGCTTATCTTGGGACAATAACAGCTCCATGGTTTATTTCATTTTAAAAATAGATACCTTTCTAAACTAGTAAGGATAAACTCTTGTTATTCTGTGAAATGGCTACATATAAATGTTGCAAAACTCCAGACTTTCCCAGACATCATCTCTAGGACAGAAACAGATATACCTCTATTGAGCTTAAAATCATAAATTCTTTTAGGCGATAGGAAAGAATCCTGAAAAAATGTTGATCTGGACCAAAACCCTGAGAATAGAAGAGAATATTTTCCCATTCCTTCTTGCCCTACAAAAGCACAAACAGAGCTAAACAGATTCCATATCTTTCATATGTGGAATTATTTTTCTGAACCCTTACCACTGAGTCATAGAAACAATTACTTAAGAATTTCTGATTATTTCAGGCAAAGACAAGGCCCCAGGAGGAATGCTCATAAGAAAAGTATAGTTCTAACCAAAAAGTCAAAAGGCTCTGTTAAAAACTATACCCATATTACACAACAAAAACAACAAAAAAGTCCTGTAAAGGCTCAAGATGGAGATTTCGAAGTTCCTGGTCTTAGCATCTGGACAGACCCATTGTTAGCTCTTGGGAGTAGTGCATGATATTGCATTTAGGCAGAGACAAGTTCTTAGCCCAGGCCCCAAATCTCTATGGGCAACATTCTGTTACTGATTACTTGAATATATGGTTTACAAAATTCAAATTCCAGTGGTCTCACAAAAAAAAAAAAAAAAAAAAAAACTGCATCCCAAAAGAAAGAAAACCTGCATCTCCAAAGCAAGTTGTGATGAAAACTTAACCACTTAAATTATATGCTGTATTTAGAATTTCCAAGTATTACATTCAGAAAATTTCAGACTACATACATCCTCTTTGGGGAATTTTATAAATCATTGGGTTATTATTAAGACAAAGCCATATGCTAAACAAAACATAGCTGTGCACCAAGGCATGTGAGAGGAGAAGTGTTGCAAGAAAGAAACTCCTAAATAAACCGAACTACAAGGATATCTATAGCTTTGAATAGATCACAGGAGGGTGAAAACTTCCCAGGGCACTTAGTCTGTCTAAGAACCCATCACACACTAGTAATAACAGCTTTTAAATTTCTTCAATCCCTTTCCTCCACACAATATATTTACCTCTCATAGATTAAGCTAACTGATGGAGCCAGGTTACAGTTGGCAAATATTTCTGTGAGCCAATTCGTCAAGGAGAATGTTGGAAGGATTCTGTTTTCAAGCTAAATCCCTAAGGTTTTCTCCTTGGGCAACAACAGCTGCACAATTCAAGTTTCCTACAGCTCCCCAAAGCAAAGCAGTTGCTTGTAATTCATTCATTCATTTTAAAGCAATTATGTCAAACGTGATTTGATTCCATCCAAGTCAAACACTGAGCTCCTCCTAAGATAAACACCCTAGAAAAACAAAGAACTTACACTTCAAGCAACAGCTAAATGCAGTGATGACGTTTAGGAAAGAGGTAAACATAATTCTACAGGAGTAAAGAGAAGCAGCAGCATCTACTGTGCAGAGACCACAGTAGTCTCTTCTACAACGTTTGGGGCAGCAAAATACACAAGGAATAAAGGAGAAAGAGAAGCAAGGGTCTGACAAATACATAAATCTGGTCCTCAATCACAGAAATTAGGATACATTTCCTCATCAGAATAACGAGGACAAACATTTCATCCATTCATTCACTCACTCACTGCAGTTACAGAAATGAATAAGAAATCACCTGTGCCCTGAGGAAGTTCACAGCCCAGCTGCGGAGAGACAGGGTTAGGGTGTGGTAAATGCTATGACAAAGAAGGTATGCTAGGGGAGCAGAGAGAAGAGGTATCTAAAACTGCATGACATCAACCAAGGCCATCACCTGTATAAGTTCTGAAGGCACGGTTTGGGAGTTAACCAGCATATCTGAAGGGGAAGATGTTCCTTTCATAAGAGTGGCATATGCAGGGACAAGAAGTGAAGGATAACATGGCCTATTCAGGCCAAGGTCTGATGGAAGGGACAGGTGTAGGGGAGGGAGGCAAGTGATGAAGCCAGTAATGTAGGCGGGGCTTTGTTGAGTTAAAATATCGGGCTGGCCAAAAGGTTCATGCGGTATTTTCCATAAGATAGCTCTAGAAGCACTTAATTGTCTTTAAATTCATTCAAAACAATTTTGTTAGATTGTATGTAACAGCTGTCATATCAGCATGAATTTTTTTTAAAAAAACTTATCAAAATTGTTGAATTTTTGTGTAGCCATTTAATACTGAAGATGGAAGGAAAAAAGCAGCATTTTCAGGATATTATGCTTTATTATTTGAAGAAAGATAAAAATACAACTGAAATGCAAAAAAAAGATTTGTGCAGTATACGGAGAAGGTGCTGTGACTGATAGAACATGTCAAAAGTGGTTTGCAAATTTTCGTGCTAGAGATTTCTCGCTGAACGATGCTCCACGGTTGGGTAGGCCAGTTGAAGTCGATAGCAATCAAATTGAGACATTAATTGAGAACAGTCAACATTATACCATGAAGGAGATAGCCGACATACTCAAAATATCCAAATTAAGTGCTGAAAATCATTTGCACCAGCTTGGTTATGTTAATCGCTTTGATGTTTGGGTTCCACATAAGTTAAGCAAAAAAAAAACATTCTTGACCGTATTTCCGCATGCGATTCTCTACTTATGCATAATGAAAATGTTCCGTTTTTCAAACAAATTGTGACGGGCGATGAAAAGTGGATACTGTACAACAATGTGGAATGGAAGAGATCGCGGGGCCAGTGAAATGAACCACCACCAGAGATCACGGGGCCAGTGAAATGAACCACCACCAACCACACCAAAGGCCCGTCTTCATCCAAAGAAGGTGGTGTTGTGTATATGGTGGGATTGGAAGGGAGTCCTCTATTATGAACTCCTTCCGGAAAACCAAACAATTAATTCCAACAAGTACTGCTCCCAGTTAGACCAACTGAAAGCAGCACTCGACGAAAAGCATCCAGAATTAGTCAACAGAAAACACAAAATCTTCCATCAGGATTATGCAAGACCTCAGGTTTCTTTGACGACCAGGCAAAAACTGTTACAGCTTGGCTGGGAAGTTCTGATTTATCTGCCATATTCACCAGACATTGCACCTTCAGATTTCCATTTATTTAGGTCTTTACAAAATTCTCTTAATGGAAAAAAATTCAATTCCCTGGAAGACTGTGAAAGGCACCTGGAACAGTTCATTGCTCAAAAGGATAAAAAGTTTTGGGAAGATGGAATTATGAAGTTGCCTGAAAAATAGCAGAAGGTAGTGGAACAAAAGGGTGAATACATTGTTCAATAAAGTTCTTGGTGAAAATGAAAAATGTATCTTTTATTTTTACTTAAAAACTGAAGACACTTTTTGGCCAGCCCAATATTTGGGATATTATCCTGAGGATACTGAAATGTTTCACTCAAGAAATATCAAAACACAGGGACTTCCCTGGTGGTCCAGTGGTTAAGAATCTGCCTTCCAAAGCAGGAGATGCGGGTTCGATCCCTGGTCAGGGAACTAAGATCACACGTGCCGTGGGGCAACTAAGTCCGCACGCCACAATTAGAGAGAAGCCCAGTGCAGAAAAAATTTTTTTAAATAAATAAAATTTAAAAAAGAAATATCAAAAAACATGAATGTTTTAAGAAATGTCACTGTACCCAGAGGCTAGAGCACCAATAAGCAGGAAGACCACGTGAGAAAAGAAATAAGTCTCTGAACTACAGCAACATCAGAGAAGGAGAGACATCAAAAAGGTGAAAATATCTGAACTCTGTTGTTGTTAAATCTGAAGCGAGTTGACTGATAAAGGAGAGTTTTGTTTTTTCAACATGTGAGAGTCGAGGGCACATTTATGTCCATTTTGGAAACAATTTAATTCTGTAATTTGGGGGGCAAAATGAGTGAAGGAGATAATTAAAGTTCCTGGATTGGAAGAATATTTTTAATGTGAAATGCTAAATAAAATATCCTGAAAGTATATAAATATTTTTTAAATACTTGAAACATAAACTGGAAAATAATCAACAAATGCCTTAATGCAACTTACATTTATGAATAGTACTGGAAAACCCCTATGACTTATATTTGAGGACACTGCGTTTGGCCAATGAAAAATTCTGTATTTAATGTATGAGTTAATTATGCATAGCATTAGAATTAGAATACAATTAGATTAGAACCAAAAGGTAAATCAGATTCCAGGTCTGATTTTTAGACTATAAAAAGAGATCTAGATTCTAACACTAACCAATTTTTCTTAGAGAATTTTTAAAAATAGGACAATGTGGAGAAACAGCAGTGACACTATATGCAAATTACTATCCTCCATTTAGCTTTACTTTGCAACTTGTGCTTTTGGTCATTTCATTCACTTGCTTAATTGACTGTAAGGACACCAAAACTGGCCAAGTGAGTCACGAATGAGTCGCAGCTCACGTCCTGGAGCAGCCGCAAGCCTGACTGTGGCTCACTGCACCAAGCCTGAATTTCAAGTTGCAAAAGAATGTTGGGGGGGAAAACAGAAAGGGCTGCCAAGGATGCCAAAGAAATTGTTGCGAGAACAAGGACATCTTGCGAGCAGGCTTCCCCGCACATTCTTTTCCAGGTTGGAATTTATGGGCTTGCACCTCATCCCTAACCAGAGACAAGATATACCTGCATCCAATCTGCTCCTTTCCCAACTGATGTTGTGACTTCACACACGGTCATTTGTTAAAGGGAAAAGACAAGAGTGCATTCCTGATGCTGCCTTCCTAATGCCGCCAATCAGACTTGCAAACACTGTGTGAAATGGGAGGACCAGAGTGACTACCCAGACTGTCACACCTTACAAACAGGTGGGTGCACATGTGACCCACAGATCACAGTATTTGGAGATGTGAAAAACAGATATCACAAAATATATATGATGATTTATTTAAAAAGGAAAAAAACCAAAACAAACACCACCAACATCGAGGTTACTTCCTATAGAGGCAGGGATGAAACCATCGCGTGACAAATTGGTTCCTTCCGCGCTGACTCAGGAACGCTCCTGCCTTTGTACCTAAGTGTGGCTAATGACTGCAGCAGCTATAAACATAAGCACAGAAGTTTTTCTTCACACATCCATCTCTGCTTTTGCCAAATACTAATATGTCATGTCCTTCCTGTTGGACTCTACCCTTTCTTCTCAAGGACAAGGACCATGTAATTCTTAAACTTACACCGCTGGCATCCTCTACCATTTGAATTAAGCAAAATGCATCCAACAAATGTATGTCGAATGGGAAAGGAGTGGGAAAAACCTACAACTGTTTCTTGGCTGTTTACCTCCCAACCACCACGCTAACACAATGCTGAAGAAAATATACCATTATCCTACTTTCAAGCATTATAGCCAAAATGCTCTTTAAGTTCACCAAAAGGTTTTCAGGGGCCAATCCAACAACTTCGTAAAATGTTAAGAGACTCAGGTTGACGCTCACAGTCCCAATCGTTAATACAATATAAGTATATTAACACCCGTATAGGTATATATAAGCCTCAATTTAACAAAAAATTTTAAATATAGTCCATTAAAGTTTCTAGTCTTTAGAATTTCTAAATTCTACATTTTCCCAATAAGGGAATACATTTTTCCAATAAGGTTAAGGTGGTCATGCTCTTAGGCCAGCAACCAGGAGCCCTCACTTCAAAATGAAGAAACTGAAAAGTGAAATCATTTTGGCTTTACTTCCTTGCTTTTCAACATGATAAAATGCACTCATCACATCAGAGCATGACTGCCGTCTTCTTGGCATGTCTGGTGTGGACCTAAGCCCTAACCCTCATGGGAAGCCAGGGAGAGGGGATCCTTAGGGCTATAACCATTCCAGACTCCTCAAATATGAACAGACTGGGGAAGGGGGTGAGAAGAATGAAAAAAGGGAAACAGTGATGCTAAAGAAGAGGGAGAGATCCTGAATCAGAAGACCAGCCAACCAACTTAAAGAGATGCCTCTCCCTTCTATACTTCAGGCACAGGGCCAAGGGGAACCCTGCCCAAGGGAGGCTGAGGAGG
>NW_006774564.1:3490558-3492731 GCF_000442215.2 Lipotes vexillifer | reverse complement strand
GGCTGAGGAGGGAAAGAGCTGCCAGATGGGACCACAAAGGCCAGAGGCAAGAGGCCCTCTGGGATCTACTAAGGGAGCCTACTAAAATGTCAGGAATAGTTGGGGATACATAGGGTGAATTCCCAGAAGACTGAAATATGTTTCCTGCAGAAGCAGGGGTACAGACAGGAAAGGGGGAAGAACAAGAGAAAGGGAAGAGGAAGCAGACATGGAGGGAAAAGTAATTCTTGCATCTGAAGTAGTGAGTTCGAGCCTGGGGCATAATTAGGATGTTAGAACAATTCAGATATGCCCAGTCCAGGATTAGCTGTCCTCTTCCTCAATGTTTCCTGTTTGGATAAGCCCAGAGCACCTGTGTGCTATAATCTCATACCACTGAACCCATAACATATTCAAATTCCTTCATGCCTCCAAATAGATATGTAGCTTTGATTACCTCAAGGGCTCCCAATGTACTGTGCATTTAATAAGTACTTACAGAAGAACAAGGACAAAAAAAGAAAGAAAGAAAGAAAGAAAGAGGATGATGTATTGTCCCTTGTGTAAAATGATGCTCCTTTAGTATGCTCTCAGTAATTCTGCAAGTGAACTTGCATGTTTTATCACTGAGTAATCAAAATAAGCTGATTATGATGTTAAGCACCTCCCTCTCAAAAGAAAAAAACAGCAGGGAGGAGGGAAGGATGGATACTTTTGGTTCCCTTTATTGCTTTTATAGGTCATTTATATCCACTATATTATATCACGTATATATTTTAATTATATATGGGCAGAATCATTCTTCCTAAAAGACCTTTCCTCCCCAGATGCCAATCACCTCCGTCTTTTATAATTTCAAATTTGGCTTCAATGTCCCTACCACAGTGACACCACAAGAATGCCTCTTAACCTTTCAGCCTCAAATGTTCAAATATGAAGAACTTAGGGCAATCGATAAATAACACTCTTTGTCTTCATCTGAATTTAGAACTGAATAAGCGGTAAATGCCTGAGTCAGAGATAGAGACAAAAAAGTTAGCTTTTTATTCTTTAAAACTTCATTATTATCTCAAGTCTCTGTATGCCCCTACTTTTAAAGAGCCTAAAGCATTACAAGTGACTGGCCCACACCCATCACACTTTAAAAGAAGTCAAACCTCAGGCCTGGGCGCAGCTATCCCAAGCAAAATGTTCCCAGAACCCAGTACTTGATATAATCCAGACCCATTCAACTGCTTCCAAAGACAATGGCAGAAACTCCAGGGCATCCGAGAGATGGAGGCGAGAGATGACAGGTCAACAAGAAGAGCACGATCTTTTTCCAAGATGTCTGTAATACTAGGCCAATTTTCCAGAGCGTAACACTCAATTAGGGAATAAGTATCCACTGATGGATAAATGTGGTATACACATGAGAAGCATTATTACTTAGCCTTAAAAAGGAAGGAAATTCTTATAAATGTTACCACAGGGTTGAACTTTGATAATATTAAGCTAATTAAAATAAGCCAGTCACAAAAGAACAAATACTGTATGATCCCACTTATATGAGGTACCTAGAGCAGGCAGATTCATAAATGATAGTTGCCAGGGGTTAGGGGGGAGGCTATTGCTTAATGGGAACAAAGGAGCTTCAACTGGGGAAGATGAAAAAGTTCTGGAGATGGATGCTGGAGATGGTTGCACAACGATGTGAATGTACGTAATGCCACAGAACTGTACCATTAAACATGGTTTAAAAAGTAAATCTTATGTGTCTTTTACCACAATTCTAAAACAAGCTCAACTCAGAAATCTCCAGGCCGGCTAATTTTGGCCCAATGCATTTGCACACAGAGGTAAAAATCCAACTATGCACATTCTTCTAAGAGAGTGGCATTGAGGTGCCTTCTTTAAAAACTTAGAAACGTGCAGTTGTGGCAGCCCCAGGTCCCTCAGGCCCTAATTGTGGAATCTTTCTTTCCCAACTTGCATGTCCAAAGCTTCTTAGCTGCAGTTGCTCTTTGAGCCCCCCTTTTCTGGCACTCACACAGTGAATGAATGCAGGCTCTGCCTAGTACCATCAGCATCTCCACAATCTTTTATAAGCAGAAATGTTTAGTCCTGAGCCACAGCATCTGCTGCAACTGCCTTTTCTGTGTAATTGCTTCGGGCTGTGATAAGTGCTTCCTAAGGAAGATTGTCTTTTTCCCTA
>NW_006774564.1:3485633-3490529 GCF_000442215.2 Lipotes vexillifer | reverse complement strand
CCCTACATTTCTTCCAACTCAACTTCGGCAGATTCCAACACTCTGGGAGTTCTGTAAGGAGCTACATCTTTGCATGGGCATCTCAAGGCACTAGAGTTCCTACACATTTTAATGATCAGGTCCTCAGTACCTTTCTTTCTTTCCTTTTTTTTTTTGCCAAAAGTAGGGCCTATCCCTCTTACTTAATTTATCTCTGCTGATCCCATTTTCTTTTGAGAAGGACTCAGAGGCCAATCCCTTCCCTTCTCTTCCACTTTAGAGCTGTTGGGTAGAAATGAACAGTTTACTTCCCAAATTAGATAATCCCAGCCAGGGGTTACTCCCATCAGGCCACTCCAGCCTAGAACAAGCCTCACGTCTCCCGTGCCTTCCTTTAGAATTGTAACTCGTAAAGAACCTGAGCTGGAGCCTTCAGGGCATAGGTGATACTTGCTGGCCCTATTAACATAGCTACCTTACCTTGAGACTCACTTAATGAACTCTTCAGTACTTTGTGCTTCCCTCTCAAATGCAAATTTTCCATAACCACTAGGTTTTACTATCCCAGGGCCACCACCACAAGGCTTTAAACACAACAGAAGAAGGTGCCCCCTCAGGGGCATAAGTAAAACCTGGCCTGGATCCACAGTGAAAAGAAAGTCAGTTGCATTTCATCCTCTACTAGCAAAAATCTTTATGCAGTACACAAAATGCAAAACCACACCCAGCTCTGAGCTATAACAATCTAGTTTCCAGCTGTTCCTACTTCAGATTCTAGCTGAATCTTTAAAGGGGCACTTCGTAATATTTTCTGGATCTTTGTGGAAACCTTTCATAAATTGTCCCATATGGACCTATATTTCTACAGGCCCATTACCCTTTCTAATTGTTGCTCTTAGGGTGAGTCTCCTTTCCTTTTTGTACCTGTCTATCCTGGCTTAAGACCTCACCTTTCCCTTCATTTCTCCCATTAAGATGTGAACCTCTCTCCTAGCTTAATTAGTCCTTTCAGTCTACCATTGCTCCTTTTCTGATAAGATCAAGCATATGTTTCAAACCACTCTAGTACCTCCTTGATTTCCTAAGGAAACCTGAGCTCTAAAATCTGTGCGTTGCAGGCACAGGACTTTGTAATCATCGTTTTAGCGTTTGGCTTTGCAATAATTTCACTGACTCATTGGTCTATCTAAACCCAAGAATGTAGCATATGCTTAAGTAAGGATGTTCCTCCTCCTTTGTATTTGCTTCTTAAGAAAATCTACAACTCTTCTATACATGAAGCCACAGTTCTATGATCCAATGGTGGGAACTTAAGTAACAAAACCAGAGCAAATCTAAGTCATGTTTCACAGAGCAAAGGAACTTATTATGAGTGTCAGAGCACTGCTTCTGTCCCACTAGGCACTGTGTACCTCGCCTCCCTCCAGGGCTGTCTCTGAGGCCTGCCCAGCTGCAGAGATAGCGCTTTCCTGATCTGCTGGAGCTGGGTGGGTAGGTCAGTTAAGGTTGGTCATATGACAGGTGGTCTATTAAGATCTTAGATAAACAACAAAAAATTACCTACGATTAGTCCCTCCAGGGCCTTCCCCTGTTTGGCCTGGAATGAAAGTAACTGAATGTGATGAGGCCAATTTACCGCTTCCTACCTTAGCCTCATTCTCACAATTCAAAGGAGGTACCTCACATAACAGCACCCTTGAAGTTTTATCATTTTTGCAATTTGAACTCCTGGCCTGCAGCTTTGACTGAAACACAGTAAAAGCAGCAAGTGCTATTCCACCTGAAATAACTAAAAAGATCCAACCCCTTCCCTGGCCTCACCTGCAACAGAAATCCAAGCTGAACCTGCAAAAAATCCCGAAGTACACACAAGTGCCTCAGCTCACCCAAACAGCCCAGTGAGGTTCAGTGGATCCTGCACTTGCTAAGGCCTAAAGCCCCATCACAAACAGCTGTCTGGTGAAGTCATTTGCCTGTGGGCTAGGCCATCACAAGCTTCACGGTCCCTCAAAGGCAAAGCAATAAATGTTCCCCTTTCCTGTTGAGTGAGAAACTTAATGAGCAATAGATAAAACAGATACAGAAATAAGATGAATATGTGAACTTTTTATTGATAAAAGCTAATATATATTGGAAAGTGTAGCTTAGGGATGCAGGTTCTCCTCTTGTTCCCCTCCCCCTCCAAAAAATACTGTAAGCCTTCTCCTGGACATAACCTGCTCTGCTTAGCCTACCTCATGAATGAGAATAGACCAGAAAACCACCATCCTCTTTGCGAGTAGGTCTCAAAAAGAAGATCCAGAAGAGGTTGAGCTGCATGTACGCAGGTACTACTCTAACACTATAACAGACGTTTTTCCAAAGGGAAACAAAGGATGGGGAGAGAGCTTATCCTCCAAAATAGACCTCTCTTATCACTTGAACTCTGTTACACCTTCAGTGCCTAATCAGAGTTGTGAATATAGTACAAGTTCAATAAATCCAGAGAATGAACTCTACTTCTGAATGAACAAAATGCAGTTTTGCACTTGCGGAAGTTAACGGCATAATATAAAACAGTTTGCACTTCTGGGAAATGCAAGCCAAAATGGTTGGAGGTCTCAAGTGCAAGGAAATGGACCGAGTATAATCTAATCTCTTAGGAATGCTCATCATCGCCATCAAGTCCTTCTGCTGTTTGTTTGGCTCAGAACGGTTCTGTGCCTGGCCTCGATGGCTCAGGTGATGTTATTACAGATCTTGGATGAACAGTGTTGGCGAAGGTGAAAGACTGCTAGATGCTAAACTATGCTTGACACCAGAATGTGCCCTCTTCTCTTCAGACTTGCCCTCATGAACATGAAATATTATATAAGAAAAAAAGCAAGCAAGAGCTTAACTACCAGATATATTCAAGTTTTTAAAAGGTCCTTGGAAAACACCTAGACATTTAATTTCACAGAGCAATTTGAAATCACAAATGCTTTTAACAAATTATACCCAAAATTATTCTCTCCTGTGTTTATTGCTAATAATAAGTTACTACGTATTTAGTTATCTATACATTCCTAAAGATTTACTGAGTTCTCCATGCTGGGCACTGTGCTGGTCCTCAGAATGCAGCAGTGAATAAAATCTCAGTGGGCCCTGCCATCATAAGGCTTAGTTAGGTCTAGCAGGAAAATCGGTCCTGAAGCAAATATCTCCGCCAATGATGAGCTGTATAAATGGAGAATTTAAAAACCAAGAAACAAGACAAAATGGCAAGTCTCAAGTCTAGAAGAAAACAAGCGGGGTGACACATTCTGGTAATGGAAAAACACCCAACATGGCTGCAGCAGAAGGAGCAAGAGAGAGGGAAACTGAGGCTGGAGAGGACAGCAGGGTCAGATCACAAAGGGCCCTATTCAGGATTTTGGATTTCACCCTCAGAGTATTGGAAACTTTCTAGGAGTGCTAAAAGGGTTCACATGATCAGATTTATGTCTTGTTTTGTTTTTAAGATTGAAGATGCAGTTGGGAGAACACACTGGCATAAGGTATACACCAGTTCAGAGGAGGCAGAGGTCCAGGTGAGAAATGATTGAGTTGGGAAGGAACACAAATGGGCTTAAGACCGACAGTGAAGGCTGAGCACGAAACACCTTGCACCAACTAAGTACCTGACAGTTATTGTGAGGTAGCTACTTATAACCCAGGTTACAGAGGAGCAAACAGACTTAGTAAGGTTAAGTAATTTGCTCATTCAGCAAATAAGTAGCTGAGATATGAATCAAATCTAAACGACACCAGAGTCCTTGTTTTTAACGAAGACTTTGGAAATTTGCCCCTTTTGTCCATTAAAAATATTTCTCTACAAACTGTCTGCCAGTATGTAACAAGAGCTGCAAAAATGTTTATATCCTTTGACCTGGAAACTTCCCTTTGGAAAATAAAACTGAAGGAAATAATCCAAGCAGGGGAGGGGGAATAATCCGTACAAGGGCATTTATAATCATGCTATGTATAAAACAGAAGAACTGTAAGTAACCCAAGTGACTAATTATCTAAACAGGGAGCATATTAAGAAGGCAGACTCGGCATCATGTTCACAGCTACATACCACTCCATCATCACTTCTTATGTGATCCTGAGAAATTACTCAGTCTTTTCTAAAATATTCAGCTGTAATGATTAAGTTCTCTTAATGAAGCTCTCAACCACCTAGCGAAACTTGCATTAATAATACTAACCACAGTTGTATTTAGTGGAAGAATGGTTATTACCGCTCTCTGATTATGAGTTTATAACACGCAAAGCTCTGAGGCAGGAACCTGTCATACGTTACCTTATCTAATCGTAGCAACTTACAGCATGGACGGTGCTGCTCTCAACAGGCAGCTGAGGGAACAGAGAGGCGAAAGACCTGCCCTAGATCATACAGTTAATTAGTAGCACATCCAAAACCGGAACTCTAAAGCCCGTGTCTTCTTCCCTATACGATGCCACCCCCTGGTTATCAGAGAAAGTGGAGGTTCAGATAAATTGAGCAAACTGAGGCTCAGAGATCACAAAGCTAGGTAGTGATAGAACCAGATTTTGAATGTTGGTCTCCCTATTCCAGGTAAAGTGTTGTTTTTCTACTTGTGTCACAGTTGTCACATATGAGATCACCAACAGATAGATTAAATTATGTAAATTACATCACTTTAAAGCTACAATATTCTAAAGCTTAGATTCAATTGGCCTAAATAAAACATCTGCAGGGCTTCCCTGGTGGCTCAGTGGTTGCGAGTCCGCCTGCCGATGCAGGGGACACGGGTTCGTGTCCCGGTCCGGGAAGATCCCACATGCCGCGGAGCGGCTGGGCCCGTGAGCCATGGCCACTGGGCCTGCGCGTCCGGAGCCTGTGCTCCGCAACGGGAGAGGCCACAACAGCGAGAGGCCCGCGTACCGCAA
>NW_006774564.1:3478870-3485469 GCF_000442215.2 Lipotes vexillifer | reverse complement strand
CATGGCCGCTGAGCCTGCGCGTCTGGAGCCTGTGCTCCACAACGGGAGAGGCCACAACGGTGAGAGGCCAGGGGACCCAAAAAAAAAAAAAAAAAAAAAAAGAACTGTGGGAAAAGCCCTACATCATGAAAAGATTAGATGGGGTGGGAGACAAAGGGCCTCCCATTATTACTAAGTGCCTACTGTGTCCTAGTGCTGTGCTAGATATTTTGCCATCAGAGTTCACTTGCTCTTCCCACCACTCTGTGAAGATTAGGAAGAATTCTATTTCACAAGCAAGAAAACTAAGATGGTGGCAGATGAAGGGATTTTCCCACAATCACTCAGCCAGTGGGGTATGATTTGAACCCAGGCGAGTCCGATGCTAAAGTCCACATTTTTTCAATATAACACACTGCCTTCCACTGCAACACGACTGGCAGAATTATATTTTCTGCATCCTTTGATTAAAATAAAGCACACAATAATATCTGGCATTCTTGCCCAAACAATATTAATGCTAATGTTAGGGATTCATTAAATAGTAACTCAACAACCATTCATAAGAGCACTCACTCTGTGCCAGGTATGAGCTAGGAACATAAAGTTGAACAAATGGTCCCAAATTTCATGGAACTCTAGGAGAAATAACATGTCTTGGTGTCGCCATTAATGAACCTCCACATTCTTGGGAGTGTGGGACACATTTGTGTCATCTGGTTTGAAATGGCAAAATAACAAGCTCTCTTAGGAACTGAGTGATTCTGGATAGCTAAGTTTCTGGATAGCTGAGAATTTACTCTGGTAAGCAACAGATCTTCGATTTCACAATTTTTATTACTTAATCATTTCTCAATGCTCTGTCAATTCTCCCAGGACATTCTGAGCTCCAAAGTCTCAGATCTTATATTCCCCATTCTCAGTGATTCCCCTTTACTATTATAGCCAATGGATGGATGGGTAGATAAATGGATGGGAGAGAATAAGGTCTTTATAACAGGTATTTCACATGAGAAATTCTGAATTCAAGCACTTTCCAATCTTTCTTAAAGAGTTCTTTAAATTGGTTTGTTTGTTTGTTTTTAAGGAATAACATAATTTACACTTCTCTTGAGGAGCTGGGTCATTATTAGCATTCTGTTATGAGAAAAATAATGTGCTATGATTCAGAAAACCAAGTAACCTTGGGCAAATCATTGCATATATTAGGAACCTTAGACTGCTCATTTTTAAAATGAAGGAGCTGAGCTAGAATTCTCTGAGGACTTTTCCAGCTCCATAATTGTATAACTCTTTGAACAATAAAATTAGTTACTATAATGGTCGATTCAAACAAAACTATCCTTCTCCAGAGCCTTGTGCAGTATGTGAATTAGTTTGGCTGCGTTCTCCACAGTCCAAGATTAACACGGTTTTTGAGTTCTTGAGTCCATGATTTATAGTTTTTACTATTACCAACCTAACTTTCAGCTCTCCCTCCTTCTCATTTTAACTTGTAACCTGTAATTTCCTTCAACTTAAAAAAACAAAAAACAAACAAACAAAAAACAGGCTTAATGAAAAGGAATGGAACCTACATTTATGAGTACCTTCCAAGTGACAAAATATGCATTACTTCAATTAATTTAATCTGTATAACACTGCAAATAGGTATTATCTCATTTAATAAATGTGGAAACCCAAGATCAGAGTTGCCCAAGACTGTCAGTGGCAGAGCTAGGAGTCAAAGCCAGGTTGATGTATCCAAGGCCCACAGTGCTGTGTAGTAGAATAGGGAGTAAATTAAAAGTCCTCAGCCTTGAAGTCAGAATCTAGGAACTCTAATGGTTACATAAATTAAGCTTAGCTTATTGCATTTACATGAAGTTTAAGACATTCATTTTATCTCTTCTTTGTAGAGAAGGGCTTTATTATTTTTTTTTAAATAATAAGTGCTATTTTTCTAAGCACTTTTTTACTTAGCTTATTTTATATAAAACCCAGGAGGCCTTTAGGTAGTTATCAAATGGGCAAGGATGCCAAAAAGCTTAGTGCTAGCTAGGTAAGAAATTAATTTATATGTATTATTAAAACTGGTGAATCATGTATTAAACATTGAAGGGAAAAAATTAAACCCTTTACCAAATTTTACTACTTTCCTCTTAACTAAGGTCATTAAATATAACTATATATTCGAAAAGACTGAAAACTCAATAAGGTTTAACTATCAGGGCTGCTGCATAAATACGCTCAAGAATCCAGCTTCATGTTTTAGAATCTACTGGGATGGAACTGATAAACAGCAATTATGTCACATTCTTTCTTTAAACAGTGTCTCTGGAAGCACCCAGATCTTTTCATGTTGGTGCTCATTCTGAGCTCCAGAAATCTCAGTTCTTGCTTCCCCCTCACTGCAGATGAATAGCTGTATTCTACTGAATCTCCAAGTACAGTTTATGGGCAAATGAAAGACTCTATTGCCAAGTACTCTGTCATCATAAATAATCTCAAGTCAATCATTTCTTGTGTGGTTGCCATGAACTGAGTTAACTAAATTTCTCTAGCCAACAAATACTTTCTCATATTTGCAGGTCAAATGCCAGGGAATTTAATAATCTTCTGCTGAATCTACACTTTGGAGTATCAATAAGTGATGGATTATTCTAGATCCACGTTCCTTTGTTGTCAGGCACCACATATACGATTAAGTGAATGTTGCACTAATTGAATGATAACATTACCATAAAAGAAAAGGCTTACTAAGATAAGCAGACACTATGAGCTGGTTGCCAGGGGGCACATGTCGCCTCAGACCTGCTGGGAACTGATAAAAATGGCTTGAGAGCTTCTGGTTTGTTCAGTGGATGTTCACTAAAGAACACCCCTGGGCTCTGCAGACCACAAACCAAAAGATGTACTACTAGTGCACAGAGCTGAACTTCTCAGAATCAGTGTTTTCATAACACCTGGTTGCCTCTGGGATTTTCATTGATTAAATATTCCCTTCAAGACCCCTTGGTAGTCAGAAGGTCAAAAAATGTACAAATGTAACTTGTAAAGTTTGGAACAGCCGCTCCCTCTCATGACAGTAATAATGGTCACCATCATGGGTAGTGGATGAGATAGACTGAGGCCAAGTCCAAACTCAGGAGGGCTGGGTGGTAATAATGAGAACCAGGTGAACTTGCAGGGACTGGGGGAGAGTCAGGGACTCAGGGATTGTGGCTTTAGAGGGCTGGCATCTGAGTGAGGGAATGAGAGGAAGCCAAAAAGACATGAGGCATGGCAAACAGGTGAGAAAAACAGCATGAGGCTACAGTGAAGCTGGACAGTAAAAACAGGCTGGTGTGCTGACGTTGACAGCTCTCTTCAGCTCACACGCGAGAACAGGAAAGCCTGTGGAGAAGGGTGCTCCAGGCTGGCCCATCTGAGGTCACAGAAGGTAAAGGGGATTGGGGGTGAAAGTGGAATAGCTGACCGCACAGATCCAGACAGGACTTTGGAGTATACAGCCAAGGACAAAAGGACCAGGGAAGGAGGAGATGTCAATCAACAGAAGGGCACAGGGAGGATAAGGAAAGGTTCTGACAGGTGGGAGGCAGAGGCGGCAAGCCAGGAGGTTAGAGGCAGAGTGAGCAGGCCTCCAGCTCTCCGTGCTTTACTTTACATGCCCACTAAGCAGTCCGACTCCGTAGTCTCTGCTCCCTCAGCTTTTAACATATTCAAGAGAATAGGCCACCCTCTGATGCTCCAGGCCACACACCAGGCAGATGTAATTGAACGTCTTCATGGCCAAATGCCAACGGTACAGCCCTACTCCAGTACTATCGTTATCAGTGCTCAGAATAACTGCCTTCTTTGGGGACATCACCGGAGGCTGAATGTCTCTGTACATCCTCCGTCTCACACACACTCTCCCCACCTAGTTTTCTTTCACAAACCTTCTTCCTCTCTAGTAACCACTCATGCCTGTCCTCTTCCGGGTCTCATCTCTCTCACCCAGCTGCGTGCACTTTTGCACCGGCCTTGCAGCATCCAGTGATTTACTTCCTTTCTCATTCTTGCAAAAGCCTCACTCCAGGGTCAAATCTGCTTTCTCCCAGCCCCTCAAAAGCAGAAACTCCGTGTAATGTATCTTTCTGCTTTCAGTGCCCTGCACACAAGAGGAGGTACTAGACAAACGACTGTGGAAAGGAGAGCTATACCATGGGCCAGGCACACACATAATCCATTCTGTGATGTTAACGTCATGCCCTGAACATCAGCAAATTAACAATGCATCCGAAAAGGCATCACCCACCTACCAAACATTTGCCATGCCCATCACTCTAACTCAAGTCTCCCTTCCCATCCCCCCCATTTTATAAGGGCACGTCTGAGGTAAAATCCATGCTGTGTAGCCTAAAAGCAACACAGGGTCAGGGGCTGAGGTTTATTCACCTTTGAATCCTCAGCATCTACCACAAAGCCCAATATTTAGCAGACAAATGGATAATTTGATTAACCAATCAATCATATGCACAAATTTCCATGAAAACAGAGCCAAACAGAAAGCAGAAGAGCTTTGAAACTACCAAAAATCCAATAATCCACAAACTAGATAATCAGACTCTAAAATAACTGAAATCTGGTTTCATTATTTTAGATGTTTCTATTTTAAATACAGCAAACTTCAGTGCAAAATAATAATGTCATTTTACATTTGCAGAACAGGCCTTGGTTTCTCCAAGCATGTTCCCAGTCATTTGCTCATGCAATTCACCATCTATCAGCTGAGCTTGGTAGCAGGAATAGGAAACTTCACTGAATTTGGAATTAGGACAATTGGACTCAAGTCCTGTCTTTACCACTTCCTATCCGTGACCTTGAGAAAAGTCCTTTAGCCAGTGCACATCTCAGTTTCCTTCTCTGTAGAGCAGAGATAAGACCTTGTTCTTCCTGCCTCTTATGAGGATCAAGGAGGTGGGGGGAAAGGAAGGAAATAAAATCTTGCCGAATACCTACTATGCCCAGGCATTTTATATATTATTGATTTCTCACCACATCCTGCAAAGTAGATTTTACTATTTCTTGCCTATTACAGGGGGAAACTGAGACTCAGCAAGGAAACTAACAATTCTATGACCTTGGGAAAGTTAAGTACCAGAGCTGGGATTTAAACATTTCTGGCTTGTCCCAAAGCTCTCCTCATGAAAGGTGATGCCTCCTTGGGGGAGAAAGGGAAGCTGGGACGAAGTGAGAGAGTGGCACGGACATATATACACCACCAAATGTAAAATAGACAGCTAGTGGGAAGAAGCCGCATAGCACAGGGAGATCAGCTCGGTGCTTTGTGACCACCTAGAGGGGTGGGATAGGGAGGGTGGGAGGGAGACGCAAGAGGGAGGAGATATGGTGATATATGTATATGTACAGCTGATTCACTTTGTTATACAGCAGAAACTAACACAACACTGTAAAGTAATTATACTCCAATAAAGATGTTAAAAAAAAAAGAAGGTAATGCCTCCTAAGTGAGATCTAAATGTGTGTAAAAAATTTAGCTGCTTTTTAGCACATTGCCGTATATGTAAGTATTTTCTATCATTGCTGTAAGTATGGAAGGTGGAGACAAAGAGAAGCAGGTATTTGCTAAGGTCACATGTCAGGGACAGAGCTAGGACTAGAACCTGGGTCTCATGACTCCTGGCCTGAAGTCTTTTCATTAAACCACACCCCCAGGAAAAGGCTCCTGACTTAGTGGGCACAGAGGCATGATGCTTGTTTATTCAGGCCAGCTGTTCCAGACCTATTTTAAGACAAGCACTTTGAAAATCATGGAAGGTGAGTATCAAGTGTTTCATTAAATATTCCATATTAATTGACCCTTTAGGGCACTCCCCTGTGAGCAGCATATGCTGCCGGCTTCCTGTTAAGCAAACCACTCAAAAGCTGACTACACTTCTTGCAACATATATTTTGAAAGCACATCCAGATAGCAGCATAAAATACAATTCTAAAATAGTTTTTCCATGAAATTCAGAAGTAGCTGCTTCCTTCGCTTTTCATGGTTCTGTCCTGTAAATGCTTGAGACGGGGAAAGGCAGAATGTGAATTTGTGACTGTCCTTAATACCATTCAGGGTCTGTGTTAACAGGGGAAAAAAGAGTGGGATATGACATTCCAATTAACAGCTAACAATAGATGCCTGTGAATTTACAAGAAGAATGATTATAATACATAAAAGAAAAAAAAAGACAATCACTTGAAAACATGCCATTTAAAACAATGGTGTTCCTGTTGCCCAGGGAAGTGTAAGCAGTCCTGACCCTGCTCAAGCGTAGGGCATTAAACTATGTGCTCGAGACCAGCTGTCACGAGGCACAGTGTTAAAAGGCCGAAAGGGACCAGCATACACTCATTTTCTCCTTTCCTTTCATTAACTTTCCTTAGTTTTTCTATCTGCTTTTTTCCTTTCCCCACTGTATACCTGTCAAAAGCCTATCTCCCATTTCATACTGATTCGTGTGATAAATGTGTATAAAACCATCCAGCTGATACATTCAATACCCTAAACCAAAATTGTTACCCAATATCCAACTCAGTATGGAGGTGCTATAATCAACAGCCACAAAACCAATGACAGCCTTCCTCCACAGGAA
>NW_006774564.1:3476674-3478849 GCF_000442215.2 Lipotes vexillifer | reverse complement strand
GGAATGCCATGAGAGCAAAAGAGAGTGAAAAAAAAAAAAGAAAAATTCCTCACAGCTCACATTCAGATATGCCAACAGCCTTGTGGATGGGAACTCAGTTCACTATAAATGTTTTAATTCTAATCTTGCCTCTACCACTACTTGTTAGTACAAGTTACTAACTCCTCTTAGCCTTGGAGAGTATCGCGGGGATGAATATCAGCGCCCGTCTCATGGTGTTGTGATGACTGGATGACATAATGCAAGGAAGGTGTTAACACACTGCCTGGAGTGTTTCTGCAGAAACAGGAGTAATAACTGTAGTAAAAGTAGTAAACATTTATTGAGCATTTGTTATGTGCCAAGCATAGGGATAATTAGTTCATTTAGTCCTCACAACCACTCCAGGAGGTAGGTTCTTTTATCACGCCTGCTTTTGAGATGAAGAATTTGAAGGACAGACAGGTTCAGGCACTTTCTGGAAGTCACTCAGGTGGTAAGTAGCAGAGTAATGTTATCTGCTATTATTAGTAATGCCACTTAAAGAACAGATGTTTTTGGTTTTTAATGACAGAGTGCTTAGCACATCTTATTAAATTTTATATAGGTGTGTTTGACAAGGTAGTAAACTAAGAGTTATCATTTTCAGTAAGTTTCATTAATGCCTACTTATGTATGCATGTTTCGTATGAGTCCCTGGGTCAAATGCTAGAGATGTATATAAATGAAAAAGCGTATGATAGCCTCAAGCAGGTCACAGCCTGGAAGGGAGAGAGATAAGAAAAAGATTGCAAAACAGTGTATGGAATGCTGCCCTCCACCCATGTACACTATACAGTAGTAAGTGATCAGCCACACCTGTGGAAGGAGTTAGGCGGCCCTCACTGCAAAGGGCCCTTGAACCAAGTCTTCCTTCAGACTAATGAGAAAGGACCCTTCAAGTTGAGAAATAGGCAAACGCAATAGCAGCATAGTTCAATTGAGAAGCCACGAAAAGGTCAGGAGCACACAGTTGAAAGAGCTTTGAGACATGAAGCAGGACCAACCCACAGGTCCCTGCAATGCCTACCAAGGAGCTTGGATTTTATCCCATGGTCCATGGGAACAGTTATAAGGAGGTTATACTGACCTGCCCCAGTAGTTCAGGTCAAACTTGAGGAGTCCTTAGTCACGCTCCATCATACCCAATGCTCATCAGCAAGTCTTTTTGGCTCTACCTCGAAAATGTATCCTGTGCATGCAAACAAAAAGATCCAGGAGAGGGCTTCCCTGGTCATGCAGTGGTTGAGAGTCTGCCTGCCGATGCAGGGGACGCGGGTTCGGGCCCCGGTCCGGGAAGATCCCACGTGCCGTGGAGCGGCTGGGCCCGTGAGCCATGGCCGCTGAGCCTGCGCGTCCGGAGCCTGTGCTCCACAATGGGAGAGGCCACAACAGTGAGAGGCCCGCGTAATGCAAAAAAAAAAAAAAAAAGATCCAGGAGAGAACGGAAGATGTAGGAAAGCACAGAGATAGAGTGAAGGAGGAACTGGCCTTTGCTAGGAGCATTGATAATTCACCCACAGAAGAGGACAGAAAGCATCGTCTACGGGCAAGATGCGGGAAGGTGGGCGCCTGAGGAAGCTCTCCTCTGACTGTGTCTGTTTTCTCGGTGGAATAGGAAGCAAGATCACCAGTTGAGAGGGAGAATGAAGATGCAGGTTGAAGAAGAAAAGGTACCAGACAGGCATCTGGGAGAGTCAGAAATTGAACGGTCTAGGGCAGTTTTCAAATTGGTCTCAGTACCCCTTTACACTCCTAAAAAAATAATGAGTGAGAATCCTCAGCAGCTTTTATTTATAGGGGTTATATCTATCAACACCTAACATACTAGAATTCTAAAATGAGAAATCTTTAAAACATACACAAACACACAATCACAGGTCAGCAGCATGTAGCTTTGGGAAAACTCCACTATACGCTCGTGGGAAAGGAAGAGTGAGAAAAGGCAAACATTGTCTTAATAATATTATTAAAAGAATGTTCGACCTTAGGGAACCCCTAAAAGCATTTTAGGGACTATCAGAGGCCCCCAGATCACACTTTAAGAATGTCTGGTCTAGAGACAAGTACTCAGATGGCTGGGTTGCCTGAGGCGCCCACCTGAGGTTAGGGATCGTGAATTTAAAGTGAGAGCACTCAGGTGGTATGGGTTTTCCT
>NW_006774564.1:3476122-3476664 GCF_000442215.2 Lipotes vexillifer | reverse complement strand
GTTCAGCAGCTGAATTGCAGGCAGGGAGTAAGTAGAGAGTTGGATTTAACCAGGGTTATATTTTACCCAAATGAGTATCACCAACCAAGAGAAGCTAAGGAAGTAACTATAATGACCATGGTATTTAAGCTGAGTAGGAGGGAAATGAAGACACGAAGGCAGTCAAGAGGTGGTGGGACCAACAGTTCAAAAGATTGTTGAATTTTAGGTATTAGTAGAATAATCCAGAAAGGAAGGATTAGTAAGAGAGTAGGATGCTTGAAACAGAATACGGAAGGTAACCAGTAACAACTTCAAACTCAACATCCAAAACTGATTGTGCCCCTTTCCCTTTGTCATCTGTACCTCCTCTCTATTCCCCTAGTCACCCAAGCCTGAAACCTGAGGCTCATCCTAGATACTTTCCACCAGTACTGCACCTAAGAGGTCCCAAAGTCTGGTGCATTACAACTCTTCATTCTCTCTCATCTTTCTCATTCCTCCCTATGCTTCCACTCCCACCTCTTCTCTGGCCTCGCATCCACTGGCCTCCTCCTCCCCTA
>NW_006774564.1:3463512-3476112 GCF_000442215.2 Lipotes vexillifer | reverse complement strand
CAGCAGGAGTCTTTCTCATGCCCAGCTCCACCCCATCCAATTCATCCTTCACTCTGCTGTCGCTGAACTTTCCACAGTGAACTCTGATCACGTGATTCTCATCCCTCCATCCAAGCAGTAACTATAACCACAGAGATGGGGGCATAAAACAGGCAGATATAGGCTGTCACCATGAACGTGCAGTCCATCAGGGTATGAAAAGGAGGTAACGCCACAGTGTCATGAGATGATAACAGGGAAGAGGATACGAAAAAAGGCAACGAAGGAGAAAACTCTAAAATTCTTAAGGTATGTTTAAAGAGAAGCCAGCAGAGGAAGCTGAGAAGGAATACAAAAGGTACAAGAGGGACTTCCTGGTGGTCCAGTGGTTAAGAATCTGCCTTCCAATGCAGGGGGATGCGGGTTCGATCCCTGGTTGGGAAATTAAGATCCCACAGGCCGCAGGACAACTAAGCCAGCGTGCCGCTACTACTGAGCCCGCGTGCCGCTACTACTGAGCCCGCGTGCCGCAACGAAGATCCCACGTGCTGCAACTAAGACCCCACGCAGCCAAATAAATAAATAAATAAATGTTTAAAAGGTACGAGAGAACCAGAAGAGTATAGTGTGATGAGAGTTAAGAGTTTCAGAACGGAAGGAAAAGTCAATAATGTAAATGGCCACTGTGAGTTTAAGAAAAATAATCTAAAAAGAGTATGCTGTATTTGAAAGTTAGGAAATTGGTGGTGATCTAGACTGGATCAATCCTATCTGCATTACAAACATGATATAATTTTCCCCATCTTAAAATAAAAAGGCACTTGCTCATTTTGTTCACTCTGACAACCATGGGATTGCACCTCACCAATAAAGTTTCAGCACTTCAATCCTTTACCCCAGGCTCTGGTTCCTGGAGAGCCCAGGTTAAGCCATCAAGTATGCAGACAGAACAAGTGCTTAAGATGCCTGAGCTACTCCACATGAAAAGATCTTGATCGGGGTCAAGTTTAAATTTATGCTGGCCAAGAGAATAATCCAACAAATGGCAAAGAGGTTACTGACTCCTGAGAAGAAAGGTTAAATAATGACATTATTTTCTGAACTGACTAGCTAAAAATATAACTGGCACACCATTCTTTTTGGACAATGACAGCCTTTTTTCTCTCTTCTGTATAACCCAGTAATCTTCACACAGCAGTACCTGGGGCGGGGGGGGGGGGGAGGGGGGGAGGATGCAGACACGCATTTGGGAAGCACACCTTGATGCTAAAACTCATATAAAATAGTTTTAAAACAATGTACAGTTATGTATAGCAGAAATAAAACTCTCTTTAACTTTAAGAAGTAATAACAGCAATAAAAACCCAACTGTGTGTTAGGAGCTTGGAAGGAAATCCTGAGAACAAAAGTGACGAATTCTTTTAGAAATGCTGCATCACCAACACATGGTGCTCCGTGGAAAATACACATTAAATATATTTCATTTATATCTTCTTATATACATACATATTTTTCCCACACATATACATATATACAAGTGTGCCATATGATAAAATTTGTCTAAATCTTAAAAGAGTTCTTATAATAGGTATTAAATAAAAATTCTGTATGATAAGAAAACCCTCTTGATCTCTTTTCCCCTACTAACCACTACCCCATTTATCTGCTCTCTCCACAGCAAAATCACCCCCTAACACATGTCTATACTCGTGGTCTAGATCCTCTCCCATTCGCCCATCACACACCAAATCTGTTTTTGCCAAGGTCACCAAAGAACTTCATATTGTTTAATACAATATTCTACCTTCAATCCTTTTTTCACTTGAAGAGCAGCATTTGACGTGTCTAACCACTCCTTCTAGAAACACTTTATTCACCTGGTTTTGCTAGAACCATACTCTGCTGACTTATCTCCTTCCCCGTGACCATTCCCTCCCAACTCCTTACAGGTTCCCATCTCTCTACCCTTGACACATGGGCAGGCCCCATGGCTCACGCATCTGATCTTTTCTTTCTACACTACTCCCTAGGTGATATCACCCAGTGCCGAGATTTTAAATACCACCTATACCCTGATGACTGCAAACCTTTCCTCTCCATCTCCAACTTCTCCAGCTGCCTGCTCAGCATCTAGATGCCTGCTGGGCATTTCTGACATAACTAGCTCCAGACTGTCCTCCCCCTCTCCCTACCCACAACCCCCAAAGCTCTTCTTTCTCCCATCTTCTCCATCTCAGTAAATGGCAACTCCATCAATTCAATTCCTCAGGCCAGAAACCCTGGATTCATTCCTGGCTCCTCTCTTCTTCTCATACTGCTCATCTGATTCCATCAATAAACCCTGGCTGGCTTTATCTTCAAAATATTCCTAGGGTTGGGTTCCTTCTCACCACCTGCCCTGCTATCACTCTGGTCAGAGCCGCCATCACCACTTGCCCGAATGATGGCCTTAGCCTGACTCTTCCATCCTGGCTGCTCTGTGGTCTATTCTCAACATAGTAGCCAGAGTGACCCTGTTGAAAAGGTAAGTCAAGCCACGTGATTCCTATTTCACCCAGGGTGAACGTCCTTACAATGGCCCACAAGTCCTAAAAATCTGGCCCCCATTTTCCCTCTCACCTCATCCCTACCACTCCTTCCCACACTCACTGTCCTCCAGCCCACTGGCCTCTGGCTGTTCCTTCAGTTTACCCACCATTTAATTACCTCAAGACCTTGGTGTTCCCTCTGCCAGGAATTTTCTTCTTCCAAACATCCACATTCCTGCCTTCTCTCACTCCCTTCAGGTCCTGCTCAGTTGGCATCTCCTCAGAGAAGCCTTTCTTGACTACCTTCCATAAAATCAAATCACATTTCCCTCTAGTCCCTTACCCAGGTTCATCTCTCTTTGCACATCACATTCTACAGCCATTCATTTATTTATTGTCCCCCAATAAAATATAAGTCCTTTTAGGTCAGAGACTCCATTGAGTTTGTTTACTGCTCCATGCCAGTGCCTACAACAGTGCCTGGCACATAGTAGGAACAAACATTTGTTCAAGGAACCCTTGAAACCTGAATAAGTCATTTTAAGAAAATTCGAAGTTTACCTACACTGTACATAGTGGTCAGTAAATTTATCAAATGTGTTATTCCCATCCTATGACATAATATAAAGCAAAATTTAAAATTACAAAATAGTAAGATTAAGATAATTTCATTGATGATACATCCATGGTTAATTATAGGCATTTATGGAGAACTTCTTAACCACCAAAAGTGACATCAAGCCCACAACCCACAGTCTTCCACGTTGCACCCCCAGTACAACTAGCACAGGAAGGCTCTTCTCTTCCAGAGTCATGTATGTGCTTGGTATCCTAGCTAGAACACTGTTTTAGATGAAAAATAAATCTGTCTAGTGTATACAGAGACCAGATTTCATGGATTGTGTGGATTTTCATGGATCATCTGGGTTTTATTTAACTTTTTTTCTTTATAATAAAAGGAATATGTTAAATGTGTAACTAAATGTGATTAATGTTTACCACCTTAACTAATAAAAACAAATCTAAATCAGGGTTAAAAAAAAAAGGACCTATTTTGAACTAAAGAAGATTGTCCTCTTACCAACATAGTAAGACGCAAAAAAAGGCTGATGTCCACAGCCAAAAGGAACAATTACTAAGTAAGAGAATCGGGGTCCCATTTATAATTTTATTTTGGAGGACAATTGATTAACTTAAGACTCCAAGATTCAAACCTAAAATTGTTTAATTATTTGCAGGGTTATTATTTTTTAACACAAACAAGGCAGAAGGCTAACAAAGAGAGTGGGATAAATCCCACTCATTGGAGGTACACACTCTTATTAAAAGAGGCTATTCGTAGCCTCTTTCTGAAAACTTAAAAACAATAAGACATCTATACGCTAAAATTTTTTGTGTCAACATCTGTTCATAACAGTCTCAAATACCACAAAACTCTGAAGTGAGAGCCTCCAGTTTTTTCCTGGCTCAGAAGATCAGGTGCTAAAAGGAAATAGTTTATTTCAAGTTAATATCTTCAACAGACCCTAGGCTGGATGGACAGAACAAGTCTTAGACACGGCAAAAGCCACAAATACTAGTAATGACAGCTCTAAATTCAGAAGAGTAAAGTCTGCTGGGACGTATGTCAGGGTTTCACTGGGTTATTAGGTTATTCACTATATAGTATGGATAGAGCTCATGGCACAGAAGCCTTATAACCAGAACCTTCACCAAGAAAGATATGAGTAGTTAGAGGCAGAAATAGAGATGTCAGCCCAAAGGAACTTGTAGACCTTGCAACTGTTTTAAAATTTTGATTGTAACCTATTACTCTTAATGTGACAATAGCAGAAAAAAAATGTTTTAAGTAATTTTGCTAATAGTGAACACCTATTAAGTGCATAGTATCTGCTGCAGGTCACTGTAGGCATGTTAAATACATCAATGAATTATTTAATGAAAACATGCACTAAATCTCATTTAAGGATTTAAGGACAACCTCTATCTATAATACAAGCTCACCTGTCCAGCACTCAGCTGTTCAGAAACCTTATCTCTCTGCAATGTGGCCAAGAATCAAGAAGGCAACAAAAAGAGACATCACCATATTCAGGTACTAACTTTCCACGGTTCACTTTTGGGAGAAGCCCGCACTCACAGAAAATTACTGCACTTAATTTGGAACCAGAAAGCTCAGGGTTAAGAACCCAAAAGCACAACAGCCTAAGGAAGGTCATTCAGCTGTTTAGTTCATTATAACCTGGTGGCTTATATGATAGAACAGTGTAATAATTCCTTTAGGGCAAGGATCCTGAGGTGTTCATTGTGGTACTCCCAGTAGGGAATAGAGTTCTTAGAGCAGCATATGTGCTCAATTTTCATTAATGATGCTTATAATGACAATCCTTTGTCAACAAAAAGATTAAATTACATCTACTATATTCTACAAGGGGAAGAAAGAGCAACAAAAATTTGAAAAAAACTTCATCCATTGTTACAATTCAAGTAAAGGTTAGAAGCTTGAAATAGGGAGATCCTCAGCTGTCCAGAATACTTCATTATTGAGAACAACTTACTGAACAGCCCCTAGGGGTTCCGGGCAACTGAAGTTTCAGGACATGAGCACAGTACTGTACTCCCTGCTGGTGGGCCAAGGCATCCTGAGGCCATAGGCCAGGTGGAAAATGGGAATCTGCAGACTGGATAATCATCTGCAGCTTCCTACAGAACTCTGTTGAGAGCAGCAACTCCCAGCTTAATGGAAATGTCTGTTAAACCCTTGGGCAGGATATCCTGAATTGGGACAACACTTAAGTGGTCCATGGAGTTAGCAGTCACCACCCAGGCTCATGGGAGAGTACGAAATAAATTATCTCACTTCTAAAACCATATGGCTCTCACCACTTACAAGCCTGTTCTTTCTTGGGGACCACTAACCAGCAGGTTGAAGGTAGACAGGCAAGGGATGCAGAATTTGAGGTGCAGAGAGGCCCTGATGAAACGCTGACATCAAGAAGAGAGGAATGTGTGTGCCCTAACTTTAGAAACATAGTTATTCGTTATATAAAGTCAGTTCCGCTGTAAAAGGCACTGTTGTGGTTGCTAAATAGCTGAGGCTCTGTATTATTCAGGATTAGTGGTAAAGTGTGTCATGGAAGGGACTGTTTCCTCTCCCTTGTAAGTTGAAAGTGGTTTTTTACATTCTGAAAGAGAAAACAGATGTATTGACTTGTGTTTAACTGCTTTCTGCATGCAAACTTTCTGACGGGACCAAGAAACTACCATTCCACTGAGTTGAGACTTTTGAGCTTACTCTAGGGTGCACACAGCCTTCCGGAGTTGCATTTTCTTAACCCCTCACAGAGGCACCTCCAGGAAAGGCTCCAGCCACAGGAGCCAAGAGTGCACCACACCACCTGAGCAACCACCAAATGAAGGAAAGCGGAATCTGGAGCGAAACTTCTCGTTTCCTGTCGCTGCTGGGAGAGACTAGACTTGCTCCTTCTCACATGGCTTAAGCCTAGCTATAAACCCAACCATGTAGCTTGCCAGCTGGCCACAAGCTCAGGGGGCTTTCGGGGCAGCCGCCTTGTTGTGATCCCTTTTCCGCCCATTGGCCAGTGTCATTCCTGTACAGATAACGGTACCGGAACGCCCTCCACTTACTAGAGTCCTCTTTATGTCATGGTTCCGCTTTCAAGAAAACATGGGGACGAAACGCAAAGCAAAAGAACAGACTAAAGGCAAAATTACCCCCATCAGCTCCTTTCATGCCTCTCCATCGTTACTATAAAAGAGCTGGATCAAATTCCTTTCGTTGCCTCCCGCCACACACGCGCGCGCGCGCGCACACACACACACACACACACACACACACACATACACACACAGGTAGGTGCAGGGCACCCTAAGACATCTTGTTCCCGCCTCACAGAAAGCCCTTACGAAATCCTCATACCGTCTCAGGACGCAGGGCCCTAGCCTTCAGCTAAAGAGCTAAACCATCTCAAGTCAAGGTACAAGAAGCCGAAGTGGTCCGCAAAGCAGAAGGCTGCGAGGCAGGGGAAACCGAACGCACCTAGATGTTTGCATTTACACAAAGAAATTACCCGGCTGATTAATGCGATTTGCCGGCTGGAGGCGGAGGCGCCCGCGCCGGCCTCCTTACCTGGGACATCTGCGGCCTCAGGTTGATCTCCTTCAGGTTGATGGAGTGCGCCCGGAGGTTGTTGAGCAGCTGGCAAAGCAGGACTCCATCGCGGAGGGTCTGAGCCAGGTCGAACACCTGCGCCGAGTCCCAGGTCACCCGGTGGTTGGAAGGCAGCACCTTGCAGTGGATGAGCCACAGCGCGCACTGCTTCCACGGCTCCATGCCCGACGGCTCCGGGACGCTGCCAGGCCGGGGCAGGCGGCGAGGATGCAGCGGCGGCCGCCGCGGTTCCTCCGCCTCCCCGACGCCAGCCGCGGTCGGCCCGTTTCCTGCAAGTGTACGACTGTGGGAGGGAGCAGGAGCCGCGGCAGGCGGACGGGGTGCCCCGCGCGGGGGTTGGTTCCGGTCTCGGCCCGGGTCCACAGCTGCCCGACCGCCGCTGCAGCGAGTCCCGCGCGCTCTTCGTGCGTCCCGGCCGGCTCGGCGGCGGCGACCGAGCACAGGCTTCCTACTCGCGAGCCCGGCGCCGGGCGACTGAGCATGCCCAGCGCGCCGGCCAGTCTCGCTGCCGTCTGCGAATCCCCAGAGGCGCGGGTGGGAGAGCGCGCGCCGCCCTGGCCTGGGGTCGGCGGCCCGGGCGGGGAAGGGGAGGGGAGGGGAGGAGAGAGGAGAGGGGCGGCGGCGGCCAAGGGGATCCCAGGGCCCCCGCCTACCACGAGCCCTCAGGTTGGCGGAGCTCACCCAGCTCCAGGCGCCCGGGGATCTTCTCTCCGGACGCCTCCCCGGTTTGGGAAGAGCGCATCTGAACAGTGTAGTCCGGTGGGGGCTCCTGTTAGGACCTCCTAAACGGCAAGGACAGTTTTTAAAGGGTCCGAGAGGTGCCGAGGATTAATTGGGGCATCCGTACTCCACAGAGAAATGGAAAGAAAAAAAAAAAAAAAGGCAAGGGGCATGTTGAGAACGCAACGCTTAAAGTTACAGAGATCCTTACCCTCTCACCCCCTTCCACCCTCTAAATTCTCTTCCCACAGATAGTTCCTGTTCCTCCAAGTTTGTTGCTCGTAAAGATGTTTTGGCACCTTAAAGTGAGTGTGTGGAGACGCCTGCTGAAACCCTTCCCCGCCCCCCCCCACCCCCCACCACAAGCATATTTCGACGCGGGGTGTTTTTCACTTAGAGATAGTTTCCTTCTGCCCTCTCAGGCTCGGAACTGTTCGGCGTCGCAGTCCGAGCCCTTAGGCTGACAGCACAAAAACCTGCTGGGGAGAAATAGGCCTGTGAAACGCCCACGGAGCCACGGCGGCCACACTGCGCATGCGTCGGTGACGGGCCCGGGTTTGAGCGCAATTAATCTCAGTCCTCAGCTACACCGGTTGGGCTAAGCTTTGGGACCCTTAGTGGAACATGACCCCAGAACTCTAGTGCTGGCTGAGCAGCGCATTCTCATTTCTTAAATTTGGGGGGGGACTCCTAACTGCCCCCTTTTACTCCCACTGCCCCTCAAAACCAAAAATAGTGTTTAAATTATTTATCGCAAAATATTGCCACATTGAACTCTTGCTGCTCTCTGTAAATGTGGTCCTGGGTCACCGTTTAGAGATATATTCTTTTAAATTTTGAAAATAAAAATAAAATATGAAATCACTTGGTGAGATATTAGATCATTTTTTATTGTACTATTACATTACTATAGCTCAAATTTTCTATTGTGAACCATATTAATCTTATAAGCAGGTCAAAATGTTACTTTTAAAAATATATCTGATCTGTTAAGCACAGGGGTTGTGTCCTTTCCCACTAGCCTGTGACAAGCGTAGCACACTGTGTACACTGAGCATTAAACAACAAATCAGCCTGAGGATCTCCTTTCCTCACGCTGATCCTTCCCCAGCAACTTCCTCTTGTGTTCAAACCAGATTGCATCAATGGTACAATGTTTCCTAACCTGTAATTTTGGCAAATAAATCATACAAAACTTTTTTGCTGTACACCTGAAACGAACAGCATTGTAAGTCAACTATACTCCAATATAAAATAAAAATTAAATTTAAAAAATAAAATAAACTTTACATATGATCTTTAGAAACAAAATCTAACACAACTGAATCGCTATGTAATACAAGGTCCTGCATAAAGAAAAATCAAATTAGCAAAGAAGTTTCATAAAAAAGGAAGAAATAGTCAACAAAAATATAAATTTTGTTTCAGGTGGCATCAGATCACCTTTGGGGGTTGTAGGACACTTCCAAAGCCCAAATGATATATATCAGGAGGCAGATCTGGGTTTAGAGTCTGAGCATGGCAAGTTTCTAGCAACATGACCTGGGGAAAATGATCTAACTCTTCTAACCTTCAGTTTCCACATATGTAAAATGGGAAAAATAATATTCACCTCATAGTGTTGGTGTGAGGATCCAATGATACAGTGCCTTGTTATTCAAGATGCAGTTTATGGACTGACAGCATCACCCAGGAGCTTGTTAGAAATGTAGACTCTTGGGTCCTACCTCCACACCAAATGCATCAAAACCTACATTTTAAAAAGATCCCCAGGTGGGCTTCCCTGGTGGCGCAGTGCTTGAGGGTCCGCCTGCCGATGCAGGGGACGCGGGTTCGTGCCCCGTTTCGGGAGGATCCCACATGCCGCGGAGTGGCTGGGCCCGTGAGCCATGGCCGCTGGGCCTGCGCGTCCGGAGCCTGTGCTCCGCAAATGGGAGAGGCCACAACAGTGAGAGGCCCGCATAACGCAAGGAAAAAAAAATAAAATAAAAAAATAAAAAGATCCCCAGGTGACATATATTTACACTAAAGTCTGAGAAGCACTGATATAATGCCAAGATATGCGATGCCTATCACTTAGTGAGAACTCAATAAACATTAATCAATAGCTTTTAGTTCACAAAAAGGCAGCAATGACCTAATAAATTCTACTTAACTTTTTATAATTTATATATATGACATATATATATTAAAAATATAACTTCAAAACATAATATCTCTCAAGTACAGTAAGCCAGAGAGTGGAAAGAAGGGCAACAGGAAAATATGAGGAAGACCTAGAAGAGAAGGAGGCTGGTGGAAGTGCAGGCATCTTCAAGTAAACAAGGAGCTCAGTGGCAAAAGTTGAGTCATGTGGAAGACAGAGTCAGAAATTCATATGAGAACAAAAATGGCAATGGGCTTTTTTGAGCTGTCATCTGTGGTCCTTCCTTTAAAACCTTACAACCTAATGACAATGAAGTTGAGTGATAGGGTACTAAATTCTGTCAGTGGCACCTCCTTGTCATTCCAGGGCCCCAGTGTTCCAATGAAAGCCATTCTTGCACACATGACATGAGACTCAGGACTCAGTGGTCCCACTGCCCTGCAGGCCTATGTGAGCACCTGAAGCACATCCACACTCTACCATTTACTGAATGCCAAGCCCTCTATTGAGCGCTTCACGTACATTATCTGCAAGTTAGAGTAAGTCACCACCACCACCACCATAGATGAAGAACCAAGATCAAAGGCATTAATCACCTTGCTCCTGGTTACAAAGCTCAGTAACAGCCTGAGTTTCATTGACCTCCACAGCTATGCTGTCTCTGTTCGAAACTGCTCCCCATTGTAATAATTACCTTAGCAAGTTTAATTACTGGTTTAAATGTCTTTCTCCCTGCTAGACTGAAACACCTTGAAGGCAGGAGTGATAACTTATTCATCTTCAAATTCCCAGAACCAGCCCTGGTGCTTGGTGCACCACAAGCACTCAATAAATATTAGTTGAGGGAGTAAATGAATGAACAAATGAGCTATGTTGCCCGTTTTTACTCCTTCGGTTCTCTCTTCCTGGTAGAGCAAAAAGATCAGGAAGTATTCACACCGGTATTTGTTTCACCGGGTATCAGGGCCCCATGAAAGGAAGGTCCGTTGCTTCCTGTGTGTCTCGTTAGCATTTCTGGACCCTCCAGCATAGCAGGCAACCTGCTCCTCTCCAGCCTGGCTCTGCGGTTTGGATCATTGCCTCAGCCCTACACTTTATACAAAAGGGAAATGGGATGGGTGGCATCCCGAGCTGCAGGAAAGACAATAAATGATGGATGTCACATTCTAGGTCTCTTTCCATGTTCAAAATTACACCATAATCAGAAAAGTAAGGATTAGAAAATTCACTAGATTATGCCTCAGTCCTAATGTACCAAATGACTGAAGTAAAGCTGGCGAGAGCCAGGTAAATCCACTGCTTGCTAGAACCTGTGTTGTCGCTCAATCCTTACCATTTTTTCTTTTTATTCTTTCAAATCCTAAGTTTAGAAAAGCACTAAGATTTATCCACCACCAAGAAATTGAGAAACCCAAATTTCTTATTCCTTATTTATTTCTTAATTTATGACACAAAAGACATACATCATTTTGAAGCATATTGAAGATAAATCAGTATAGGAAAGAATTAAAAACACACAAAAATAAATATTGTATACTGCAAACTGAAATCCGCTTCTCTGTCTGTTAGGTTAATTTTCTTCAACTACAATCAAATGTTGGTTGGTTTCACATAAACATTAGGGATGCAGGCTTTAAGTTTCTAGTAATTTGATACTGCTTTAAATGTGAGAGAGTGGCATTGACATATATACACTACCAAATATAAAATAGCTAGTGGGAAGCAACCGCATAGCACAGGCAGATCAGCTCGGCGCTTTGTGACCACCTAGAGGGGTGGGATAGGGAGGGTGGGAGGGAGACGCAAGAGGGAAGAGATATGGGGATATATGTATATGTATAGCTGATTCACTTTGTTATAAAGCAGAAACTAACACACCATTGTAAAGCAATTATACTCCAATAAAGATGTTTAAAAAAATAAAAATAAAAACTGATGCAACAAAAATAAATAAATACCGCAAAGCCGTTGTGAAGATAGGATGGGGGTAGATTGGGATTTCTATAACAATCATTCTTTTAATAAATGTTCCCAATTCAGTGTGAAGTTAAAGATTTTTAGGTACAACTGAGCAGGATCTTTTTAGGATCTCATGATTTTTTTTCTCTTCTGACCTGTTTAAGTCCTGATAATAATAAGAACAACAACAATGAAAATAATGGCCCTTTTTCAAGATGTCACTTAGAATCTAACAAAATAAATTTACGAGAAATAATTTATGACACAAACAGCTTCCAAAGAAGCAGCTTAAAAAGGACCATAAGAACATGACCCTAAGTCTTTTTGTTACAAGGGATGGACTAATTAGGTAACTAATGTGCAAATAAATGAAAATACAACTGTTCCCCCTTTCTCTGCAGGACACACACACACACCACACACACACACACACACACACACACACACACAATGAGGCTCCAAAGGTTTAATTCACCAAGTTAATTGCACCTCAGCTGGGTCTTCTCAGAATCTGGTTCAATTAAACATGCTGTACCCCTCAAGCTCTGATTAGACATTCATCCATTGTTAAACATTAGCTGTGACTCATGTACACATTATGTTTTAAAGATGACTGAGAAGGTCGAACTTACAGGGAAAAGCTAAATAGTTATGTATTCCTGTGAGTAACTAAAGGTCTTAATCTAATTTGGGAAACATTTCAATTTCATTTGCATGTTGATATAAACAAACTGTCAAAGAGAGAGCTCTTCACACTGCGATGGTGAATATTAAAATCCAATGTAAGGAAACTTTTGTGGGAAGTCCTTGGTGCTCCTGTTTCCAAATTCTATGCATATCTCAATCATTATACTAAGTTCCTTGCAGAATAATTATCTCTTTTTCTGACGCCACAACTACCACCATCTTCCCTGTACCCGCACCATGACCCTCCTGTGAGCTCCTTGGGAACAGGGATTGTATCTAATTCATGTCACATCTCCAATGCCTAGCACCTAGTAGGGGATAGAGGGAGGGAGGGAAGAAAGGAGGGAGAGAGGGAGAGAGGGAGAGAGGGAGAGAGGGAGGGAGGGAGA
>NW_006774564.1:3451714-3463451 GCF_000442215.2 Lipotes vexillifer | reverse complement strand
GGAGGGAGGGAGGGAGGGAGGGAGGGAGGGATGAGATGAAGAAGATGCAAATCATACAATGATAGTGATGCTGGGAGAAGAGAGCAGCAAGGCTAAAGTTCCTTTTACCATTTCCACATTTCACCCAGATTTATTCCTGCCACCAACAATGTCCTTAGGAAAATAAAGCAATTCTGCAGGACTGATTGGCTTTATCCATGTGAAGAGAGTACAGTAGTATTAAAAAGCCCCCTGATTTTTGTTTAAATTTTCTTTAACAATTGAAATCCATTATCACACAACTGAAAACTCCCTGGAAAAGTTACCATTTAGTTAAATTCATACCTCATGCCTGAGAGCAGATAACAACAACAGCTATTATTTACTGAGATATTATGAGCACTGACAGCTAGCTGTTGAACATTCTGTGCATTGTTTTATTTGATTCTCAACGTCTCTGAGGTAAGTACAATTATTTACCTCATTTTAGGGATGAGGAAACTCAGGCTAAGAAAGCTCAACTATCTTTCCTAAATGCAAGCGGCCAGTAAGTGGCAGAACCAGCATTGGAGCCCAAGCATCCTAATGCCAAGATCCACACGTGATCGACACATCCACACATGATGCCATTCTGCCTCCCTGGAGATTTATACAGAGAGATTCCCAAGAGCAGACTGCAATGAGATGGCTTTATACATAACTAACTTTAGATGCTCCACACCTGTGCAAACTCATGACTAAAGTACAGTTTTAATATTTACATAAATGACATCCCCCCCCCCCACTGCTATCCAGCTATCAGGAAAAGAATCTAAATCTGTTTGGTAAAGTAATGTTATTTTAAATCTTTGTTTTTATTCTTAAATATTCTATTTTTTTAATTTTTAAAATGTTAAGCATTCCATTTATTCTTGTCTAATATAACCCTTTTGTTTTATTTTGTTGTGTTTTGTTATGCTTCAGACTAACATCAGGTTTTGAAACACTGTGGTTTAGAAAACCTGTAGGTATCTTTTTTGATCATCAGACTCCTTTTGACAAGACGGGAGTGATTTAATAAAAAGGTTAACCAGCTTTTCTGGGAACTGACATGAGAATGCTAAAAAGCACCAAAATAGGGGCTTCCCTGGTGGTGCAGTGGTTAAGAATCCGCGTGCCAGTGCAGGGGACACGGGTTCCAGCCCTTGTCCCGAAAGATCCCGCATGCCGCGGAGCAACTAAGCCCGTGCGCCACAACTACTGCAGCCTGCGTGCCTAGAGCCCGTGTTCCACAACAAAGAGAAGCCACCGCAATGAGAATCCCGCGCACCACAACAAAGAGTAGCCCCCGCCGCAACTAGAGAAAGCCAGCACACAGAAACGAAGACCCAATGTAGCCAATAAATAAATAAATAAATTTATTAAAAAAATTAAAAGCACCAAAATGGAAACCTAATTGCCTTATTAACTTCACACATGTGCACACACAGACATTCATGTATTTGTAGACAGTTTACGTTCCATTCTGTAATCGTGGCATTAGGTTACCTATAAAATCATAATCTGGTTTTTATTGCCCAAACACAAAAGGGAGACACCGGCAGCACTAAAAGAACACCATATCTGATCAGAATGAAAACGCAATAATTATTTCTGTTTCAAACTGTTTGGTTTGTTGCTGGCTATAACTTTTAAGTTGTTCTTACAGAAAGTTCCTAGATTTAGGAAATAACTCATGTGTTCTGCTAACTTTGTTTTCACCCCTCGCTAACATATTTCAGGAATTAAAATTCAGGGCTGTTTAAATCAGAGCATAGTGTTGAGAGAACAGTAATAATTCAGATTATTTTAAAGAGAGAAGAGGATGAAATTGGTAGACCTGAAGAAAATAGGACAAGTAATTTTTTGTATATTTTAAATGTCATTACAATATAGGAAGAACAATCATTTCCAAAAAAAGGGTGGAGGGGGGATTACTGTCCATTACCAAAAAGCAAAAACAAAAACCCTGCCAATATATCAAATCTGATTTTCCTACCACATGTAATAAATTTTTAGCACTAAGTGCAAAAACACTCTTTTGAATTTTATGTGAGGATACAGAATTAAAGTGACACAGGGTTCCATGCTAAATCTCTGTGAAAATTTAGTTAACACTACAAGGCAAGGATATTATAGTTGGCACAGAGACCCCAGATATTTCTGTGCAGTGCTGTTTTCATATTTAATATCAACTGCTTATAGTGGTTGAAACTAGAGTAAACTTATGAACACGTACCGAGCTAGGATTGCTAGATAAACCAAACACAGAATACCTTTTTCTTGAGGTCTGCCATAGGCCTAGAAGAGCAGCCAGCTAAATGAAGTCTATTATCTTCTAGAATCCTGCTATCTCCACCTTTATGTCCCTTTCCCTCTGTCTACTTAATCACTCTAAGTAACAGGAACCAGGAATAACTTCTGGGGTGCCCCCAGGCCCAAAAATGTTGACACATGCAATTCGATGAAGCAAAAAGAGTTGATGGCATTAATTAAAAACTCCAAAGTGTTAAAAATCCTGACTAATCAAGGTAATTCACAACAAACCCCCCTCCTCCTGTATCAGCACTCATCTCCCAGGCTACCCTGCTTCAGCACTAAATGGTTCAGCTTTCTCATAATACAATGGGAGAGGGGCGGGTGCTGGCCACTGGGGAAGATGAGTGATCAATACCAGCACAAGGGCTATGGTCTCCCAACCTCTCTCCATCACACTGATGGGGAATTGAGTTACTTGAATCAAAGTGAATGAGATTTTGCTGCTCGCTGCCTATCAGTGCCTTTCATTTTGATCTGTCTTTTATTTGAAAGTGCCTGGGAAGATGTGGCCGCTGGCTGAAATTTCTCTTTCTAGCTGCGTGCTGTGATCTGTATGTGGATGCTGGATGACTGTGACCCTACACCTCCACTGAAGCTACCAGTTCAATTTTTAGGAAAAGGAAAAGGAGTCATTCTGCTGACCCAAAGCCAGTGGGTCTCCAGCACTGGAATGAGGATGAACAGAAAGGTCTTTCCTCACTACCACATCCGGTTTAGACAGTTTATGGCAGATATCTGCTTCATAATTGCTTTTTCATTCTCATTACATCTCTCACATTCAGAGATTAAAAGTTCTTTAGCAACTCCTTTTAGAGTATATACGAAAGTGGCAATAGTTTCTTTATAGATTAAAAAGTGTTTACCTCTAAAGAGCCAGAAACTAGTATCAGTGAAGAAAGACTCATGTATCTCTTACATAATAATCTAATTATTTTTGAAATCAGATTTAACTACCCTTTTTCACTTCCCTGCATTTAAAGATAGAGATAATATTTTGCTGCTTGTGAAAACAGATTCAAAGGAGATATAGGTTTAAAGATATTGTCTATGTTTGATCTGTCTTTCCCTCTAGTTTTTCTACCTGGAAGTTCTCCACAGTATTCTCAGACTCTGCAGATAAACTGGAGAAGACGCTAGCCCTGAATTCCACTTCTTCAAAGGATCTTTCAGGAATGAGCTAAGCAATGGTCAACTTGCAGCTGGATTTAAATCTAAACTGGCATCTCATTCAAGTTACACACTGTGGCAAACCAGAGCAATTGTTAAATTAGTGTTGCCTGTGGACTCAGTTCCTACAGCTATGTAAGCCTTGCTATGCTCCGTGGCCACAAAATGTGGCTCTAACCTAAGCCAGATCTGTAGCCTATGCATATGATGAGTGGGTGGGAGGGTTCAGTTAGGCTGAGGCATCTTTCTCTGCCCGCATCAGACTCTGGTAAGCCCAGGTAAAGGCTGCCTCCTCAGAGGGCCCACCCTGGTAATCAGTGACAACCTCATCCTTGCCTCACCACCACCACCAGTCACCCATCCCCACCAGTGTCCTTGTCTTATGGTTGGTTTTAAGAGGAGTCCTTAAGGAAATACAGTGTCTAGTTCATCTGGGAATTCCCAAGAACCCACTAAATATTTATTGAATGAATGAACAAGTGAATAAGTGGTCTCGGACCTATTATTATAGACAGTTCTACCTCCAGTCTTAAGCTACAAAAAGAGTTCATGTTATTTCCAGCGTTCTTGTGCATATTTAACCTTCCGTTGCCTAGATTTTACATTATTGAAACAGTTTTCTCTAAAAAATTTGGAGAAGAGTGTAAGAAGAAGTCTAGAAGGAGTAAAGTGAAGGTTTAGGGGGTAGTAGTGGCTGAAGATAGAGGACAAATATAGCTCAGAAATGGTATGATTCATCCAATTAAAAAACAAAATTACTCCAAAAGTGCTAAAGAAGATAAAATACCTAGTGCAATTGTGGGGGTAAATGTTATCTATTTAGTTATTAATAAGCAATTACTATAAACAAAAATGTCATTAAAATAAAAATATGCTTATAGAAGTCTCAGAATTCTTTTTCAATAAGCCTAAATCATACTTCACTCTAGAAGGGGTAGTTTGTTTGTTTTTCAAAGCGATTTTCTCCAGAATGGCTGAACTATACATGATTTGTGTGAGAGATAAGCTCTTCCAGCTGTTGAAAATTAGCTTAGTCGCCAGTCTAGTGAGACCGTCCATGAAATACCCTTATTGACAATTTGTTATCTCTGAGCTCTTTAAATTAAATATGGTTGCAGTTCATTCCAAGAAGAGGTCAAATCACTTAGCAGAGCATAAAGAAGAGAGGATGTGTCAGTACTACTCTTAATCAAATTCTTTCACTTTTTAAATTCTTTTTACTCTTGGCGTTGGTTGCCTAAATTCATCTTCAGGGTTATAAATGGTCATCGGCCATTTATCAGAGCAAGAGTCCTCCTTGAAGGGTGCAGGATTCTGGGGGTTTTTTAAAATAAATTTATTTATTTGTTTTTGACTGTGTTGGGTCTTTGTGGCTGCGCACGGGATTTCTCTAGTTGTGGCGAGCGGGGGCTACTCTCCGTCGTGGTGCACGGGCTTCTCATTGCAGTGGCTTCTCTTGTTGCGGAGCATGGGCTCTAGGCCCGTGGGCTTCAGTAGTTGTGGCATGCGGGGCTCAGTAGTTGTGGCACATGGGCTTAGTTGCTCTGCAGCATGTGGGATCTTCCCAGACCAGGGCTCAAACCCGTGTCCCCTGCATTGGCAGACAGATTCTTAACCACTGCGCTACCAGGGAGGTCTCAGGATTCTGTTACTTTAAACATATACTGGGCTTCTGATTTTGAGCCATGAACTGAACTATATGTTTTACACGCCTTATTTCACTTACAGTAGATCTGTGAAGAAGATGTTGTGTCCTAATTTTACAGGTTAGGAAAAAGGTTCAGAGAGATAGAGCAATGTTGACAATAGCCTGACTATAAAAAACAAGATTCCTGAATCTCACCTCAAACCACTAAATCAGAATTTATGGGGCATATCTAGGAATCTATTGAATCCGAATTTCTGCATTTTTTACTAGTGCTCCAGGGTGATGATGATGACCATTTATTATGAAAATTTTCAAACCTATGTAGAAGTAGAAAGAACTTTTACTAAACCCCCATGTACTCATCACCAGTTTCAACAGTTATCAACCAAAGGAGTATCTTTTCAGTTGTTCAGTTTTGCTCTGTGATGCTATAATTTCTATGTCTATTGAATGAAATATCCAGGTGATTCTTTAAAATAATAAAATTTGAGAACCTGTGGGGTTTCACGACTTTCTCATTGTCACTTAGCTGGGGAGCAGCAGAGCTGAGAAGCAAATCCAAAATATGCAGCTCCAAATAGGGTTTGCTTTCCATTAGACCATAGCTGTATTCATCAAGTCCATAAATATTTATTGAGCTCCTTTATATTCATATGGCACCAGGTTGAGGACTAAAACATGTATAAAGAAATAAATGTATATTATTGTGTTTTAAACGTGTATAATGGAGAAGATGAAATAGACATATTTAATAGTTAAATATTTCAAAATGTCCTGTGACCAAAAAAAAAGGCATAGATAATAAGCATATTCATGAATCAGAAAGTGGAAGATCAAAGAAGAATGAAACCATTTAAAAGTCTTTATCGAAGAGGTTAAGACTTGACTTAAACCCTCAGCAAGAAAAGACTTTACAAGTGAAGAGTAATATGAGCAAAAACATAGCATTCAAAACAAACAAATTATTTCTGGAGGACTAAGGAAAAAGAAAAGGGGCTGGCTGGACCAGAGGGATCATATCAGGAGGCAGTATTGGATTGTCTGAGGGGCCAGATCTTGGAGGTTCTCAAAGGCAAGATAGAATAGGGGTAACAAGAAGCCACTGGGAATTTTTGAATAGGAGAGAAATATGGTCAAAATGGGAATTCAGGAAGAAAACTCTGGCCGCAGTATGTTTGGAAAAGATAAACTGAGGAATCTGGGTGATCAGACAAGAACTTATTGCACTGAATTGGGCATAAGGTGAAAAGAATCAAGACTTGAGAGTGGCTGTGGAGCATTTTATAGAGTCAGCTGAACTTGTTGGGGACGACATGGAGGGAAGAGTTAAGAAGGATTCTGAGGTTTCGTAACTGGGTAGTTAGAAGAACTGAGGAATATCAAAATGAGTTTTACTGAAGACATCAGAAGATAGGAGATTAGTGTTTGGGTGAGAATTAGGGTGGGAATGTTAGGGTTGAGAGTCATCAGCATAGGGAATAGTTGAAACAGATAGATAGGAGATCAAGGGAAAGGCTCACTGGAAACTTAAAATGGGATTCAGGAGGCTGCTCACACTGAGGGAAGGAGAGAGAAAGAAAAGCTAGAGAAGAAATCGTTAGTGGCACTATGGACGTCCCAGTGGGGCTGTCACTGAATTACCTCAATCCAGGTCAGTGTCCACTGGAGGATTACTTCAACATTAGTTCCTGTGAGGTTGCCCATTATAAAACTGCCCCTGACTGGTGCTAAGTGGGTAGAAAGCCCTGCCATATAACTTCTGTAGTGACTTCCAGATAATCAGTTAGGGTCAACCCTCATTCAATATATCTGACTTACAGAGCGTTAAAAATGTCTTTTAAAATTTGGATCGTGGAAGATAAAAGAAATTAGCAAAAATTAATCAAAGCAGCTCAATGGTAAACTATACATGTTTCATAAAATATTCACTTAGGCCTATTCCATAGGTGTGGTCTTGTTGAGCCGTAATCCCTCCTCCCCAGCAATGAGGAGATCTACAATAGAGGTAGCATCTCAATTCTGCTTTAGGAGTTTATTTTACTTATCTGAGTCCATTTGTTCCCCTTCCAGGATTCCAAATTGGTCTGTGACAATTAAGTCATTTATTAAGTATTTATTGATCACCCATCTTTTCTAATGCTGGAGATTCCATGGTAAATGAGACAGACAAAATCTTTATCTTCATGGAGTTTACAGTCTCCCTCTGACTTTGCTCAGTGACTAATGATTTATGAGTGCATTCATCCAAAATAAAGCAGACTTCCTAACTGTATCAATTGCATGTGCTGTTGCTGCCATTGCCTTTTTGGCTATGCATATATTTGAACTCTGATTTCACATTTGAACTCAAAGCTGTACTTTTTCCTCTTCCTGCTAAGAACAGCATCAGACCTTCTGATTGTGAAGGCGTTCACATTCAGTTAAATTGCCACAGGGCCAGTGACATCACATCCCCAGTCCCCTGAATAGCCTCTCTTTCTGCTAATACCAAAGACACTGACTACTCCTGATCCCCCATTGCTATTACACCTCAGTGTTCAGTCCTCATTCCCAAGTCCTCGTGACCCTTGTAGTTCTAATGCTGTCACCTGCTGAAACAAATAGTCTTACCCTGTGAGGCCTCAGTACGGTGCTACTAGGAAGAGTGACACCTACCACCAAGAAACAGTCTTCCCCCATTTGTACCTCTCTCTAAACCCTTCGCAAATTCTGAGCCTGTAAAAGAAAATTTTAAATCAGTGATTCTGACTATAAGCAGCACAAAAAATACTTTACTTCTTTATTTCCTCCAATATCCAAGTTGCACTGTATCTCAGAAGACAGAAGAGAATTTCAAGAAGGATAGGGTGATAGACTCAGAGAACTGGGCTCAAGATTGGCAGGGCTCTCTGGTGCCATCTTGCACTTTCCCACCCATATATTAAAAGCAAGAGCAAATCACTTTATAGGCTCTTTTAAAAAACCAAACAAGTTTTGTCACTTTTAATTAAATGGATTGTATTTAACCAGGAAAATTAATTTTTTCAAGGAAAATGCAGTACTTAAAAGGATATCTACTTAGCAGATAAAAACTACTGTGTAAAAAGTAAACAAGTTCCTACTGTATAGCACGGGGAATTATATTCAATATCTTGTAGTAAAATATAATGAAAAGAATCTGAAAAAGAATATATACATATTCTTATTCACATATACATATGTGAAACACTTTGCTGTATACCAGCAACTAACACAACATCGTAAATCAACTATATTTCAATTAAAAACATAATTTTTTTTAAAAAAGGATATCTACCCAGCCTTGCTAATACATTAAAAGAGAATGTTTCACTTTAGCGAGAATACGTGTTTAATCATATCCTTTTAGAAACAAGCATTTCTATTTTTTCCTAATCATATATGAGCTAATATTTTCACCTCTCATTTAGGAAGCTTCCCTGCTTAAGTTATCCAGACAACTTTTATATTATTTTCTTCTAAATGACATTGATTATTAAAATATAAAGAATTTTTCTAATTAACACATGGTAAATTAAATCAATCCTGAAAAAATTTTCTGAAAAAAAGCGTATTATTTTATGCTACAAAAATAACAGGACCAAAATCCAAGTTAAATAATTCTCAAATGAATTGTTTCAAAAGGAACATATTTCCTCTTAAGATGCACCCATGAAAAGTAAATTGTTTGTTTTACTGAGGCTCCCAAGGGAAAAGGATTGTCCACAGACATGAGGTTTATCATTGGAAATAAATGCTGTTCTACATTTGAAGCTTTGTTCTTTTTCTAAGTTTGGAGGAGGCTCAGAAGCTTAAATCTTTTATTAAAAATTTATATGGCAATTGTTACTACCTTATTTCAGTTTTCTTTTTCTCTTATCTTTCATGAATTTTGTATGATGAGGAAACAATCCCTCTGCTATTAAAAAATGCTTTTAACAAGAGAGAGATGTTATCAGCTACAAGAGGAAGGGATCAAATGATAGATTTAATTTCAGCGTAGAAAGGAGAGTTTCCCTCAATGGTCAAGAAAAGAAATACATTGAAAAACACACAATCAAATTTGTAGTTCTCATGGCTTTACAACAATTAGGCTCCCATCAGGAATATGTTTTTATGTGAGAATTTATAAAGTTCACAGCATGAGGTAAAAAAGATTTTTCCTTCCCATAAAGAAAAATCAGTGCCCAAGTTCCCATCAACACACGCTAAATGAAAACTTTCATGTTAATATGGACTATCTTATCTTGACTTACTTTAGCATAGAACTTGTAACTTCAATTAAATATGGAATACATATTAAATTATAAAGTGTTTTAAACCCTGAGGCTTCTATGTAGAAGTAATAAATTAATCCTGTAGAGCCACATTACACATTGCTATCCTCTGACTCTATCTCAAAAGATAAAATGTATCAGAAATTCAACAGAGGGTTATAAAAAATTATCAGGATATAGAGAAAATCATTCATTAGCATACTCTCTAAATAAAAGTGAATATTTTTTACAGTTTCTAGGTGAATAATTATCAATTCTTAATAAAATAAATATCAATTCTTAATAAAATTGCATGTATAATATCTGAATCTCTGGAAATGAAAAGAAAAATGCTCTTCCTTCAAAATAAACTGGTTTCAATCAATATCCATCCAAATCTGCTAACTTCTGAGAACAAACTTTAACACAGCTGACATCCTTTTTTCTACATTAGGAGAAACTGTAAGCTCAGAATCATCATCTGCACCCTTCTTCTGCCTTTCCCACCAAGAAATGATCTGGTAAGTTTCTCCCAAAGTGACTACTCTTCTCAGTTTCCCATTTCAGTCACATAGCTGGTCATGACTTCAGAAAGTATGGTCCTGAATGCCTCATATGCCCCGCACACAGACCATCCACATGGCATCCATTTACTAAAGCAATGCTGTAAATTCTAGCAAATGTCAGCCAATCTGTAGAAGGTCAATATCATGGCAACACTCTAGACCAATGGTGGACAACAGGGTTGTAGCCCTAACTCCCCCACGTCTGCCCACGTGACCTGGGACAATCTCCTGGGTCTTGGTTTTCCTTGTCCTATTGATTAAACGAACTGGACTCAATTATTTCCAAAGTCCCTTCCAACTCAAAATTCTGATTCTAAAGGCACCCACACTCTCTCCCAGTCCATCAGACTCAAAAACATGAGATTTAACTACATTGTTTTCATCTAAACTATCATCAAGCATCTTTTGGTTGGTTGGTAAGTTGGTTTTTCATCTTACTTGGACTTTATCCTCTTAGGCATGCTCCATAATCTTGTTAATTCATTCTTCCCATGTTTCATATCCACTTCTCAACATCTTTCCTAACTCTGAATCTTCAGGGGTTCCGTATAGCCTATCCTATTAAAGATTCTTAATGAGATGATAATATGCTACATTTTGAGAAATAATTCAGCTCCAACTCATCAGTCCAATCTTATTCTCCAATACAGCAGAAAACATCGGCTCATCTCACCTCCAGCTTTTCATTTGCCATGGTCTCTCATCTTGAAAATACTCCATTCCCACTCCCAAACCTAGCCAGTTAGAATTCATATAAAATATGTATAAATTCCTACATATTTTTGAAATTCTTCATCCAGGTACTCAAGACCTGCTGCCTTCAGCTAGGGCGAGGTAGCGTAACACAGTGGTTATGAGAGCCTTGGCTGAAGTCACATTGTCTACATCCAACTCCTGGGTCTGCCATTTGCTAGTTCTGTAACTTCGGATATGTGATATAACCTCTCTGTACTTTGGTCCATACAGTGGGGATACATTAATACCTAGTGGATTGAGTTGCGGTGAGGCTAACAAGTTAATATGTTCCAGGCAAGTTAATATGCCTGGAACAGCGCCAGGCACACAGTAGATATTCTAAAAGGGTTTGCAATCACTATTACACCAGCCCCCTGTAGCACGCTTGGTCAGGAACATATATTTAGGCGTGTATATTTAAACTGTCATCTGCTACTCACTTCTCTTTCTCTCGACTAAATTATAAAGAGAAGAGGAGAGCAAGAGTGATGCTACTGTCTCCACGGGCAAAGAGTACTGTTCAAACTTCCAGTATCCACAACCAGAGAGAGAAGTATGAAACTACAGAGGAAAGCTGTAACGATGATTAAAGGGTTGGAAAGTGATGATTACAAGGAAAGACTAAAGAGCAAGGACTAGTCATCCCCAAAAAGGAACATTAAAGGTTAGTTAAATAAAGGTCTTTAGAATACAAAGGGCCCTTGAAACCTCACTGGGAATTGTTTGCTGTCCATTTTCAACTTCCCTATATTTTGTCCTTCCTTTCCCTCCCCATGACTGCGTTCCTGCCAGGTCTCATTCTGTCCCGTCTACCCTGGCTTACCTCAACCATGTGCCAGATACTCACATGCATTATGCTCACTACTATTCTGGAAGGTGGATTTCATTAAGCTTTTTATTGGAGCTTGATGATTAAAAAGATTGCCCACTGTCACACAACCGTGCCAGTAAGTAGCAGAACCAGAATTTAAACACAGCTCTGTCTGATGCTAACACCCAAGGTTAGCCCACAACACACACCATCACTCCTATTTCTCCTTATAATTCCTGCT
>NW_006774564.1:3409260-3451049 GCF_000442215.2 Lipotes vexillifer | reverse complement strand
TTCCTGCTGCCTTATGCCCACAACTCCTCCCAACTCTTCCAGCTTTGCACAGTAATAGGCACATAAAAAAATATTCACTAAGAACTTGCTGCTTCAGAAGAAAGTACTGAGAGTTTTAAATACTGCAATAATTCAAGAAATTGGGAAATCTTTTTTTTTGAATAATTAAGATTAATACATTAACTAATTAGTTAATTGGCTCTCCAATGGGTAAGCTGGATTAAGATTCTAACAGGAAAGCATCTGTCTTGACAACTTTCCGAGTGCTTTTTGGAACCAAAGCTTTTTATGTTCATAGAAAATCCAAGTTGTAGAAAATTCTTTAGCCAATAAAATACAATGGCTGAAAATGACACCAATTTAGAAAACCACATGAACTCTACCAGGCGTTGATAGAGATAATTAATCAAGAAATTTTAAAACTAAGCATTTTAATCCCCTTAACACAAACAAGAGAAAACTGATGAACAAGTTGTTTATGCTAACCACTCATGCAAAGGCTAGTGGGTCTGTGAACTATAGAACTCGCTCAGTAAATCAAATCTTTATAACCTTTGCCCAAGTTTCAGGAAAATCTATGTAACAATTACAGAAGATCACCCATCTGAAAATGTTCCACTATTTCATTTAATGACCACAAAATAAATAAGGTATGATGGAAATCTTGATACTCTTTTACGATATGTGAAATCTGTTCTGAGTCTACTAACGTCTTTATATTTAAAAGAAGCAAGCAAACATCCCAATACAGGAGGTTGAGATAAAATGAAAAGCTTCCTTTATTCCATCAATATATGTTGATTCGATCCTTTGACCTTCCTTAAAACTGAAATTAAATTGAACATGCACTGTATAAACTCAGGAGAAATGTAGCAGGCACTACAGATCTGACCCTGTTAAAAGATTTTCTTTGAGTGGAACATAAAACAAATTATAACCATTTTATTGTCATAAAATCAATAGTGAAAAGAAACCTAACAATGTCTTTTACTATGGTAGCTCTCAAATATTTTTCTCCTGTATAATTATTTAAATCTAATTTTACAAAAGTAATATATAATCAATCCAGAGAGTTTAAAAGTATATATAATATAAATAAACAGGAATTTCATCTCCAAAAGACCTTTAACATTTTGGTGTGCATTCTTTCCATTTTTTCTAATGATATATATATATATTTAAAAAAATAAAAGTGCCCACTTACTGTACATGCTATTTTAGAACATTTTTTCACTTAGCACTCTGTTAAGGTTTTCTCATATTTATATAATCTATTATTTGTTTTATAAACTCCCTTTATGCATTTAATACGATATACACCAGTAGTTGTATCTTGTATTTTTAATGTATGTGAATAAGTCAGTAAGTTGTTTAGAAACACAATTAGCTAACCAGCACCAAGATATTCTGGTTATTTATAACCATGTTATCTTGCTCTTAGATCCAAGGGTATCCAGCTTTAAGCAAATCCACATAACATGCGACGGAAAAAAAATTGTATAGTCAACTAGAAGGAAAATACCTTTTAGGTAGAGCAGGCCAGCCTGGAGCGAGAGCACGAATGGAAGCCACACATCATATATCTAAATATTTAAAAGTTTTAAATCAAACTAACAAACTGTTGAATAAAATATGTTCTACCTTGACAAAATACTTTCAAAATCATCTGAGAGTCAGGTGAGAATGAAGAACTCAGACCAAACATGGAGGTACAGGGAGATGAGCCTGGCCCCTGTCCATCACCCATAGCCTATGGGCCACTTCTCCTTCTCTTCACATCCCTGGCTCTGTCCCACCCCACCAGGGACTCACACACAAGTACGTGGACAACTCAGTTCTGTCTACAACTCTGCCCACAACTACTGTCCCTTGGCCACACATCAGGCCTGGGAGTGTGCACTCAGCAGCACGTCAGCCCTCAAGAAGAGAGGAGGGGCGAGGGGAACAGCGCTGTGCAGGCCTTTGGAAGCAAGCTGGAGGGAGAAGTGGCAGGCAATTTGAGGATCTTAGGTACCAAAAGCACAGTGTAAAAGAGGGGGGTGCAGATTCCCAGGGGAGACATCCCCCAGCCCTGTGAATTCTTACTTTGATGTGTACGTTTGGGGTGTAGGGTATGGAATGCAGACCCAGGGTTGGCCTTCTACAGCACAGGGCCCAAGGCAGGGGCCTCTTCTGCCTGTGTCTGAGGGCAGAAGCAGGGCAAGCCCACCTTTTTGAGGTTTTTTTTTGACAAGCTCATTTGAAGTAGATATTAAGACCCTGAAGGACAAAGTCTGGGGAGAGAAGATCTAACAGAGGGCGAATAGTTAAAAGTCTGAAGGCAGGGCCCATGTGATTAAATGCTAAATAACAAAACCTTCTGTTACTCATGAAACAATTATTGGTAATGGGAATTTTTGCACCAAGATGGAAAACCATGAGCGTTTGAACCTAGTTAACTTAGGGTTATATTGGATTGACACACAGAATGGGCCAAGAGGAAATAAGCTCTCTGGAACTTTCAAACACCCTAAAGAAATCTCTGGACTCTCAAAGACCATGAAAATAGTGGGCCATGGGAGGGAGAACGTTAAATTGATATATGCTGACTTAATGAGGGACAGAGACATGCCAAGTGACATCTTGGTAATATCTATATGAAAATTTGCATTTGAATAAAAAAAGTATAAGTGCTTTTTCACTTTGCAAATATAATCATTCTGTGATTATTTTTAATGGAATGGTTTAGTACTTTTAAATGATTACATTTAAAAAATGAGGGTGACAAAATAAACATACTTCTTTTCTTTTCTTTTTTAACATTTTTATTGAAGTATAGATGTTCACAATGTTGTGTTAGTTTCTGCTGTATAACAAAGTGAATCAGCTATATGTATACATATATCCCCATATCCCCTCCCTCTTGTGTCTCCCTCCCACCCTCCCTATCCCACCCCTCTAGGTGGTCACAAAGCACCAGAGCTGATCTCCCTGTGCTATGCGGCTTCTTCCCACTAGCTATCTATTTTACATTTGGTGGTATATATATGTCCATGCCACTATCTCACTTTGTCCCAGTGTACCCTTCCCCCTCCCCGTGTCCTCAAGTTCATTCTCTATGTCGGCATCTTTATAACTGTCCTGCCCCTATGATCATCAAAACCAGTTTTTTTTCTTAGATTCCATATATATGCATTAGCATACAGTATTTGTCTTTTTCCGACTTACTTCACTCTGTATGACAGACTCTAACTCCATCCACCTGACTACAAATAACTCAATTCGTTTCTTTTTTATGGCTGAGTAATATTCCATTGTATATATGTGCCACATCTTCTTTATCCATTCATCTGTTGACGGACACTTAGGTTACTTCCATGTCCTGGCTATTGTAAATAGCGCTGCAATGAACATTGTGGTACATGACTTTTTTTGAATTATGGTTTTCTCAGGGTATATGCCCAGTAGTGGGATTGCTGGGTCATATGGTAGTTCTATTTTTAGTTTTTTAAGGAACCTCCATACTATTCTCCATAGTGGCTGTATCAATTTACTTTCCCACCAACTGTGCAAGAGGGTTCCCTTTTATCCACACACCCTCTTCAGCATTTACTGTTTTTAGATTTTTTGATGATGGCTACTCTGACTGGTTTCAGGTGATACCTCATTGTAGTTTTGATGCCCATTTCTCTAATGATTAGTGATGTTGAGCATCCTTTCATGTGTTCATTGGCAATCTGTATATCTTCTTTGGAGAAATATCTATTTAGATCTTCTGCCCATTTTTGAATTGGGTTGTTTTTTTGATATTGAGCTGCATGAGTTGCTTATAAATTTTGGAGATTAATCCTTTGTCAGTTGCTTCATTTGCAAATATTTTCTCCCATTCTGCGGGTTGTCTTTTCATCTTGTTCATGGTTTCCTTTGCTATGCAAAACTTTTAAGTTTCATTAGGTCCCATTTGTTTATTTTTGTTTTTACTTCCATTTCTCTAGCAGGTGGGTCAAAAAGGATCTTGCTGTGATTTATATCATGGAGTGTTCTGGCTATGCTTTCCTCTAAGAGTTTTATGGGATCTGGCCTTACATTTAGGCCTTTAATCCATTTTGAGTTTATTTTTGTGTATGGTATTAGAGAGTGTTCTAATTTCATTCTTTTACATGTAGCTCTCCGGTTTTCCCAGCACCACTTATTGAAGAGGCTGTCTTCTCCATTGTATATTCTTGCCTCCCTTATCAAAGGTATGGTGTCTGTATGTGCATGGGTTTATCTCTGGGCTTTCTATCCTGTTCCATTGATCTATCTTTCTGTTTTCGTGCCAGTACCATACTGTCTTGATTACTGTAGCTTTGTGGTATAGTCTGAAGTCCGGGAGCCTGATTCCTCCAGCTGCATTTTTATTTCTCAGGATTGCTTTGGCTACTGGGGGTCTTTTGTGTTTCAAAAAAATTGTGAAATTTCTGGTTCTTTTTCTGTGAAAAATGCCATTGGTAGTTTGATAGGGATTGCACTGAATCTGTAGATTGCTTTGGTAGTATAGTCATTTTCACATGTTGATTCTTCCATTCCAAGAACATGGCATATCTCTCCATCTGTTTGTATCATCTTTAATTTCTTTCATCAGTGTCTTATAGTTTACTGCATACAGGTCTTTTGTCTCCTTGGGTAAGCTTATTCCTAGGTATTTTATTCTTTTTGTTGCAATGGTAAATGGGAATGTTTTCTTAATTTCTCTTTCAGATTTTTCATCATTAGTGTATAGGAATGCCAGAGATTTCTGTGCACTAATTTAGTATTCTGCTACTTTACCAAATTCATTGATTAGCTCTAGTAGTTTTCTCGTAGCATCTTTAGGATTCTCTATGTATAGTATCATGTCATTGCAAACAGTGACAGTTTTACTTCTTCTTTTCCGATTTGGATTCCTTTTATTTCTTTTTCTTCTCTGATTGTTGTGGCTAAAACTCCCATAACTATGTTGAATAATAGCGGTGAGACTGGGCATCCTTGTCTTGTTCCTGATTTTAGAGGAAATGGTTTCAGTTTTTCACCATTGAGAACAATGTTGGCTATGGGTTTGTCATATATGGCCTTTATAATGTTGAGCTAAGTTCCCACTACTCCTAATTTCTGGAGAGTTTTTATCACAAATGGTGTTGATTTTTGTCAAAAGCTTTTTCTGCATCTATTGAGATTATCATACGGTTTTATGCTTCAGTTTGTTAATACGGTGTATCACATTGATTGATTTGCATATATTGAAAAATCCTTGCATTCCTGGCAAAAACTGCACTTGATCATGGTGTATGATCCTTTTAATGTGCTGTTGGATTCTGTTTGCTAGTATTTTGTTGAGGATTTTTGCATCTATGTTCATCAGTGATATTGGCCTGTAGTTTTCTTTCTTTGTGACATCTTTGTCTTGTTTTTGTATCAGAGGGATGTTGGCCTCGGAGAATGAGTTTGGGAGTGTTCCTCCCTCTGCTATATTTTGTAAGAGTTTGAGAAGGTTAGGTGTTAGCTCTTCTGTAAACGATAGAATTCACCTGTGAAACTATCTGGACCTGGGCTTTTGCTTGTTGGAAAATTTTTAATCACAGTTTCAATTCCAGCGCTTGTGACTGTCCTGTTTATATTTTCTATTTCTTCCTGGTTCAGTCTCAGAAGGTTGTGCATTTCTAAGAATTTGTCCAGTTCTTCCAGATTGTCCAATTTATTGGCATATAGTTGCTTGTAGTAATCTCTCATGATCCTTTGTATTTCTGCAGTGTCAGTTGTTACTTCTCCTTTTGCTTTTCTGATTCTATTGATTTGAGTCTTCTCCCTTTTTTTCTTGTTGAGTCTGGCTAATGGTTTATCAATTTTGTTTATCTTTTTAAAGAACCAGCTTTTAGGATTTTTTTTTTTTTTTTTTTTGCCGTACGCGGGCCTCTCACTGTTGTGACCTCTCCCCTTGTGGAGCACAAGCTCCAGACGTGCAGGCTCAGCGGCCATGGCTCATGGGCCCAGCCACTCCGCGGCATGTGGGATCCTTCCGGACCGGGGCACGAACCCGTGTCCCCTGCATCGGCAGGTGGACTCTCAACCACTGCGCCACCAGGGAAGTCCAGTTTTTTTAATCTTTGCTATTGTTTCCTTCATTTCTTTTTCATTTATTTCTTCTCTGATCATTATGATTCCTTTCCTTCTGCTAACTCTGGGGTTTTTTTGTTCTTCTTTCTCTAATTGCTTTAGCTGTAAGGTTAGGTTGTTTATGTGAGATTTTTCTTGTTTCTTGAGGTAGCACTGTATTGCTACAAACTTCCCTCTTAGACCTGCTTTTCCCATAGGTTTTGGGTCCTCGTGTTTTCATTGTCATTTGTTTCTAGGTATTTTTTGATTTCCTCTTTGATTACTTCTGCGATGTCTTGGTTATTTAGAAGCATATTGTTTAGCCACAATATGTTTTTATTTTTTACAGATTTTTTTCCTGTAATTGATATCTAGCCTCACGGCATTGTGGTCAGAAAACATACTTGATATGATTTCAGTTTTCTTAAATTTACCAAGGTTTGATATGTGACCTAAGATATGATCTATCCTGGAGAATGTTCCATGAACAATTGATAAGAAAGTGTATTCTGTTGTTTTTGGATGGAATGTCCTAAAAATATCAATTAAGTCCATGTTGTTTAATGTGTCATTTAAAGCTTGTGTTTCCTTATTCATTTTCATTTTGGATGATCTGTCCATTGGTTAAAGTGAGGTGTTAAAGTCCCATGCTATGATTGTGTTACTGTCAATTTCCCGTTTTATGGCTGTTAGTATTTGCCTTATGTATTGAGGTGCTCCTATGTTTAGCATTTGTTGCAAAGCTGGTTTGGTGGTGTTGAATTCTCTTAACTTTTGCTTGTCTGTAAAGTTTTTAATTTCTCCATCGAACCTGAATGAGATCCTTGCTGGGTAGAGTAATCTTGGTTGTAGGTTTTTCCCTTTCGCCACTTTAAATATGTCCTGCCAGTCCTTTCTGGCTTGCAGAGTTTCTGCTGAAGAATCAGCTGTTAACCTTATCGGAATTCCCTTGTATGTTATTTGTTACTTTTCCCTTGCTGCTTTTAATGGTTTTCCTTTGTATTTAATTTTTGATAGTTTGCTTAATATGTGTCTTGGCATGCTTCTCCTTGGATTTATCCTGTATGGGACTCTCTGCACTTCCTGGACTTGACTGAATATTTCCTTTCCCACATGAGGGAAGTGTTTAAGTATAATCTCTTCAAATATTTTCTCAGTCCCTCTGATTTTCTCTTCTTCTTCCTGGACCCCTACAGTTTGAATGTTGGTGCGTTTAATGTTGTCCCAGAGGTCTCTGAAACTGTCCTCAATTCTTTTCATTCTTTTTTCTTTATTCTGCTCTGCATTAGTTATTTCCACTATTTTAACTTCCAGGTCACTTATCTGTTCTTCTGTCTCAGTTATTCTGATATTTATTCCTTCTAGAGAATTTTTAATTTTATTTATTGTATTGTTCATCATTGTTTGTTTGTTCTTTAGTTCCTCCAAGTCCTTTAAACGTTTCCTGTATTTTCTCCATTCTATTTCCAGATTTTGGATCATCTTTATTATCATTACTCTGAATTATTTTTCAGGTAGACTGCCTATTTCCTCTTCATTTGTTTGGTTTGGTGGGGTTTTACCTTTCTCCTTCATCTGCTGTGTGTTTCTCTGTCTTCTCATTTTGCTTAACTTACTGTGTTTGGGGTCTCCTTTTCACAGGCTGCAGGTTCATAGTTCCTGTTGTTTTTGGTGTCTGCCACCAGTGGGTAAGGTTGGTTCAATGGCTTCTGTAGGCTTCCTGGTGGAACGTACTGGTGCCTGTGTTCTGGTGGGTGGGGCTGGATCTTGTCTTTCTGGTGGGCAGGGCTGCGTCTGGTGGTATGTTTTGGGGTGCCTGTGAACTTATTTTGATTTTAGGCAGCCTCTCTGCTAATGGGTGGGTTTGTGTTCCTGTCATGTTAGTTGTCTGGCATGGGGCGTCCAGCACTGGAGCTTTCTGGACGTTGGGAGGAGCTGGGTCTTAGTGTTGAGATGGAGATCTCTAGGAGAATTCCTGCCGATTAATATTACGTGGGGCAGGGGGTCTTTGGTTGTCCAATGTCCTGAACGCAGTTCTCTCACCTCAGAGCCTCAGGCCTGACAGCAGGCCGAAGCACCAAGATCCTATCAGCCACATGGCTCAGAAGCAAAGCGATAAAATAAGAAAAATAAAATAATTTTAAAAAAGAAATAAATTTTTAAAAAGAAATAAAATAAAATCAATTTATTTAAATAAAAATATTATTAAAATTAAAAAATTAAAACATAATTTTAAAAAAAGGAGAGCAACCAAAATGATAAATCCACCAATGATAACAACCACTAAAAACTATACTAAGATAAACATAAAAATCAGAAACAAGTCAGTTGCAGACAGCAAACCCTAAGTCTACAGTTGCTCCCAAAGTTTACCAACTCAATTTTGGGTTGATTCATTGTATTCCACAGATGCAGCATACCTCAAGTTGATTGTGGGGATTTAATTCACTGTTCCTGAGGCTGCACGGAGAGATTGCGCTTTCCCTTCTTTGTGCACACAGCTCCTGGGGTTCAGCTTTGGTTTTGGCCCCACCTCTGTAAGTAGGTTGCCCTCAGGCATCTGTTCCTGCCCAAACAGGAAGGGGTTAAAGCAGCGGCTGATTAGGGGGTTCTGGCTCACTCAGGTCGGCGGGAGGGAGGGGTACGGAATGCTGGGGGAGCCTGTGGCAGCCAAGGCTACCACGATGTTGCCACAGCCTGAGGCATGCCGTGTGTTCTCCCAGGGAATTTGTCCCTGGGTCATGGGACACTGGCAGTGGCGGGCTGCACGGGATCCTGGGGGTGAGCATGTGGATGCTGACCTGTGTTTACACACAGGCTTCTTGGTGGCTGCAGCAGCAGCGTTAGCGTTTCATGCCCGTCTCTGGGGTCCAAACTGATAGGCGCGGCTCACGCCCATCTCTGGAGCTTGTTTAGGCTTGCTTCTGTGGGCAGGTCCAGACTTTTTCCCAGACTCCCTCCCGGCTAGCTGTGGCACACTAGTCCCCTTCAGGCTGTGTTCACACAGCTAACCCCAGTCTTCTCCCTGGGATCTGACCTCCAAAGTCCGAGCCTCAGATCCCAGCCCCGACCTGTCCTGTCCACCGAGTGAGCAGACAAGCCTCTCGGGCTGGTGAGTGCCGGTCGGCACCGATCCTCTGTGCGGGAATCTCTCCGCTTTGCCCTCCGCACCCCTGTTGCTGCGCTCTCCTCTGCGGCTCCGAAGCTCCCCGCTCCGCCACCCGCAGTCTCCGCCCGCGAAGGGGCTTCCTAGTGTGTGGAAACCTTTCCTCCTTCACAGCTCCCTCCCAGAGGTGCAGGTCCCGTCCCTATTCTTTTGTCTCTGTTTTTTCTTTTCTCTTTTGCTCTACCCAGATACGTGGGGAGTTTCTTGCCTTTTGGGAGGTCTGAGGTCTTCTGCCAGCGTTCAGTAGGTGTTCTGTAGAAGTTGTTCCACACGTACATGTATTTTTGATGTATTTGTGGGAAGGAAGGCGATCTCCACGTCTTACTCCTCCACCATCTTAAAAGTCCCTCCAATAAACATATTTCTAAAAGGATATGTAGAAAGTCAGAGTCAGAGATAAACAAGGCTCTGAATTCCCTTGTGCTATACAAAATCTGTAACTCACTCTCCCTCTCCCCCTTCAGGACACCAAAATTTTGCAGTTGATGCTAAAGTTTTCAAATAAATTTCAAGAAGCAGTTTTCAAGATTTAACACCAATGTAAAAACCATCTACATTTCCATGTAATGAGCTATCTGTTTCTAACACGTTTTTAGGGGCACTCTTTCCTTTCACAGAGCAGAGCAGTAAACCACAAAGTGATGGGTTAGCTTCCCACAGAGAAGTGGGAAGCACAATGTATTCGTCACTTCCTTTAATGTACCTTTTGTTTTTAGCCATAATAGTCCTGACTTCTCTAGTAACAATGGCTGGGGCTTGTTCCCATTAGTTTCTGGGCCTACAACCATAGCTCCTATGAGAGAGCTCTTCAGAAATATTACTTATTACCCAAAGAAAAATGTGGGAGACATCAAACCCTTCCTGGTCAAGACATCTTCTCAATTCAAGTACTGTTGTCAGTAGTTTTCAGTCCTGACAATTACTTTAGATCCTTTATGACCTCTATGAATTTATGTTGACTGTATTTTTGCTAAACCACTTCCCATTATGACCATTCAAATTCACTGAGCATCTGCTGTGTGCCAAGGCTCATTATCTAGTGGAGGAGACAACCCAAATGCATGATTATAAACAACAGAGCACCAGGGTAGAGGTAAAGCCAATTGCTACAGAAGCACAGAGCAAGGGAGGGACCAGCTGCCTGTGATGGGGTAGGTGAACAGGTGAGGAGAGAAGGTTTCACTTGGTGGAAAAGTAGGTGGACAGGCATTATAAGAATAAAACAGCACAGGGCTTCCCTGTGGCGCAGTGGTTAAGAATCCACCTGCCAAGGCAGGGGACACAGGTTTGAGCCCTGGTCCAGGAAGATCCCACATGCCATGGAGCAACAAAGCCTGTGCACCACAACTACTGAGCCTGTGCTTTACAGCCCGTGAGCCACAACTACTGAGCTGCGTCCCACAGCTACTGAAGCCTGCACGCCTAGAGCCTGTGCTTTGCAACAAGAGAAGCCACCGCAATGAGAAGCCCGTGCACCGCAATGAAGAGTAGTCCCCACTCACCTCAACTAGAGAAAGCCCGCGCACAGCAACAAAGACCCAACACAGCCAAAAATAAATAAAAATTAAAAAAAAAAGAATAAAACAATATACACAAAAACTCAGAGGCCTAAATGTACTCAACAAACTCAGAGACCAGTAAGTTTTGTGGAGGGGCCAATATATTGTGTGTATGAAGTGAGGGGAAAGGATTGTGTGAAGCTAATGGTTGGAGGTGAGGACAGAAGACACACAGAGCCAGACTGTAAAAGGTCTGCAGAGAAATCGAGAGCCTCACAAGAAAGCTGTCCTCAAAGCCCACACCTAACAGGTGAAATCACCTTACAGTGAGATTCTTTTCACATCTTGCCAATGAGACCCAAACTGCCAATGAGTAAAATTCAAAGTTTATGCTGAATTTTATTCTCTAAGGAATTGTGTTAGAACATGATTCCACAACCATCTCAGAGGAGCCAATGGACTGCAGACTGTTTCTAAGACCTTGCTGTCCCTGGCTGCACAGAGGAAGAAAGTTGAACACACCAAACTGTTACAAAGACCTTTGTATAACTAACCTGGGAACACAGGGAACCACGTGATAACAGAGATGGAGAGGCCCACGGGAGATCCTGGGAGAGATTTCAGGAAAGGCAGTCGCCTAGTAGGTTTTTTTTAGCATAAGGCCATATGTGCCCAAGGCACAATTACTAATACAAACAGTGAGAATGTGCGTGAGCACTCCTGAGGGATGTAGAGGTTCAGCCTTAAGTACATCAGTCTAAACATCTGAAAGCTGCCCAAGCTAACAGGATACAAAAACCCTCTGCATGCAGCCTTGGAGCCCGTGGGTTCTTACACGTCCTGCTCTGTTACACACATAGCGGAACCCAGATGCCACTGTGCGGTTCCACCAGCAATCCAAATATTCAAATACGAAAGTTTGACTAAAAACCATAACTCATTGGCAACTTTCATTTTTAGAGAAAATTGTTTACTTTTACTGCCCAAGTTGAATTCTAGGCTATAAAGAAACTAAAACTAAGAAAATCTTTCATAGTAATGTCTAGAGATGCTTTAGAAGGTGACAAAGGAAGCTTCATTTTCCTTTGGTGGATGTTTGCTATTCGTGCCTGAGCAGCATTCGCTTTCCCTTCTAACGACTACTTTAGGGGCATATCCTACTCTCCATGGCACACAGTCTTCTTGGATGGTCAATAAAGATGTCTTACCAAGGGTATGTGGGTCCAGCTAGACCAGTCTCCTTCCCAAAAGGGAAATATTTAGTAGAGTGACAGAGAGCAAGGAGTGGTTAGAGTTTTTCCCCCTCCTCTCTGTCTCCTCTTCCTCTCCCCAACTCTTTCTCTAGCGTCCCCCCCGCCCGCCCCTCTGACTCTCTCCCTCATTTTCATTGTGTTAAGTTAGCGAGGCTTGGTCTCTTGCTTGCAACCGAAGAACCCTAAAGAATACATTGCAGTTCACACATCTCAGTAATCTTGTGAATCTAACGTCATGATCAGAAGGGCAACCACAAGGGAAAGACAGACAAGGGAAACTTGGACATTGAGTTTATAGCTTTATAGAAAGTTCACTAGAATTTCCAAGTTGCTTCAAAATGGTGTGAGGGGAGGAGGTGGTGAAGGTGTGGAATGGAAAATTCTACAGGCACAAGCCAACAGAGGCTCTCTCGGGTGCTAATCCAGCTTCTGAGGAGCATCTCGGGCAAGGCACGGCAGTCACGTGAGTCAGGACAGTACCATGGACCAGCCAAGTCACCACCAACACTAAGGTAAGGGCAGCAGCAAGAGGGCAGAGTTCACCCACCATGGCGGCATTCAGGGCAATACCAGATAGAGGAGACACAGCCCCCTGGAGCAACCAGCCAGAGCCCCCGGGAAAGGCATACAGTACTTGCTGCAGTAAGTGCAGAAGCTGAGGGCTGCTTGCTCAGCCATGGCAGGAGCCTTCCTGTCATCTCTGACCTAGTGTCCCCACTGGTGATTTTTCCAGAAAGTGCAAGAGTTCCCAGGGCAGTGCAGGTGCCTCAGAGGCTCTTCTAGACCACTGCTCTTGCCCTCCGGTGGCTGGCGAGAAACCCGCACCTCAGGACTCTTCCATTTCATCTACAGTTTGCGTATTCGGACCCACAAAGAGCAGGATGCCCCAGTACCTCACATTCTAGAGTCTTTTTCTCTCAGGGAGAGTGATAAGCATGAGGACCAGAACTCAAATCCTGCATCCTCTGCCATAGCTGTACAGTCCAGAGGAGCACGACAGCCATCTCACAGGGTTGTTCTGAGGATAAATGAGATGCTGTATATCACGCATTTAGCACAGAGACCCACACACAGTAAGTGCTCAACAATGCGAGGGAAAGTGCCGGCAGAACACTCACTGACGAAACCAGGAGCAGCTCCAATTCCTTCACTGTTGCTTTCAAAGTCCTATTACACATTGTGCGTAAGAAAAAAAGCCTGCTACTGTGTCCTGCACTCCCCGCGACCATCAAGTGGCCCTAGAAGACTTCACTGCAGGTGGATGGGTCAGGAGGGGGTTTGGCTCTTGCTTCAAGATGGGGGAAGGGGAGCATCTGGCAGCAAAGTCCCTTGAGGCCAAGTGGCAGCTGATTCACACAAATGGCATTTGGATTGAGGTGGAAGGAATAAGAGAGGAGACTGCCCCTGCCTCCCGGAAACTGGCCCCTCTCTCATCATCACAGCTGCCATCTTTCATCACCCAGGCCTCCCCCAGATGTGGCAGCCAACTCGCTCACAGAATCCCCTCCCACGCCAGGAACATGTTGAGACATTGCTGCCTGCCCAGCGCTCTTCAGAGCTGTGCTCTGGTCCCTTGCATAAGAGACAGAGAGCAACAGCAGAAGACATGGGAGGTTGGAGGAGGATTAATAATTGTGTTTTTAATGCAGCTGGACAAAAAAAATATATTTGACATTTAGGTAGTTTGAATATTAGGATACTAGAAAGTGCCCTTTGAGAAGACAAGGATCCATGTTCACAGAGAAAAATCAATAGTTGTAACAACGAACAATGCAGAAAGACAAAATCCCTGCACTTGTACAGTTGCTTCCAGTGAGTCATGGTTGGGACAGTGTTGGCTCCAGAATCAGTGAGACAGTGATATTTATGATGGACACAGTGAGAATTAATTGGTTTCATTCAAAGTCACACTATAACTCTAGAGAAAAACCCTAAACTTTATTTGGATATTTGCACTTCATTTTTTTAAATATAGAAACTTCCAAAGATTTTTTTCTATGTTTATGTCCAGTTGTTTTACATCAGTAAAATCCCACTTGGGAATTGTTCTACCATTACACTGTCCCTTTGGAAATGGTCCATGGGAAATTAGTGAGGTTGAATTCCCATTTCACTCTAAAAAGTTCCCTGGAGGAACTTAAAGCTCTCATTTCCAGTGGCTTCATACCTGAACTCCAATAACAATGTTCTCACATGATACATAGATTTTTTAAGTGCTGTTATTTACTAAGAGTCCCATATCCTGTGCTAAGCATTATAAGTATTGTCTAATTTTGTAGATTATAAAAAGGAGGCTCAGAGAGGTTAACATTGCAGAGCAGAAGAGCTGGGACTCAAATCTGCCCTAGTTCTTTACAACTGTTATGTGACCTTGATAGAACTAGAAGAACATGTTTCACAGCCCCAGTTTTTGTATTACTGTCTCTACGTCCACAGTAACTGGCATACATTGTGTGCTCAATAAATCTCTAGTCTTCGTCATTGGTTTTACTTCATTAGGATACACCTGAACTTCACCTCCTCTTAGTGTATTCCATCTCAAGCTAACCAAAGAAAGCACTCAACATCTGTAGTTAGTTCTCTTTCTAGAATTCTAGGAGTAAGATTAGAGTATAAAATAGGAGTTAAACAAAAACATAAAATGAACTTTTTGATAGATTACTGAGAGAAGTAATTTGAATTCACATTGGTGTTTTGTTGTTATAGATTTCCTCACAGCTTTTCAGTATTCTCAAAGTCAAGGAGGGTAAAGGATGAAGGGAAATAAACTGAATTACTAAGGATGCAACCTTAATGGGAAGAGCCAGATGGTCTAGATGGACCACAAGTGAGTGGAACTCAGGTGCCAGCCATCTAGGTATCCATCCACGTAGTTGCACTTTCTCATCCCAGATGCCAACACGGGCATCAGAGATTCTCTCCACTTCATCCCTGCCCACACCCCATGGCAATCCTGTGAGGATAGAAATCTTGTTAGCCCCATTTTACAGATGAGATCACTAACTTAAAGGAATCAAGCAGTTCGCCTAAGACCACAGAGCCACTGAGTGTCAGGGATGGGTTACAATCAGTTCCCTCTGAGATCTTAAGACTTTTAACTAATACTCTGTTTCCAGCAAAACCTTAGCCTGTTAAAAAAAGTTACCCTTCAGGAATCTTCCTGGCTGAGATGGGTAATGACCTACAGAGACTGCATTTCTGATACAAATCAAACCTAGGCTGAAGGAGACAAAGCAAGGGCCTAAAACAACGATTCATTGCCTACCTTGTGAAAGATGATGGTAATTCTAGGTCAAAGTCAAATGAACGGATGTCCGCATACCAATTAGCACTGCCAGGCACCTCGCCTGGCAGGCTTGGCAGAGCAGCTGTGGATCGTCATAGAAACGGACTCCTCTCTCTCCTTCAGAGGAATCCACTCAACTGATCCAGGACAGAGCAGGCTTCTGCCAAGGACTCCCCTTCTCCCCCAAGCTGGAATCCTGCCCCTCCAACATCTCCCCAGAGAGAAGCAACTCACAGAGGGAAGGTCACAAGAAGATGGGAGAGTTGTGCCTGTTAGTAAAAATACACTTCGCCCTTCATTTCATTTAGTTGCTTTAAAACTTGAACTGGCAGCTCACAATTGCCCCCAAGGGCAGCGTCTCAAGTCTACTAAGGAAAATGTAAGTAGAATCAACTTAGCTCAGTATATCCCATTCTGTAAGATTCATCATTTGTAGTCAAGAATGACAGTATTAATGGAACTCAAAATATATCCTCCCATTAACATTTCATCTTATCTCTATAAATGTCTAAGAGTCTTCCTGATTCTCTTAAAATTTTTTCACCAAGCAATGTTAATCTAATTAGCACTCGAGCCATTAGTTATATATGTTATCATATATAACTAAAATTATATCTTTACTATCATTTATAGTACATGGCATTACGTTATAAATCTACCTTCTCTTTTACTGGGAAGATTAAGTGAAGGAACCAAAATATATAGAATGCCTAGCATGAACTGAACATTTGATTTAATCTGCACAACTCTATGAGAAATTTCTTATTATCTCCATTGTATATGAAAAAAAATGAGATTCAGAGATGTTAAATAACCAGATCTTCATCTTACAGACAGTGTGTAGAGCAGGGATTCAAAGCCAGGCCTGTTTGACTCCAGAACATCTGTTCTTTCTGCTACAAAATTTCACATATATTTATTTATAAATTTATTTTATTTTTTATTTATTTTGGGCCGCGTTGGGTCTTTGCTGTTGCACGTGGGCTTTCTCTAGTTGTGGCGAGAGGGGGCTACTCTTCGTTGCAGTGCGCGGGCTTCTCATTGCAGTGGCTTCTCTTATTGTGGAGCACAGGTTCTAGGCATGCAGGCTTCAGTAGTTGTGGTGCGCGGACTCAGCAGCCATGGCTTGCGGGCTCTAGAGCAAAGGCTCAGTAGTTGTGGCACATGGGCTTAGTTGCTCCATGGCATGTGGGATCTTCCCAGACCAGGGTTTGAACCTCTGTCCCCTGCACTGGCAGGTGGATTCTTAACCACTGCACCACCAGGGAAGCCCCACATATATTTATTTTACTTTGCATGTGTCTACATCTGGGGTTACTCTGCAATGCATAAATTATAGAAAAATTCCAAAATTTAAACTAGTCGGAACCCAATTAATTAGAATTTTGAATTACATGATTACTCCTCTTCCATCCCCCAATCCTTTGCTACCATCTCATACTAGATGTGTAGGAACAATAATTAAATAGTGACAGAACAACTAGGACCTATGATTGTTTTTAATCCTTAAGGTATGTCATGAGGTAATACAATATTTAGCCCAACTTCCTAAACCTGTTTTATTACACTGTTATGCAGGGATTGCTGAAATGAGCCCAAGGCATTGTGAAATTCTAATTTTTAAAAAAATTTTAGTTGGAGAATAGTTGATTTACAATGTCGTGTTAGCTTCTGCTGTACAGAAAAGAGAATCTGTTATACATAAACAGAATCTGTTATACATAAACATATATCCAGTCTTTTTAGTTTCTTTTCCCATATAGTCCATTACAGAGTATTGAGTAGAGTTCCCTGTGCTATACAGTAAGTCCTTATTAGTTATCTATTTTATATATAGTAGTGTGTATGTCAATCCCAATCTCCCAATTTATCCACCCCTCCTTACCCCCTGGTAACCATAAGTTTGTTTTCTACATCTGTGACGCTATTTCTGTTTTGTAAATAAGTTCATTTGTACCATTTTCTTAGATTCCATATATAAGCAATATCATATGATATTTGTCTTTCTCTGTCTGACTTACTTCACTCAGTATGACAATCTCTAAGTCCATCCAGGTTTCTGCAAATGGCATTATTTCATTCTTTTTTGTGGCAGAGTAATATTCCATTATATACATGTACCACATCTTCTTTATCCATTCCTCTGTCGATGGACATTTAGGTTGCTTCCATGTCTTGGCTATTGTAAATAGTGCTGCAATGAACATTGGGGTGCTGTATCTTTTCAAATTGTAGTTTTCTTACCCAGCGAGATTCTAAATTATTGAAGAAAGATTCAGTTAAGTTCAGAATATACTGCTTAGGCAGTGAAATGGACTGATGAATTTCCCAAAGTTTTGGTAGAAAGATGAAAGGAGTAATTTGGGGGGGGGGGAGGCCAGGGGGCTATCTAGAAAATTCCATTACACAGTTCCTTGATCATATAGTTAGTCTATGTAGTTAGATACATTTTAAAAGAAAACCTCGGGGTTTCCCTGGTGGCGCAGTGGTTGAGAGTCCGCCTGCTGATGCAGGGGACGCAGGTTCGTGCCCTGGTCCAGGATGATCCCACATGCCGCGGAGCGGCTGGGCCCGTGAGCCATAGCCGCTGAGCCTGCGTGGCTGGAGCCTGTGCTCCGCAACAGGAGAGGCCACAACAGTGAGAGGCCAAAAAAAAAAAAAAAAAAAAAAAAAAGAAATCCTCATTTTCTTACAAAGGTCTAAATTTTACCATGTAGATGAGAACAAGTGCCATTGGGCGATGAGGCAAAATGACCAGGTTCAAATCCTAGTTCCATCACTAGTCAGCCTTTGGACAACTGGCAAGGCTTAAATCTTTGGACATCAGATTCCCCATCAATGAAATAATGAGTTAGAATAAGATGATCTCTAAGTCTCCATATAGGGGTATGCATTCTTTCATTCAGTAAATATAAGTCTTTTTATAAACAGAATGTTCCAGTGTTTGATGATACCATCTTGACATTATCACTACCATCAATATTACATAGTTATATTTTAGGCACCTGCCATATTAGGCATAATGAATACAAAGAAATGACTGAGTCCTTTCCAAGGAGATCACGAGGGGAACCATGGCATATACAACTGCAGAGGGTAGCCCAAGGAAAGTTCCAGTGGTTGGTATGGGGAGGAAGCACTACAGGATTTCCCAAGAATTATTGAAATTTCTTTTTTTAAAATACATTTATTTATTCATTTTTGGCTGCATTGGGTCTTTGTTGCATGCAGTCTTTTCTCTCTAGTTGTGGCGAACAGGGGATACTCCTCATTGCGGTGCGCAGGCTTCTCATTGCGGTGGCTTCTCTTGTTGCGGAGCACAGGCTCTAGGCACGCAGGCTTCAGTAGATGCGGCATGCAGGCTCAGTAGATGTGGCTCACAGGCTCTAGAGTGAAGGCTCAGTATTTGGGGTGCACGGGCTTAGTTGCTCTGTGGCATGTTGGATCTTCCCTGACCAGGGCTTGAACCCTTAGTCCCTGCATTGGCAGGTGGATTCTTAACCACTGAGCCACCAGGGAAGTCCTAAATTTCTTTCATTATTTTAGGAGTTACCCTAAGATGAAGGTGATGATCTATGGAGGACTCCTTAGCCTCCACATTGGACACGGGATTGTATTTGACATTTCCTCTGCATTTTGCCCTCATCATGAAAAGCACATGTACCCAGAACAATAACTAAATGCAATCAAAGACAAATGGTTACGTGCACATAGAGAGTCTTCACAGGAAAATGTGAACAATTACATAGCGAATATTCATACACCATATTTGCCTTCAGTTTGGCGTTCTAGTAAATGCCTGCTCTGTGCTTGGTGCTGAGAGGGCTATAGAGGTAGAAAAGAAAAGACCCTGACCCCTAGGACCTCACTATTTACTCAAGAAGACAAAAATGTAAACAATTCCAATAGGTATGATGACAGCGGCACTAACAGTAATGCTTCTGGACGGTCAAAAGGAGAGATCTAATGTTACTTGAAGACTTCTCAGAAAAGATAGGACTTTATCTGAGCTCTCAATAAAGAGGACTTTGCAGAGTGATGTGTGTAAGTATGTGGACAAAAGTAAGAAGGCCTATTCTTTCAAGTCACAGCAATCTGTGCCAAGATCCATCTGGGCCAGAATAAGTAAATCCATATGACTGCAGCATTAGGGGCTTGAGGGAGTTAGTGGAAGTCTAAATGAAAATCCACAGGGCTTCCCCCCAGTACTGAGTAGCAACTAAGAGCATGAGATCTAGATCCAGACTTTCCAAGTGTGAATCCTGGCTCTAGGTGACCCTGGGCAAGTTACTTAGCCTTTCTGTTCTGTTGCAAGTATTAAATGACTTAACATGTGGAAGTGCTTAAGCCTGCCTGGCACTTAGTAAGGGCCGTAGAAATGTTTGTTATTCAATATGCAACGAGGAGTCGCCAGAGGTAATGAAATTAGCATCTGAGCTAAGTGGTCTACTTACATAGTTATCCTTGTTGTGCAGTGGCTGCATTAAGGAGCTGAAAAAGGAGTTGTGGTTGTAATTGCGTTGCAAAGTTCAGAGGAAAATAAATTTAATCCATATAACTATTAATGATAGCCCTTCAGCCCTGGAAGCTCTCTGCCTGTTCAGATTCCAAAGACATACCATGGAGGGTGTTTCACATTCTCAGAATCTCCTGGGATTTGGAGGGGACATTTCCTTGCATTAAAACAGTCAGGGTAGGCATTTGCTTTAATATGAAATGACTGTCCTATTTCTTATTCACTCTTTCATTATTTTTATTATGTTTTGCTTAGAAAATACTAGTGTATTGGAAAATGAAGATTATGGCTCATAGAAAAGAATGTAGAATAGCCAGATTGGCACACATGATTATTTTAAGAGATGCAAAGGACATTTTCCTCCTAGGAGAACCAGGAGCTGAAAGGGGTTCTAGAGACTGTGTGTATTAATTATAATGACTAATCTTTGTTTCTCTGCTCTGTTGCTCACAGGTGACCAAGCTTAAGAAGAAAAGTCATTGTTACAAACAGCAAGAAAAGAGAAGTTAAAGTTAGAATTGTCTTAGAAGACTCCAAAAATGTGATTTTCCCTTTTTTTGAGGGATAGTAAATGCAGGTATTAAAAATCATAAAGGTTATTCCTTTAGAAAATTCTGGATCAAAATCTTATTACTCTCATCATTGCATTTTCAACAAGAATTGAATTTCTAGATTACATAAGTTTTATGTAATGAAACTCCACTCAAAGACCTGCAGGTTGAAGAAAAATAAGTAGGGCAGCATTTCTATTCCATGTGCTGAAGGAGGGCTGGAAAAGGAAGCAAAGAAGCATCCCCCTGCAGGAACTGCAGCAAGGCAGTATGACCTAGTTGTAGACCCAAACACCTGTCATTCTAGTCCAGCAAAGCTACAATCTGGGCCACATAATTTACTAACCTCCGTGGGCCTGGTTTTCTTTCTCTGTTGAATTGTACATTAATGCCAGGGATAATCCCAACTAAAGTAGTCAGGAATGGTGTTTTTCTCTCTCTCTCTCTCTCTCTCTCTTTCTGTCTCGTTGCTATTTTGCTTCATAAAGGCTCAAACTAGGAAGATGTTGGATTTTATGTATACATGTATGAATATGTATGCATACATTTATGTGATGAAGCTGTATCATACATAATGATCATACATATCATTATTATATATATATATATATATATATATATATATATATATATATATCATACATAATCATTTTGTAGATCTTTAAAACTCATGCCCCCGGGACTTCCCTGGTGGAGCAGTGATTAAGAATCTGCCTGCCAATTCAGGGGACACGGGTTCGAGCCCTGGCCCGAGAAGATCCCACATGCCGCAGAGCAACTAAGCCTGTGTGCCACAACTACTGAACCTGTGCTCTAGAGCCCTCAAACCACAACTACTGAGCCTGCACGCCACAACTACTGAAGCCCACACGCCTAGAGCCTGTGCTCCGCGACAAGAGAAGCCACGCAATGAGAAACCCATGCACTGCAACGAAGAGTAGCCCCCGCTCACCGCAACTAGAGAAAGCCCACACGCAGCGACAAAGACCAAATGCGGCCATAAATAAACAAATAAATAAATAAATTTAAAACTCATGCTCCCTCTACGCAATGTTATTGTCTAAATGTTGAGGAAAGATCATTTTACTTCCGTGGGATATTGATGGGATGATAGGAACCAGCCCCTTTCACTTCGTGGGTTACTTTCCAAAAAACGCCATTCATGTACATCAAGGGGGCTTTTTTCCAAAGAGTCTGCTTAGGGAGATAAAACGTCTCCCTGTTTCCTGGGATCCTCCTACTCCATGAGCTCCTCATCAGCAGTGGTTCTCAAAGCGTACTTTCTGGACCAGCAGAAATATTTCTGGACAAACTCCAATAGCCAGGTAACCCATTATTCACTCTTAACATTGTAAATCAAATATACTTCCATTTTTTAAAAAAACCAATATTATATATTCATTACCCTGTCTCATGAGGGGGTAATTTTTACTACCTTGGATAAGTTTAAATTTGCAAAATGAGGGAGAGAGGAGAAAATGGGCACCTTAGCGTTAACATCAGCAACACCTGAGAACTTTTTAGAAATGCAACTTCTCAGACCTCACTCCAGATCTATGGAATCAGAACCTGTGGGGGTGAGGCCCAGAAATCTATGTTTTCACAAGCCTCCCGGCTGATTCTTATGGATGCCAAAGTTGAGAATCTCCGCCTTATAGTATAGAAATGCGCAGTCAGCCATTTCAGAAATACAAGAAATGATTACAGTGGAATAGTAATCTGGTGGTACAAACCATATGCCAAGTAGGTTATTATGGTGAGATCTCTTCAAATGTTATTGTGGTATCCTCTATTTAAAACCAAAATTTTAATATGATTTTATTCATAGTTTTATTTCATTTCTTAAATCAAGAAACATTTATTGAGCCATACCATGTGCCAAGCACTGGGGAATTCAGATGAAAAAGAACTAGTCCCTGTACTTATCAACTCATACTCCACTAATAATCCAGAATTATACGACCACTATTTATTGAACACTTACTATGTGCTCTTTGCAAATGAGATACTAATTAAGGCAATCCTTTGAGGTTTTTACTGTCATTACAGGAAAGGAGATAGTCTTAGTGAGGTTACTTGAAAGAATACTGCAAGGATGAAAGCCTTCACTTAGATTCACCCCTAAATACACCATCATGTATGTATCTACCAAGTCAGCCTTCTACGTAAGCACGGCACTACAATCAGATCCAAAAAACTTATTACTAATACAATAGTATGACTCATAATCCCCACTTGGTTCAGAAATATCCTAGATAGCTGGGGAATTTTCCCCCAAAATTATGTTTCAGTCAAAGATCATGCATTGCTTTGGTTATCATGTTCCTTCAGTTTGTTTCCTTTAATCTAGAATAGTCCTCCTGTTTTTTTTTCTTAATCTTTCATGACGTTGACATTTTTACACAGCCTAGGCCAGTTGTTTAGGAGAATGCCCTACAGTTTGGGATCTGGCTGATTATTTCCTTATTTTAGTGAGAATTTTACATACATAATGTTGTATACTTCATTTTATATCACATCAGGTGCCTAATATCAGTTTGGCCCAATATTGGACATGCTAATTTAGATCCCTTGGTTAAATTCATGTCCAGCAAATATCTCCATTGCAAAAGTACATTTTTCCCATTGTAATTTTTAAGTGCAGGATGATGTTTTCAAACACTATATTCTGTCCCCCAGAAACCTTTTATCCAGTAGTTTCACTATCCATTGATGATGCTCGTCTGAATAATTTATTATATTGTTGGTGCAAAACAGAGATTTTTCCTAATTCTATAACTTCTTCTAAAATCTTCAGCTGTCATTCTGGAAGAAAAACACAACTTTCTCTTTCTACTTCTTGCATATTCTTTGGAGCATTGCTATGGAACAACTGATTCTTTTTTTTTAAATCAATATATTATAATTTAGTACCATAATAATAATAATTATTATTATTATTATATTACTGTTGTGGCCTCTCCCGTTGTGGCCTCACTGTTGTGGCCTCTCCCGTTGCGGAGCACAGGTTCTGGATGCGCAGGCCCAGCGGCCATGGCTCACGGGCCCAGCCACTCCGCGGCATGTGGAATCTTCCTGGACCGGGGCACAAACCCGTGTCCCCTGCATCGGCAGGCGGACTCTCAACCACTGCGCCACCAGGGAGGCCCCCCCATAATTATTTTTTTAATATGCAAATGTTTCCCAAATTGGGCTTCCCGTAGGGACCATTTCTCCAAGGAATTCTGGTTCCTTTTTTTTAAGTTCCCTGACCAGGGATTGAACCCGGGTCCTCAGCAGTGAAAGCGTGAAGTCCTAACCACTGGACCACCAGAGAATTCTCTCTGGCTCCCTTTAATGGGTAATAGTGTTTAGAAATCAACATGTAAGAGCCACAGCTGGAATTTGAACCCAGACCATGAGACTCTGGAGCTGAGCCCTTAATACTGTACTTTAGAATTAAGTGTAATATCCTCTAATAACTGAGGCACACAAAAGATGCTTTGGGAATATTGAGGATGATGTGGAGTGAACGAAAGAGAGGGTTAGGCAGGGCAGGTTTGCCTTGTTCATCCACCTTTACTGTTATCTCCATGCTGATGTCAGAGCTATTTCATTTAACCGCCTGGCCACTATAGAAAAAGTCTTTATTATCTGGGCCCTAAGTCTATTCTGAGGTTTGGTTTTTCTGTATTTCACCCTAGTCACACAAATCTCTGGAATACCGCCTCTTTCTGGGGCATTGAGAAAAGGCCGGAAGCCACGCTTCTCTCCCTCATTCCACTCCTGCCCCTCCCTTCACACTGATTCACTCATTCTTGACTTCCTCGTTTCTTCCAAGCATATAAAGTGTGTTTCCTAAGTAATTCTCTTTCTCCACAGTCATCATTTGGGAGCTTCTAACTCCTGCCCTCCTTGTAATAGATGCCTCCAGACCTCACTGTCTCAGCACAAGGGTTAGTACAGAATTTTAGCATGCTTAAAACCCAATTTTATATCATATAATATCATTTATATGTGGAATCTAAAACAGTGATACAAATGAATGTATTTACAAAACAGAAATAGACTCACAAAAAACAAACTCATGGTTACCAAAGGGAAAGTAGGGGGAGGATAAATTAGGAGTTTGGGATTAATAGATACACACTAATATATATGAAATAAACAACAAGGTCTTACTGTAAAACATAGGGAACTATATTCAATATCTTATAATAACCTATAATGGAAAAGAATCTGAAAAATAATATGTATTATATATATCTGAATCACTTTGCCGTACATCTGAAACTAACACAACATTGTAAATCAAATATACTTCCATTTTTTAAAAAAACCAATATTATATATTCATTACCCTGTCTCATGAGGGGGTAATTTTTACTACCTTGGATAAGTTTAAATTTGCAAAATGAGGGAGAGAGGAGAAAATGGGCACCTTAGCGTTAACATCAGGCCAGATTTCCTTAAAAGGGCAGCAAAAGCAAGCCAGCTGAGCACTCACCTGGACTGCAGCAACTGAATATACATAGCCTGGGTTAGTTTGGACATTTCTAGATGGAGCTTCTCCCCAGGCATCCTTCATTTTTATACTGCATTACATTTCTTTGTTCCTATTACAGCTGCTGCTGCTATCAGTAATGAAATTAGTAATAACGTTTTGGCCTTTTCAGCCATCTCAAATTTCTGTCCATTTTAACCCACAGGAGAGATGGCCAACCTGCAACACTGCAGTTGAATAGTAATTAAGTGATCTTGCAGTGGCACAAAGGAAAGAATCAAGGGTCTGTTTAAAACCATTCCCTTAGATCTATTCCAGATAGGAATCAATAAAGCATCCCTGCTTAGGGTCCCAAATTGGCCTGGAAAATAGACACCCAACTGCAAGCCTCATGGCCTCCCCTGGAGCACTCCAGACCAGATCTCTCTCTGTCTGCTGACAAACTCCAATAGCCAGGTAACCCATTATTCACTCTTAACCTGTATTTTTGCTGTTGGTTGACCATGAGCCAAGCAAAATGAACATTCCTGTGGTGGGCCTGGGAGCTGCCCCACTCCAGACTGTGCTTTTCCACAGGCCGAGAGAGGCTTTGAAGCTGGCCTCCTCTCTGCTTTGCCCAAAGGTGGGGAATCACACGTGGAGGAGCAGAGATCAGCCAGCACTGAGTCACGCATCCCTTCGGGTCAGGCGACATTCATGAAGAGCATCGCCTATTGGCCTCATGACTGAGCAGAATGACTTGGCCAGCTCCTTGGGCTTCAAAAGAGGTCAGACATCATGCGAGAGCCTTTTTGCTGTATTTCTAGGGTAAAGAGTTCAGCAATTTACACTCATACTTTAACATAAGAATGTCCATCCTTGGGCTTCCCTGGTGGCGCAGTGGTTGAGAGTCCCCCTGCTGATGCAGGGGACACGGGTTCGTGCCCCGGTCTGGGAGGATCCCACATGCCGCGGAGCCATGGCCGAGCCTGTGCTCCGCAATGGGAGAGGCCACAACAGCGAAAGGCCCGTGTACCGCAAAAAAAAAAAGAAAAAAAATGTCCATCCTTTTGCCTGTATGCGTTGAGTTGAGAGAGTGCCCCAGTGCAAGGCTTTAGAAATGTTTCGCAAACTCACACTCAATTTACCAATGATTAATTGCAGGACATAAACTCATATATGGTCAGGATTCAATACAGAGAGCACAGGAGTGAATGGATGGATAAAAGAACAAGTAAAGTTAGAACACCAAATGAGGGAAAGGAATAAATGAACTGAGACTCAACAACTGTCAAGGAATCTGGATTTTAGCCCTGGCTCTCTTTCTTCCTGACCTCTCATTTAACTACTCGGTCATCAACAGCCCCATCTAATGGCTCAGGGGGATGATTGTTGGCATCTCGTCCAGCTATAAGTGGTTTATTATTTCACTTGTGTACATACACAGGTTAATAATAAAAAAATCAAACCAGTTTATAATTCATAGCTATCAGTAATATTCAACAGCTTCTGAATAAGCAGGAATCCAAGAGCAACCCGAAGTTGAATTATTCCACATGATTAATGAATTGTGAATTTGAGTTTTGATTCTGTCACAGGGTCAAGTAGCTCAATCTCTGTGACACATGTCATCACCTATAAATATTCTAGACACATATACTCCCAAACTAAAGTATTCAGAAAACATAGCAGAAAGAGTATATTACTTACTCCAGGATTATACTACTGTTCCAGGAGGGCCACAGGCGTGCTCTTCAAAACTGGCTCCTGTTTGAAGACTCTAACACTGGAGGAAATAATGAGTTTGAGTCAGTTTAGTTAACTAAAGGTCTTCCAATTAATCAACAATTAAAAGAGTGCCAAAGTTAGTATGAATGCTTAAGATTACTCAGACGTATGGTCTTTCTACTGCTATCATAATTTAGAAATAGGCTGTACTCGCTACTTCTGGTTATTCTTTTTCCTCTACTCTTATTAATATAAATCACTCTGGAAGCTGACATTTCAAAGAAGTTGAGGATAAAAACATCTTCAGGGCACCGCAAATGATCATCAGTCTGTAAAGTGGACCTGGGACTCCCTCACATCTCCCAAGTGATATTTCCTTCTTCCAAGCTGCCCTACATGTAATTAAACTATGAGGTCAAAGGGGCCATCTGCATCAAATGCACAACCTTTCTTGCAACACACAGTTCCAATGGAAATCCACGCAGTTATTGGGAGAGATTAAGAAACGGTCTTCAGGGTCAAATGTCTCCAGCGTTTATTGTAATAAGAGTGATATTTTAGCAAATATTAAACTGGCAAATTTTACCTCCTCCAAAATGTTTCACTTCATCCACTTTTGACATCAAGTCATAAAAGACCCAGAGAAGAATACAGCAGGCATGCTAAAGGAATTTAGACATCCTCTCTGTGTCCAAGCAAGGCCTTGTCAGAAGATGTTTTAAATTCCTCTAAGATATCAAGAACCAAACCTGGAAAACCTAGATCATACGGTTTCTCCAGTCACGTTTAGGATTCTTCTCCACAAAAGCTTAACCACAAAACTGCAGTTGGACCAAAGGAGGCCATGAAGTAGAGGAAGAAAAAGAGAAGCCCTTCCCGCCTACTGATTGGAGGATGGTGGTTGGATGAGGGAAGGCAGTTAGGGATGGGAGACCTGGACAATATGGAAAAAACAATAAAACATATATTCTTTGATTCAGTCTGTGTTAAACTTAAAAGCCTGAAATAAGAGTGATATTTAATGAAAAAACATAGGGAAAAGAATCTTTTTGTCATACACACTCTAAGCTCTCAAGGTGGTGTGTCAGCTGTATTCTCAGAAGTTAACGAATAGAATACTAAGCAATACTTGCCTCCCATGCCTATAGGAGCAGAGGGAGCAAAGAGCCCTTTTAAGACACTAGGCAGGTGAGGAAAAAATGTGAATTTGAACAAACTCCATCACCTGTTATGTTTGTGGAGAAGCAAGAGGCCTTTTGTTTAATCCTCTAGGAATGAACCCTCTACTGCAAAGCACATGATAACCACAAATTTGTAAAACATATTGTGTATAGGTGCTCATTATAAGAAACAAAAGTTGTTCATTTAAACTGTAAATGTAATCACCATCTTGTGCCAACTGACATACCATTATGTAAATTGTGTAGATTCTTTTGTAAATAAGAGAGCTCCAGACTCCCTAGTCTAACTTTTCCTTTGCAGATTGAATGAATAAATGTTGCTTCTAGAAGTTTCCAGTCTTAATAAATGTGAAGTTCTGTTCTCTTACCATGGTGCATTTGTAGAATAAACCACCTAGTCCAGGGGGTCAGATGGAGGATATGGAAGAAACTCAGAAGGTGGACCTCAAGAGCTGGGGTGAGGTCAACCAGCAGCAACTGAGTACAGACCCTGACAGAGGAGAACAGGAGTACCCGTGAATCCACTGGCCTCAAACATTTGCACCAGATATCAGGAGAGGGCCAAGTCAACCTAACCCCAGGGCACCCCAACTACCCTCTCAGCTACCCTAAGTTTACATAAATCACCCCACACCTGCAAATGTACCCAAGTGTCATCTATCTTGCACTTACCCGCCTTCAAAGAGGAGGTAGAAGTGAAAATATGACTAAGTAAGCAATCATTGCATAGAGGAAGATTGAAAATTACCTAAAGGGCTGCTTACATCTTTGGTTCAGGCTAAATTTAAAACCACTGAGGACCGTTTTCCCCCTGCTCCACAGTGAGTGGGGATCACCAGGAAGACTAGATCAGTTATAGATAAAAGAAAGAAAATATATTTACTTTGCAGTTGTAGAGTGAGTGAATTTGCAACTTTGCTAAATTGCCTATGAAATTAGACAGACAACAGCGATGGCTCTGATTTAAGGAGCACCCGTGAAGCCTCACCTTCCCCCCAAATCACCGTTCTTAGCTTTGCTACAGGGTAAGTTAGCTTCTCCTTCTCCTGGCCTGAAACTCCAAACTTTTCAGTAGGTAACAAAGGTAGATGTATTAAGTGCAGATGTTGTTGAAAATGAATCTTGAGGGTGAGAATAAGCTCAATTAGTTAATCTGAAATTAATTCAGAATTGTTATCCTTCTCTTTTCTGTGAACCATGCCCTACAGGAATAAGATATAAGGAGGGTAATGAGTAAACATCGTTGAACACCTAATACGCACCAAATGCTGTCCAATAGAACTTCCTGTGATGGTAGGAGTGATCTATATCTGCATTGTTCAATATGGTAGTCACTAGCCACATGTGGCTTTTGATCATTTGAAATGTAGCTAGAGTGACTGAGGAAATAAATTTCAATTCTAATTAATTTAAATAGCCATGTGTGGCTAGTAACGAGTGCTATTGCATTGGACAGGTTTATATAAATGCTATATAAGGTTTGCAATGTTTATATAAATGTTAAAGTACTTGAAGCTCTAAAGCTTTAAGGAGATTCAGGACATGGGAAATATGTTAACTTCAATCTCTGGTATTTGAAAATCAAAGCAAAGATTAAGTGTAAATCAAAACTGGTGCCCACTTCCCAGTGTGCATAAGGCTAGATCTGAGCTAAAGTACCAACACCCATGTTTTGAGAAACAAATATTTAGGGAAACTGTATGTATTACATTCCCCCTTTGAATTCTGGTTATGAATGTAAATGGGCTGAAGTCCTGTTCCTGAAATCGCTTATAAAATGCTTGGGGGGCAGTAAAATACTGCAAGTAGCAAAAAGATGCTTTTGCTTCTGAGTTTCAAACATTTCCTCTCTTTTTCTTACCCCCATGGGCTTATTTTTTAATTGTTCCTTTGCTTTTATTTCTCAGAAACTAGATGTTGAGAAATTAAATAAGAAAAGCCAAGCATATTAATTTTTCTAATAGCTTCATGCAGCTCAAACAATGAAGAGGCATTTTGAATATCACCTACTTAGCCACAATGCTCAGCTATCCTGGAGACTGTATTTTACAGTCTTAATGACTCTGAAGCGTTACAGTTCAGATTTGGATTTGATAAGGAAAATAGGCACATGAGAATGTTAGCATCATGCTTGATAGGCTAGAATATGAGGAGGGAAATATGCAACAATAGGGCTGGCATATTTCCTCCCTACATATATATTTTTAACATCTTTATTGGAGTATAATTGCTTTGCAATGGTGTGTTATTTTCTGCTGTATAACAAAGTGAAGCTCCCTATATATTTAAACTGAGAACCAAAAATTAAAGTAAAAAGGTAAAATAGGAATAAGTACACTTGAGAAACAATAGTGCATATGCTCCCCAGTATATAATATTGACTATTCCATTAAAACAATCAAAAGAGCTTCACTGATCAGCAAGAGGAATTAGAAAAACAAATACATATAAAACAATAACTGCTCTGTCCATCATCTGGGAACGCAGTTGGGTGATGGCCTCAATTAGATAGAAACACTGTAATTTGGCATTTGATATTTACTCCATCTGTCAGGTTCTTGGAAAATTTCTTTAAGTATAAGATGGAGAAATTATTCTAAATGATAGTCAGCACAAAAAGGCATCTCAGATACATTTCTCACTGTCTGGAGAACTTGGCTCAGCACAGATTCCAGGGTTATAAATAGGATCATCAGCATGTCCTTGACAAGAGTATATCAGGAATCTTAGCAAAGATGGGGAGTTTTCATTGTCTTATGCAGCACAATTACCAGCTCCATCTACGAGTTGGTTGTACCCTACATTGCAGGCGACTGCATCTCACCCAGGCACACTCGCTAAGCATCCATTCACGATATTCATAACATACTTCTAGTCAAGACTCTGGTGAAATGATTCGGGCAGTAGGTAGGTTGATTTGGTGCCAAACTTAATGGATTTTGAAGGCTGAGATGTGGGAGAAATACACACACACACACACACACACACACACACACACACACACACAAACATACTAACACATTTTACAAAGGAACTCTAGTAGCTAAATATTTATTTATTTATAATGCTCATAATACCACCTTATTCTGAATGTGTTCATGCTGCCCTAAAGTTCAAGAATAATAAAAGTAAAGGTTTGTTTTGAATTCTTTTCAAAATATGTAAACGTTCAAAGTACTTACTAAAGACTGATCTACTCGATTACTCCTTAGATATTCAATTTAAAGGGTATAAGCATAGACTGGATAAAAGAGGGTGGAAGACATCAAGGGAACCTAACTGCCCCATTTGTGACCGCTAACAGTGTGCATGTTCGATTCCATTTACTTTGATAAGTAACACATGCTGTCACCCTAGACACTTAAATGTAACCGATGGCAGAATTGATAAATAAATTTTAAAAGGAAAAAAGTGAATAAAATACCTCTGGATAACTTAAGAGAATTTTTAAAATGGACTTAACAAATTTTAAAGATATTTTAAAAGAAATCACAAGTAAATATTATGCAAAATGGTGTACTAAAACTTTTGGAAAACAATGAAATTGATGATTTCCTGGAAAAATTGAAATCAAAATAGACCCAAATTTATTTATTTATTTTTATTGTCACTATCATTCATTTTTTTTGAATTTTATTTTATTTTATTTTATTTTATTTTAACATCTTTATTGGGGTATAATTGCTTTATAATGGTGTGTTAGTTTCTGTTTTATAACAGAGTGAATAAGTTATACATATACATATGTTCCCATATCTCTTCCCTCTTTGTCTCCCTCCCTTCCACCCTCCCTATCCCACCCCTCCAGGCAGCCACAGTATGTCCATGTCTCTCTCTCGCCCTAACACACCTCACCCTTCCCCCTCCCCATATCCTCAAGTCTGTTCTCCAGTAGGTCTCTGTCTTTATTCCTGTTTTACCCCTAGGTTCTTCATAACATTTTTTTTTTCTTAAATTCCATATATATGTGTTAGCATACGGTATTTGTCCTTCTCTTTCTGACTTACTTCACTCTGTATGACAGACTCTAGATCTATCCACCTCATTACAAATAGCTCAATTTCGTTTCTTTTTATGGCTGAGTAATATTCCATTGTATATATGTGCCACATCTTCTTTATCCATTCATCCGACGACGGGCACTTAGGTTGTTTCCATCTCCGGGCTATTGTAAATAGAGCTGCAATGAACATTTTGGTACATGACTCTTTCTGAATTCTGGTTTCCTCAGGGTATATACCTAGTAGTGGGATTGCTGGGTCATATGGTAGTTCTATTTGTAGTTTTTTAAGGAACCTCCATACTGTTCTCCATAGTGGCTGAACCAATTCACATTCCCACCAGCAGTGCAAGAGTGTTCCCTTTTCTCCACACCCTCTCCAGCATTTATTGTTTCTAGATTTTTTGATGATGGCCATTCTGACTGGTGTGAGATGATATCTCATTGTAGTTTTGATTTGCATTTCTCTAATGATTAATGATGTTGAGCATTCTTTCATGTGTTTGTTGGCAGTCTGTATATCTTCTTTGGAGAAATGTCTATTTAGGTCTTCTGCCCATTTTTGGATTGGGTTGTTTATTTTTTTGTTATTGAGCTGCATGAGCTGCCTGTAAATTTTAGAGATTAATCCTTTGTCAGTTGATTCATTTGCAAATATTTTCTCCCATTCTGAGGGCTGTCTTTTGGTCTTGTTTATGGTTTCCTTTGCTGTGCAAAAGCTTTGAAGTTTCATTAGGTCCCATTTGTTTATTTTTGTTTTTATCTCCATTACTCTAGGAGATGGGTCAAGAAGGATCTTGCTGTGATTTATGTCATAGAGTGTTCTGCCTATGTTTTCCTCTAAGAGTTTGATAGTTTCTGGCCTTACATTTAGGTCTTTAATCCATTTTGAGCTTATTTTTGTGTATGGTGTTAGGGAGTGATCTAATCTCATACTTTTACATGTACCTGTCCAGTTTTCCCAGCACCACTTATTGAAGGGGCTGTCCTTTCTCCACTGTATATTCCTGCCACCTTTATCAAAGATAAGGTGACCATATGTGCATGGGTTTATCTCTGGGCTTTCTATCCTATTCCATTGATCTATCTTTCTGTTTTTGTGCCATTACCATACTGTCTTGATTACTGTAGCTTTGTAGTATAGTCTGAAGTCAGGCAGCCTGATTCCTCCAGCTCCATTTTTTGTTCTCAAGATTGCTTTGGCTATTCGGGGTCTTTTGTGTTTCCATACAAATTGTGAAATTTTTTGTTCTAGTTCTGTGAAAAATGCCAGTGGTAGTTTGATAGGGATTGCATTGAATCTATAGATTGCTTTGGGGAGTAGAGTCATTTTCACAATGTTGATTCTTCCAATCCAAGAACATGGTATATCTCTCCATCTGTTTGTATCATCTTTAATTTCTTTCATCAGTGTCTTATAATTTTCTGCATACAGGTCTTTTGTCTCCTTAGGTAGGTTTATTCCTAGATATTTTATTATTTTTGTTGCAGTCGTAAATGGGAGTGTTTTCTTGATTTCACTTTCAGATTTTTTATCACTACTTTTGTCTCCTTAGGTAGGTTTATTCCTAGATATTTTATTATTTTTGTTGCAGTCGTAAATGGGAGTGTTTTCTTGATTTCACTTTCAGATTTTTTATCACTACTATATAGGAATGCCACAGATTTCTGTGCATTAATTTTGTATCCTGCTACTTTACCAAATTCATTGATAGCTCTAGTTAGTTTTCTGGTAGCATCTTTAGGATTCTCTATGTATAGTATCATGTCATCTGCAAACAGTGACAGCTTTACTTCTTCTTTTCCGATTTGGATTCCTTTTATTTCCTTTTCTTCTCTGATTGCTGTGGCTAAAACTTCCAAAACTATGTTGAATAAGAGTGGTGAGAGTGGGCAACCTTGTCTTGTTCCTGACCTTAGTGGAAATGCTTTCAGTTTTTCGCCATTGAGGATGATGTTGGCTGTGGGCTTGTCATATACGGCCTTTATTATATTGAGGAAAGTTCCCTCTACACCTACTTTCTGCAGGGTTTTTATCATAAATGGGTGTTGAATTTTGTCAAAAGCTTTCTCTGCATCTATTGAGATGATCATATGGTTTTTCTCCTTCAATTTGTTAATATGGTTAATCACATTGATAGATTTGCGTATATTGAAGAATCCTTGCATTCCTGGAATAAACCCCACTTGATCATGGTGTATGATCCTTTTAATGTGCTGTTGGATTCTGTTTGCTAGTATTTTGTTGAGGATTTTTGCATCTATGTTCATCAGTGATATTGGCCTGTAGTTTTCTTTCTTTGTGACATCCTTGTCTGGTTTTGGTATCAAGGTGATGGTGGCCTCGTAGAATGAGTTTGGGAGTGTTCCTCCCTCTGCTATATTTTGGAAGAGTTTGAGAAGAATAGGTGTTAGCTCTTCTCTAAATGTTTGATAGAATTCGCCTGTGAAGCCATCTGGTCCTGGGCTTTTGTTTGTTGGAAGATTTTTAATCACAGTTTCAATTTCAGTGTTTGTGATTGGTCTGTTCATATTTTCTATTTCTTCCTGATTCAGTCTTGGCAGTTTGTGCATTTCTAAGAATTTGTCCATTTCTTCCAGATTGTCCATTTTATTGGCATAGAGTTGCTTGTAGTAATCCCTCATGATTTTTTGTATTTCTGCAGTGTCAGTTGTTACTTCTCCTTTTTCATTTCTGATTCTATTGATTTGAGTCTTCTCCCTTATTTTCTTGATGAGTCTGGCTAATGGTTTATCAATTTTGTTAATCTTCTCAAAGAACCAGCTTTTAGTTTTATTGATCTTTGCTATTGTTTCCTTCATTTCTTTTTCATTTATTTCTGATCTGATTTTTATGATTTCTTTCCTTCTGCTAACTCTGGGGTTTTTTTGTTCTTCTTTCTCTAATTGCTTGAGGTGCAAGGTTAGGTTGTTTATTCGAGATGTTTCCTGCTTCTTAAGGTGGGCTTGTATTGCTATAAACTTCCCTCTTAGAACTGCTTTTGCTGCATCCCATAGGTTTTGGGTCGTTGTATCTCCATTGTCATTTGTTTCTAGGTATTTTTTAATTTCCTCTTTGATTTCTTCAGTGATCACTTCGTTACTAAGTAGTGTATTGTTTAGCCTCCATGTGTTTGTATTTTTTACTGCTCTTTTCCTATAATTGATATCTAATCTCATGGCGTTGTGGTCGGAAAAGATACTTGATATAATTTCAATTTTCTTAATGGTTGTTAGTATTTGCCTTATGTATTGAGGTGCTCCTATGTTGGGGGCATAAGTATTTACAATTGTTATATCTTCTTCTTGGATCGATCCCTTAATCATTATGTAGTGTCCTTCTTTGTCTCTTCTGATAGTCCTTATTTTAAAGTCTATTTTGTCTGATATGAGAATTGCTACTCCAGCTTTCTTTTGGTTTCCATTTGCATGGAATATCTTTTTCCATCCCCTTACTTTCAGTCTGTATGTGTCTCTAGGTCTGAAGTGGGTCTCTTGTAGACAGCATATATATGGGTCTTGTTTTTGTATCCATTCAGCCAATCTGTGTCTTTTGGTGGGAGCATTTAGTCCATTTACATTTAAGGTAATTATCGATATGTATGTTCCTATTCCCATTTTCTAAATTGTTTTGGGTTCGTTATTATAGGACTTTTCCTTCTCTTGTGTTTTTGTCTAGAGCAGTTCCTTTAGCATTTGTTGTAAAGCTGGTTTGGTGGTGCTGAACTCTCTCAGCTTTTGCTTGTCTGTAAAGGTTTTAATTTCTCCATCAAATCTGAATGAGATCCTTGCTGGGTAGAGTAATCTTGGTTGCAGGTTTTTCTCCTTCATCACTTTCAGTATGTCCTGCCACTCCCTTCTGGCTTGTAGAGTTTCTGCTGAGAGATCAGCTGTTAACCTTATGGGGATTCCCTTGTGTGTTATTTGTTGTTTTTCCCTTGCTGCTTTTAATATGCTTTCTTTGTATTTAGTTTTTGACAGTTTGATTAATATGTGTCTTGGCGTATTTCTCCTTGAATTTATCCTGTATGGGACTCTCTGTGCTTCCTGGACTTGATTAACGATTTCCTTTCCCATATTAGGGAAGTTTTCAACTATAATCTCTTCAAATATTTTCTCAGTCCCTTTCTTTTTCTCTTCTTCTTCTGGAACCCCTATAATTCGAATGTTGGTGCGTTTAATGTTGTCCCAGAGGTCTCTGAGACTGTCCTCAGTTCTTTTCATTCTTTTTTCTTTATTCTGCTCTGCAGTAGTTATTTCCACTATTTTATCTTCCAGGTCACTTATCCGTTCTTCTGCCTCATTTATTCTGCTATTGATCCCATCTAGAGTATTTTTCATTTCATTTATTGTGTTGTTCATCATTGTCTGTTTCATCTTTATTTCTTCTAGGTCCTTGTTAACTGCTTCTTGCATTTTGTCCATTCTATTTCCAAGATTTTGGATCATCTTTACTATCATTATTCTGAACTCTTTTTCAGGTAGACTGCCTATTTCCTCTTCATTTGTTAGGTCTGGTGGGTTTTTATCTTGCTCCTTCATCTGCTGTGTGTTTTTCTGTCTTCTCATTTTGCTTATCTTACTGTGATTGGGTTCACCTTTTTGCAGGCTGCAAGTTCGTAGCTCCCGTTGTTTTTGATGTCTGTCTCCAGTGGCTAAGGTTGGTTCAGTGGGTTGTGTAGGCTTCCTGGTGGAGGGGACTAGTGCCTGTGTTGTGGTGTATGAGGCTAGATCTTGTCTCTCTAGTGGGCAGGTCCACGTCTGGTGGTGTGTTTTGGGGTGTCTGTGGACTTATTATGATTTTAGGCAGCCTCTCTGCTAGTGGGTGGGGTTGTGTTCCTGTTTTGCTATATGGTTGGCATAGGTTGTCCAGCACTGTAGCTTGCTGGTCGTTGAGTGAAGCTGGGTGCTGGTGTTCAGATGGAGATCTCTGGGAGATTTTCGCCGTTTGATATTATGTGGGGCTGGGAGGTCTCTTGTTGACCAGTGTCCTGAAGTTGGCTCTCCCACCTCAGAGGCAGAGTCCTGACTCCTGGCTGGAGCAGCAAGAGCCTTTCATCCACTCGGCTCAATGCCCTCTTGCTGCAAATGCAAAACAGGCTTCCCAGGGGTAGAATATTCGGGCCGCTGCCAGCCAAGAGATGGCTTTTTATCATGCAGAATGTTTCTCTGTTATTATTATTGCTGTCCTCTTTTTCGTTTAGCAGTTTATTACAGGTTGTGATAAAGGATACAGATGAACATCCAATGGAAGAGATGCATAGGAGAAGGCATGGAGTGTCCGTGCCCTCTCCAGGCCCAAAACTCTGCCCAAATCTCCACGTGTTCACCGACCTGGCAACCCAAATTTATTAATCCAATGAATAGGCTCAAGAAAAAGTTCTTGATTCTTAGTTAATAATCAGGAAATAAAGAGAAAGTTTCTAAGATTTATCTTTCAAACAACTTCAGCACTCTAGGACCATACTAGTGTGTTAAAAATTATGATTACATTTAATAGTTACATTTATTAGGCACTTACTATCTGCTTGAGATGCACTAAGTGACTTACACGCCTTATCTCTTCAATCCTCACAACAACCTTAAGATAGGAATTGTGTTTTCCAAGTTTTACAAAAAAAAGAGGAAACTGAGGCCTAGAGAGAGCTTATAAAACTAGTATATGCCTGATCCAGGGTTCAAACACAAGGTACAGAAAATGTCTTAATAGATAAATTATTCCACAACATGGAAACAAATGAAAAGCTATAAAATCATTGGATGAAGTACAAAAGCCTGAAAAGAACAGTATGAGAAAGAAAACTACAGACAAGTCTCACTCATGATTATAAATGTATGACTCATACAAAATACTAACAAACTGAATTCCAGTGTATTTTTTCCAACTTTATTGAGGTATAATTGGCAAATAAAAATTGTATCTATTTACAGTGTACAGTGTAATGTTTTGATATATATGTACACTGTGAAATTATTACCACAATAAAACTGACATATCCATCATGTCAAATAGTTATCTTGTGTGTGTGTGTGTGTGTGTGTGCATTTGTGTGTGTAAGTATGTGAGTATGTGGGTTGAGAACATTTAAGGCCTACTCACTTAGCAAATTTCAAGTATACAGTATGGAATTATTAACTGTAGTCACCATGCTATACATTAGATCTCCAGAACTTATTCAACCTGCATAACAGAAACTTTCCATTTCCCCCAACCTCTAGCCCCTGGTAACCACCATTCTACTTGCTGCTTCTAAAAGTTTGACTCTTTTAGATTCCAAATATAAGTGAAATCATGCAATATTTGTCTTTCTGTGCCTGGCTTATATCACTTAGCACTTAGTCCTTCAAGTTCATCCATGTTGTCGCAAATGACAGGATTTCTTTCTTTTGCATTGCTGAATAATATTCCATTGTACATATACACCACCTTTTCTTTATCTGTGCATCAGATCTTGTACACTTAAATTAATTCTATATCTGACTATTGTGAATAATGCTATAATATCTCTCTGAGACACTGATTTCACTTTCTCCAGATATAAACCCAGACATGGGATTGTTGGATTATATGGTAGTTCTATTTTTGATTTTTTGAGGAACTTGATCATGTTTTTCATAACAGCTGTACTAGTTTGCATTCCCACCAACAAGGGTCCCACCAACAAGAGTGACAAGGGTCCCTCTCTTCTGCATCTTCGCTGACATTTGTTATTTTGTGTCATTTTGATAACAGCCATTCATACATGTATGAGGTGACATCTCACATGGTTTTAATTTGCATTTCCCTGATAATTAGCGACATTGGGCATTTTTCATATACCTATTGGTCATTTGTATGTCTTCCTTTGAAAAATGTCTATTCAGGTCCTTTGCCCACTTTTAATAAGGTTATTTGTTTTCTTGCTATTGAGTTGTTTGAGTTCCTTATATATTTTGGATATTAACCCCTTACCAGATGTATGATTTATAAACAATTTCTTCCATTCTATAGGTTTTTCTCTTCACTCTGTTGTTTCCTTTGCTGGGAAGAAGCTTTGATTCAATGTGATTTGTCCATTTTTGCTTTTCTTGCCTGTGCTTTTTGTGTCATATCTAAAAAAAAATCATTGCTTGCACCAATGTTTTCTTCTAGTAGTTTTATAGTTTCAGGTGTTATAGTTAAGTCTTTAATACACTTAGATTTGATTTGTATAATGGTATGAAATAACAGCTCAATTTCATTCTTATGCATGTGGATATCCACTTTTCCCAAAACTATTTATTAAAGAGGCTGTCCTTTCCCCATTGTGTGTTCTTGGCACCTTTGTTGAAGATCATTTGACCATAAATGTATGGATTTATTTCTGGCTCTCTATTCTGTTCAGTTGGTCTATATGTTTGCTGTTTTGATTACTATAGATTTGTAGTATAATTTGAAATCACATACTGAAATGCCTCCAGTTTTTTCTTTTTGATGATGATTGCTTTGGTTAGAATTGTTTTTCTATTTCTGTGAAAAATGCCATTGAAATTTTAATAGAGATTGTGTTGCATCTGTAGATCACTTTGGGTAGATTACTACAGACATTTTACAGTAATTAGTCTTCCAATTCATGAACATGGAATTCCTTTCCATTTATTTGTGTCTTCTTCAATTTCTTTCATCAGTATCTCATAGCTTTCAGTGTGCAGATATTTCATCTCCTTGATTATATTTATTCCTTAGTATTTTATTGTTTTTGATGCCATTATGAATGGGATTGTTTTCTTAACTTCTTTTTTGGATAGTTTATTTTTAGAGTATAGAAATGCAACTGATTTTTGTATATTGCTTTTGTATCCTGTGAATTTACTGAATTTGTTTGTTGGTTCTAACAGTTTTTTTGGTGGAGTTTTTTTTTTTTTTTTTTTTTTTGTCTATGGGTGCCTAATTGTTCAAACACCATTAGTTGAAAATACTATCTTTCCTCCATTGAATCACTGTGTACCTTTTTTTTTTTTTCCTTACGTTATGCGGGCCTCTCACTGTTGTGGCCTCTCCCATTTGCGGAGCACAGGCTCCGGACGCGCAGGCTCAGTGGCCATGGCTCACGGGCCCAGCCGCTCCGCGGCATGTGGGATCTTCCCGAAACGGGGCACGAACCCGCGTCTCCTGCATCGGCAGGCGGACTCTCAAGCACTGCGCCACCAGGGAAGCCCTTTGGTGGAGTTTTGAGGTTTGCTTGGTTTATTTCTTAAATCCTGTCATCTGCAAACAGAGATAATTTTAATTCTTCCTTTCTAATTTGGATGGCTTTTTTTCTTGCCTAGGTGCTTGGGCTAGGACTTCCAGTACTATATTTAATAGAAGTGGTGAGAGTGTCTGATTCTTGATCTTAGAGAAAAAACTTTCAGCTTATCACCATTGACCATGACGTTAGCTGTGGCTTGTCACATGTGGCCTTTATTATGCTGAGGTACCTTCCTTCTATACCTAATTTTTTGAGAGATTTTATCATAAATAGATAGTGAATTTTGTCAAATGCTTTTTCTTCATCTACTGAGATGATGATTTAATTTTTAGCCTTCTTTCTGTTAATGTGGTGTATCACATTTATTGATTTGTGCATGTTGAACTCTCCTTGCATCCCGGGAATAACTTCCATTTGATCATGGTGTAGGATCCTTTTAACGTGCTGTTGAATTTGGTTTGCTACTAAAATATTGAGGATTTTAACATCAGCATTCTTCAGGGATATTGGCCTGAAATTTTCTTTTCTTGTACTGTCCTTGTCTGGCTTTGGTGTCAGAGTAATGCTGGCCTCATAAAATAAGTTTGGAAGTATTCCCTTTTCTTCTATTTTTTGGAAGAGTTTGAGGAAAAATGTTATTAATTCTTTACATGTTTGACAGAATGCACTGGTGGAGCCATCATCTTGGGCTTTTCTTTGTTGGAAAATTTGTTGTTACTGATTCAATCTCTTTACTTGTTATTGTTCTGTTCAGATTTTTTATTTCTTCTTGATTCAGTCTTAGTAGGTTTTTATATTTCTAGGAATCTATCCATTTCTTCCAGGTTGTCCAATTTGTTGATGTTTAATTGACAATAGTACTGTCTTATGATCCTTTGTATTTCTGTTGTATCAATTATAACATCTCCTCTTTCATTTATAATTTTATTTATTTAAGTCTTCTCTTTTTTATTCTTAGTTAGTCTGGCAAAATGTTTGTCAATTTTGTTTAACTTTTCAAAATCCAACCTCTAGGTTTGTTGATCTTTTCTACATTTTTTTAGTCTCTATTTTATTTTTTCCACTCTGATCTTTATTATTTCCTTTTTTTTGCTAACTTTGTGCTTAGGTTATTCTTCATTTTCTGGTTCTTTGAGGTGTAATGTTAGGTTATTTATTTGAGATCTTTCTTTTATTCTTAATGTAGGTGTTATTGCTGTACATGTCCCTCTTAGAACTGCTTTTGCTGTATCCCATGAGTTTTGGTATGTTGTGTTTCCATTTTCATTTGTCTCAAGGTATTTTTTTATTCCCATTTTGATTTCTTCTACCAATTGGTTGTTCTGGAGTGAATTGTTTAATTTCCACATTTGAAATTTTCCAATTTTCCTCCTGTTATTGATTTCTAGTTTCATACCATTGTGGTCATAAAAGATACTTGGTATGATTTCAACCTTTTTAATTTGGTAAGACTTGTTTTGTAGCCTAACATATACTCTGTCATGGAGAATGTTCCATGTGTATGTGAAAACAATGTGTATTCTACCTCTGTTGGATGGATGTTCTGTATATATCTGCTACACCCATTTGGTCTATAGTGTTCAAGTCCACTGCTTCCATATTGATTTTCTGTCTGGATAATCTTTCCATTGTTGAAAATGAGGTATTGGAGCTCCCTACGATTATTGTATTACTGTTTATTTCACCCTTCAGTTCCATTAATATTTGCTTTATATTTTTAGGTGCTCCAATGTTGGGTGCATATGTATTTACAATTGTTATATCCTCTTGATGAATTAACCCTTTTATTATTATCTAATGACCTTCTTTGTATCTTGACTCCTGACTTAGTCTATTTTATCTAAGTA
>NW_006774564.1:3397998-3409250 GCF_000442215.2 Lipotes vexillifer | reverse complement strand
GCATTCCTGTTCTCTCTCTCTCTCTCTCTTTTATTTTTAATGCATAGTATATGTTTTTCCATCTCTCCATTTATGTGTGTCCTTAAAGCTAAAGTGAGTCTCTTGAGAAACATATATTGGATCCCATTTTTTTAATCCATTCAGCTATTCTATGTCCTTTCATTGAATATTTTAATACATTTACGTTTAAAGTAATTATTAATAGGAAAGACACAGACATAGAGAATGGACTTGAGGACGGGGGAGTGGGAAGGCTAAGCTGGGATGAAGTGAGAGTGTGGCATGGACATATATACACTATCAAGTGTAAAATAGCTGGTGGGAAGCAGCCGCATAGCACAGGGAGATCAGCTCAGTGCTTTGAAACCACCTAGAGGGGTGGGATAGGAAGTGTGGGAGGGAGATGCAAGACGGAGGGGATATGGGGATATATGTATACATATAGCTGATTCACTTTGTTATAAAGCAGAAACTAACACACCATTGTAAAGCAATTATACTCCATTAAAGATGTTAAAAAAAAGTAATTATTGATAGGTAAGTACTTCTTACTGCCAATTTCTTAATTGTTTCCTGTTTTCTAGTTCCTTTGTTCCTCTTTAGCTGTCTTCCTTTGTGATTAGATGATTTTTTGGTAGTGGTATGCTTTGATTGCTTTCTCCTTATCGTTTGTCTATCTTCTACAGGTTTTCCTTTGTGATTACCATGAGGCTTACATAAAACATCTCATAGTTATAACAGTCTATTTTAAGTTGATAACAACTTAACTTTGATCGTATACAAAAAGGCTACACTTTAATTTTTCTCCCCCCATATTTTATGTTACTGATGCCACAATATGTATCTTTTATATATCATATATCTGTTAACAAATTATTGTAGTTATTTTAAATAATTTGGTCTTTTAACTTTTTACATTAGAGTTAAAAGGAATTTATGCACTGCCATTACAGTATTAGAGGAATTTATGCACTGCCATTACAGTATTAGAGTATTCTAAATTTGAAAATATTATTACCTTTACAGTGAGTTTTATACTTTCATACTGTTTTTGTATTGTTAGTATCTTTTCATTTCAATTTGAAGAATTTCCTTTAGCATCTCTCATAAGGTAGCTCTCATGGTAATGAAACTCAAATGAATGAATGTTTACCTGATAGCTGAACAAGGAATAACTATCCAAGTGCAAAACTAATAAAAGGAATGATAAAAGGAGGGTGACAAGCAAAAGTTTTTGACAAGCAAAACTTCAAAATGGCTGAGTAATATTCCATTGTATATGTGTGTGTGTGTGTGTGTGTGTGTGTGTGTGTGTGTGTATACCACATATTCTTTATCCATAGAAAAGAGTGAAATTCTGCCATTTGCAGCAGTGTGGATGGATCTGGACAATATTATGCTTAGTGAAATAAGTCAGACAGAGAAAGACAAATACTGTATGATATCACTTATATATGGAATCTTAAAAATAATACAAACAAATGTATATGTAAAACAGAAACAGATTCACTGATACAGAAAACAAACTAGTGGTTACCAGTGGGGAGAGGGAGGGGTGAGGGGCAAGTTAGGGCTATGCGATTAAGAGACACAAACTACTCTGTATAAAATAGATAAGCAACAAGGATATATTGTATAGCACAGGGAATTATAGCCATTATTTTGTAATAAGTTTTAATGGAGTATAATCTATAAAAATACTGAAACACTATGCTGTACACCTGACGCTAATATAATATTGTAAATCAACTGTACTTCAATTTTAAAAATTCAAAACGTTAGCAAATCAAAGATTATTATAAAACAAATGATACACACAACAAGCTGAAAAAAATATGGCAAGGTAGTAGCTAAAGGGAAAATATTCTTACATTAAACACTTCATCCGAATTGAAAATAAAAAGCATACAACTGGGCTTCCCTGGTGGCGCAGTGGTTGAGAGTCCGCCTGCCGATGCAGGGGACACGGGTTCGTGCCCCGGTCCAGGAAGATCCCACGTGCCGCGGAGCGGCTAGGCGCGTGAGCCACGGCCGCTGAGCCTGCGCGTCTGGAGCCTGTTCTCCGCAACGGGAGAGGCCACAACAGTGAGAAGCCCGCGTACCGCAAAAAAAAAAAAAAAAAAAAAGCATAAAACCATTACAGAAGATGAACAAAGAATAGAAATAGACAATTAACAAAAGAGAAATTTTAATATGTATCAAAGGAAAAAAAATCTCACACAGAAGTAAAAAACAATTAGTAAGATTTTGTTTTAGCTTATTGAAATATCAAAATAATACTAATTCTGATGAGACTACAATGAAACAGAAGCTACATACACTGCTACTGAAAGTGTGTATAATTTATCCAAAAGCCATTTGGCAATATAATATGAAGAGTCTTAAAAATGTTTATATATTTTGACCCAATAATTCCAGACCTGAGTTTAAAATTCAGGCAAAACTTTATGTATAAGGATAATACATACAGCATTATTTATGACAGTCAAAAATTGGAAATAACCTAAATATCAACCACTAGAAGTTGGTTATGTCACATCCATATGGTGCAGCTCTTAAAAATCATGTTCTTGGAAATATTTACCAACACCAAAAATCTTCACACTACTAAATTTATGTTCGTACTATAGAATGTTCATACTATATATTTAGGAAAAGACTAAAAATAAATCACCTAGATTCTCATAAGATGATATCAATTAAATCCACTTAAATATTATGGATAATTTTTAATAAAATGAAAACAACCTTCTGTTGTTTTTAAAATGGAATATAAAATATGTACAAAAAATGCAAAGAAAGATGGTAAACAAATTTATAGTCTCTAGCTACACACAGATCAAGCAACAATCCAAACAGCTTGGGATGCCAGCTAGCCAAGGAAAAGGCCAAGGGGACACAGTTATCCGTGTGAGGAACAGGTGAGGAGTTTGAATCCAGGAAGTGAAATATTAAAGATAGATACAGGACCACTGCTGAAGAACCGCCTGACGTCAGGGCAAAGGGCATCTGGGCTAGCAGTTCCTAATATACTATTTCCTGTAAGGGCAAGAATTAGGGTCTGTGTGGGGCTAAGTCTGAATTTGCAGCTGTTTGAAGAATGAGAGAACCGATACCGGATAAGACAAAAAAAAAGAGGTCTAATATTGCAGGTGGTTCCTGACATATATAGAAAGCAAGCTTTGAACAAAAGGTTTGAAGTTTCAGCTGAGCGAAGAGAGAGAATTATTGATACCAAAACAGTTCAATAAACCTTCTAGTGCAGCCAAGTAAACCAGCACAGCTCAGGATCAGAATGAATCAAGCCAGGAGCCCCATAAAATAAACAGATGGTCTGAACTAGACCCACAGAACTGGCTCCGTGAGGCTCCAGGCTCAAGGATGCACTTCAGGCTGGTGAATGGAGTGTGTCGACAGAGGGACTACAGATTGGCTTCTTTTTTAATCAATAGAATAATTTTTAAATGCTATCTTATTGCTACCTTTGAATGCCTAGTGCCATGACAGCTACCAATCCCCTCATGTCCAATTGCCTAACAGATGGGGAAAATCAGCTTATTTCTCCTGCTGAATTACCCCAAACAAGCTTCCAACAGTTTACTTTGGAATCAACCAGAAATGAATGGTTTACCTACGTTTTGCTCAAGGTTTTGAAAGAAAGATGGAAAGGAACATTTCTGTTAAGAATTGCTGCCTAATGCTTTCTTCAGCCCCACAATGCAGAGACTGAATTGATTTTTTTCCACCACATTTAAGTTCTTTCTATACCACAGAATTTAAAAATGCATCTTTGATACACTACCCATTCAGGAGGTGGAGGAGGAGGCAGGCAGCTTGTTTATCCTGAGGATGTTTTAAGAGGTTCGTGGTATTATGCTTTCGGGAGTTTAACCCTTGGAGCAATTGCATTCAGTTGCTCTTCCGCAACCACATCAGATGGTTGATTTCCCTTTTACATGACCATTTATATCATTCCTTTCTCCCTCTTATGGAAAGATTTTTCAAGTTTCTTATGCCTAGAAAGTAACAGGCATCCTAGGTAAAGTTCCAGGAAATGACTTGCCTTGGATTTCCAGATGCACAGATAGTGCAGAATTCTTGGTGTTGGATTACCCCAGGGGATGCTACACCCACCCCCATTCCCACCCCCAACACCCAGAAGCTTGTTTTTAGAAGGAAGTGATTGACTTTAACCTTACTGATGATTGACTCAGTAATGTAGAATATATGGTTACACCTAATATTAAGACCTTACTGAGCAGTGGAGAAAACTGTAATAACATAAAGCTTCAAAGGTAAATTACCGCCTCAGATTTACTAAGAGCTCATTGTGTATACAGAACTAGCGTGGAAGGTACCTTAAAGAGCCACAGTCTCTTTCTGTGCCCAAAGCTGAATTGAAACCAAAATTAAATAAATGTGGGCATTCAACATTTAATAGGGAGTTCTGCCAAGAATTGGAGTTAGACCACCTAAAAGCCTGCCATGAAGGGAGTATTTCTTTAACTAAGAGGCTTAGGTATCCATAACACCCAAAATTGGCTTCTTAGTCTTTGAAATAGCAGCAGCTCCCCCAATGAGCACTCATAAAGAGCCAGCTGTCTACCCTCTATTGATTTACCAGCACCTGTACAAGCACTTGAGTTATGTACCCCAATTATGATCAAGGGTGATAACTGTCATATCTAGTGACCCAATGTAATATCCACAAAGTTTTTAGAAATTTCCACAGAGGAGGAAGAATTTCATTTTCTCCCTGATAAATGGGAACATATAGGTAATTATGAACTCCCCAGAAGCACTGTCTTCAGGTTCAAAACTTCCAACCTTCTACTTGTTACATTACTAATTCATAATACATAATTCTGAGTTAAGAAGTATAAAGCACTAGTCTTTGTAGTACTTTATAGTCATAATATAGAATAAGGAAGCACAGGGTGGTTTTCTATCTTTCCAAGTCATTTTCTAGAAATATTCATGCATTCACTTCACAAGTATTTATTAAGCCAGGGACTACTTTAGTTAGTAGAAACAAAATAGTAAACAAAAGAGACAAAAACCCTAGCCCTTATAAAACTTATATTCTGAGGGGATTTGGTGGGTGTTATTTATTCAACTGATTGCAGCATATACCTTTTCCAAAGTGCATTTACTACTCAAAGTACAAGTCAAAAATACGAAAATTATCATTGCTAGCATTATAAGGGGCAGTGCTCACCAGATCCTTCAACATAGGACCAGAATTGCTGTTAACAAATGGCATGAACTTAGGTATTCTTCTTCACATTATATAAATGGGCCTTTTAACTTGGAATTTTATTTCCCATTTTCCCTCCTGGGAAAGAGGGAGCCCATACTGGACCTGAAACATCAGAGTTTCTGGGTCAAAAATAGGTACATTTTCAGGTTTTTACTACATAGTACAAAATGTCCCTTTAGAAAGTCTGAGTCAATTTGCCCTTTTGGCAGCAATGCATGAGTACTCATTTCACCAACATATTACACCCTTGTCAGTACTGGATGATTTTTACTGGATCTTTTTCAATGTCACAGATGAAAACTATCATACGGTTATCATAATTTGCATATAGCATGGACAGTTGTTGTACATAGGCTTAGCTGTTGGAATAATCAGTGAATGAGCTCTAAAGATCTCCAATGTGATTTTTTTCCCTTAGCATAGTCTTGAGTCTTATAAACTTCATGTCTTTCTGAGAAAGTGGGGCATCTTTGTTGAGTTATAAAGAACTCCTAGACATGCCCAGCGTTCAATGCCTAAGTTCCTAAACCATCCAATCTTGCTCCATGTACCCTCTGGCCCACCTTGGCAATGAAATTCATCAAGATTCATTTGGTTGCAAGTGAAGGAAACTAAACTCTATCTTATGCAAGGAAAAAGAAAAGGTATTGGCTCAACTGCGAAGTCAAGAGGTAGATCTAGCGTGGTTGGGTCCAGCTCTAACAATGTCAATTCATATTTATTCTCTCTCTCTCTTCCTCCTCCCTGCCCTTTCCTCCACTTGTCTCTGCTGTTCTTTATTCTTTTTGCTCTCCCAGGCTCCCCTGCCAGCTCCCACAGAGATATTCAAAGGAGAACACTGGCCTGGTTTAGGTGTATGGCTATTCCCGAACCAACAAATTTGCCCAACCTGAGACATCTGCCCATCTCTGTGGGTTTTGAATAGGGGGCATGGGGTAGGGAAGAGATACATTCTGATTAACAGCTTTACTCATACTATGTGGAGGGAAGGAGGAGTTCACCAAAGGAAGTAGAAGAAGGAGATGGCAAAGCTCATTGGACAGACAAAAACTACAGTTACCACTGTTCACTGTAGTTACCAACCTTGTGTTCACATTATGCCCTGTCAATACACATACCCCGAATCATGCCACCATGTTTCCCCTGGCCTCTGATCTTTCCTTTCTTTTTTTCTGGCTTGTCACACTTTATGCATCCCCCTCAGCTTGGGCTGTCCATGGATGCCAGCCATCAGGGTAACATCCCTTCTAGATCAACTATCTCAGCTTATGACTGAGGCTTATAAATTCTATCCTTTTCACTCCAGTCAACAACAGCAAATTAGAGTAAGAGATACAACCTTGATAAAGTAGCAGTTTCTCTGGCTTCTAAATGTCCATCCCTCATCAAATACCTGCCAGGATTTGGGGGCAGCAGTGTGGGAGAATGCCAGTTGGGGAAGATTGGGCTTGTTCAGGGCTGTGACGTGGCTGATTAAGCTATGGGGTCTGGGGGTTGGGAGGTGGAGGGAAGAAGAGAAGTGAGTAGAAGGGAAGGGGGATGGAGAGAGATCAGTAGACTATGAGCTTCCCTGATGGTAGCTCGGATTTCCTCTCTGCCACAGACCCACTCCAGCAGAAGCCCAGGACACTCTGCCCTCAAATTCCCAGACCGAGCCCTCTTGCTGAGTTGGTTCTCTACTTTCAGTGCTGACCCCAGAAATAATCCTCCAGAACTCCAACACAGCCACCTTGGCTGAGCAGGTCATTGTAGGCAGGTTTCTGTCATCTTCATTACCATAAACAGATTTGACTGGTCTTTGAAAAGACATTTTTTCATTTAGTAGAATGTTTATTACCATTTTAGTATTTACTGTATTTGCTTGACTCCATTTCCTTACTCTCATGTCTATTTTTTCCTCCGTTATTTTTATCCTTTTAAATAGGGAACAAGAAAGAGACATATTCCCAAGTTAAGGCCATACTGCAAAGGAGGGAAGCTGGACGCCCCTTCTCTGGTTTCTTCTTTTCTCAACAGCCACACCTCCTCCACCCATCCGACCCTTCCAGTCAGTCTCTGCAGTGGGCCCATCAGCACCCATCGGTCAGCCAGTCACTCAACAAACGCTGTGCCAAGGTTGGGATTTCAGGAGTAACCTCAGCTCATACTTACGGGGGATTCTCGTTCTATTCACAGGGTGACTCTTTGACCTTAAAGACCCATCTCTGGAGAACAACAATGATTGTATTATTTGTATCTTACAAATGTGGAAACTGAGATACAGAAAAGTTCAAAAACTTGTCTAAATCACAAAACTAGTAAAGGGTATTTAGACCAGGCTTGTTTTCAAATCTCCTGCTCTTTCTTTTCACTGAACAGTGCAGTCTCTATAAATATGCAAGTTCACTGGGGGTGGGTTGCATTTGACATGCGCCAAGATTTTCAATCCATGTTTATTTCTTTCTGGGTATTCTGTCTGCAATTCTGATACTGGATGAACCTCTCTGCCTGGTTGAGAGTGGATAACTGAGAATAGCTCTCAAGTCTCAAGATCTAGAAATAAAACAATCCATAGCAATTTTCCAGTATTACCCTTTAAGTAACACATAGCTATGCATGAGAAACAATTTAAAGAAATAGTAAACTAAAAAATTTAGAAAAGGTCAATAGAAAGAGCCCTGCATTAGAAATTAATAGAGCTAGGTTTAATTCTTAGTTCTATCATTAACAAGGTATGTTGGGCAATTTATTTTATTACCTCTTAAGTCCTGGGTTGCAAAAAAAGAGAGATATTTAAATTAGATTCTCTCTAATACGTCCTTCCAGCTCTAAAATTCTGTGAACCAGATACATACTTTATGAAATTTATCTTTCATTTCCCCTTTTCTCCTCTGAGGAGAGACTTTTGACTTTTTCTCACTTAAGGTACCTGGGATGTTGAAAGGTCCCCAAATTTAAGGAGCCATTTTCTCCCACGGGATCTCTAACTGCCCCTGTCAATCATCTGCAAATCCAAGTTAACCTCCATCCCTTGTTCCACTGTCACTGACACGCAGAAGTGCTCCCACCCCAGCAGCAGTCACTGCCCTCAAAATGTCAGGCTGAGCACGGGCTGTGAATCAGGTACACTCTGATCCCCCCAGAGCTGCAAGATTAACATGTCTAGAAGAATTTGCCTCTTCACTCTGCCTCTCCGCCTCTTCCTGGGAGACTGGGAGATTAGCAAGAACGTGGATGAAGCCTGTGGGGACACTGTAGGTGCCTAGCAAGTGGCGATTTTTCCTTTCCTGAAAAAGGGCCCTAATCTTTGGGTTTAGGAGTCTCCCTTTCATGAAGTCTTTCCTAACAACAGTACAATTTAATCAAAAGCTAGAGGTTTTTGAGCTTCTCACTTTCATCAGATATTTCCACGTAAACTATCATGACACTTAAAACATAATATGGAGCAGTTAAATTAACCCAGACTTGACCAGTTGTGTCCAAATGTGAGCACGCTTGGGTTCAACACTCCACTGGGAAAAGATGGCCACCATTTGTAAAACAAATTTCTTGACTCTCTTAATTTGGGTGCTGATCAGAAGAATGAATTGGTTTTAGGTGTAAAAAGGCTAAGGTGTAAGAGATAGTTTGCCTGAAGTCATAAGAGTCAGCCTTCAAAGCTCTGAATCAGACCTCCTTATTCATGTCTGCTGTTGTCTCTGCCCAAATCCACTGGCTTCTTATCTAGCAAATTCCTTTCATATGGCCTCAGTGCTCCAAAATTTAGGCACAAAGACCCTCGCTTTAACATATCTAAGTGGATGGGTCCCATGCCCATCCCCTCAGGACCCTGCCCTCGGCATAGGAAAATGAGCGTGGGCTAATCTGAAAAACCAAGCATGAAGCCACAGATGATGCTAAGGGCTTCTCTTCCCATCCAGTTATTTGAGTGTACTTCAGCTTGGTCAACTCTGGGCCCTTTTACATGCAGTTTCCTCTGTCTAGAATGCCTCCTTTTCCCCCAGCCTGGGCACTCCAATTTAGCCTCCAGGTCTCAGATGTCATTACCTTCTGGAAGCCTGCCTGAATCCTTAAGTCTGGGTCAGATCCCCTGTGATCCCCCAATGCCCCGGCTTATACCTTTTACATCATGTATTACTCTGTGTTGCACCTGTCTAGACGTACACTGTCCAAAGGAAGTTTCTACAATGATAGAAAGCTTCTATATCTGCACTGTCCAAAATGGTAGCCACCAGCCACGTATGACTATTGGGACACTTGGAATGTGGTTAGTAGGACTGAGTAAATAAATTTTAAGTTATTTAAATTTAATTAATTGTTAATAGCCACATGTGGCTAGTGATTGCCATACTGGACTATGCCGGTCTAGACCTTATGTCTCCTAAACATGAGAGGTGTGTATCGTTCACCTTTGAATCCTTGGTACTTTGCTGAGAGCCAGACAATCAATAGGGGCTGGATAAATATTTGTGGAATAACTGAATTTAGCAAAAAACGCTGTTTTGTTGTTTCACCAAAAGAGCTTTCACAATGGGACCTCTAGGCCAGGTAAAAAGAAAGAGATGCCTTGATTGACAAGGAGGAAGCTTTTAAAGGGCAAATGAGATTGTCACCCAGAAGCACTTCTAGGCAAAATTCTGAAGGATGAGGGTGCCATTGGTGTCTCCCTCTTCCTCTCTCAGTGCCCTTTATCCCCCTCTTAGGGTGTGTCACCTTAAGCCCCTAGTCTCCCAAGGCCAGTCCAGTGCCTCCTGCCTACCCGAGCCCTCACACAGATGCATTCCGGGGTCAGTGAGAGTATTCGGTTGCAACTGGCAGAAGCCAACTCAGGCTCACTTAGGCAAAACAAAACAAAACAAAACAAAAACCTAGAAGGATATGGGTTAATTCACATAACTGATGAAGAGTGGGAGACTTGGACTTCAGAACAGACAGGAATCAGAGCAACTCTAGGAATCCTGGTGACAGGTCCTAATGAAGAGTCTCTGGAGAGAGTTGCCCTTGGGATGATGGGATCCAACTGTTTCTTTTCATCTCTCTCAGGATTAAAATCTATGAAGGGTATATCTGATTGGCCTGGCCTTGGACAGGAAAAGGCAGGCACCCTGATGGACTGTTGCCAGACATAAATCCGATAAGAGGCAGTGGTTCCCCCAAAGCAAAATCAGAGTGCTCAAACTAGAATAGATGCTGGCAGGCAAAAATGATAGATGTCCATGAGAACTTCCACTGCGACTAGTACATCATGCCACGTGCTTCCAGATCTTTCTTTTCCTGTTTCATCTTCATCTCACCCCTAGCCTGGTCCACCCAATAAGACCCAAACATCCAGTATCTCAATTCCCCTTAGTTCATGGTATTGAAAAGTTTGTCTGTCAAGTCTTTAACAAACTTTTTTTCTAGAATACTTATGGCTGAAAAATTAATCAGGGTGATACCAAAACAAAGATTACTTTCATTTTAAGAAAGATTCTCTTTAAAACTGAGAGTGGTATAAGACTATCAGACCCTGTTCAGGGCCAGGAGGAGAAAGATTTGCAGGTGGAGGGGCTCTCAGACCTGTCTTTCAAATCCAGCACTTGGTCTGCAAATAGGTTTTGTCCTGGTTCTCACTTTCTTCATTTCCTCACTCTAAGGGGGAAAAAAATCATCTGCAACTACTTATGCAAAGATAATACCTACAAATATTGGGTGTGTGTGTGTGTGTGTGTGTGTGTGCGCGTGTGCATGCAATACAGCATACAGTTTATATGTAAAGGATTCTACACTTGTATTTAAATATTCGTAATACATTGGTGAGAATGGTTGGTCAATCTTGGGTAGCCATCACCAGGAGAGGGGCCTGAGAAGATTTAAGGGAAAATCCAAAAAGAAAGTGACATATGAAGGACTAGAACAGCTCTGCCATGTCCCTGGTCTCTGCTTTATCAGGCTGAAACACTCCATCCTTGAGGTCTGGAGCCCTCAAATTTAAGAAACAATGCCCCGAATAAATAGTGCCTGGAGCAGGAAT
>NW_006774564.1:3393346-3397969 GCF_000442215.2 Lipotes vexillifer | reverse complement strand
CAGGAATGTCCACCCAGGTCTCTGCTGAAAGTAGAGGGGTCATTCCCTGTAGAAAATGCTTCTCCACACTGTGACCAAGGTGATGGCTGACAATTAACAACAAAATTAGCTGCCGGCTTCACTATCCCAGCACTGGAATAGAGAAGCAGCAGAGAAGGAAAGTTCCACAGAAGCCGATGATAAGAACAGATTTATTATTGTTATTTTTAAAAGAATTAGTAAATATTTAAAAATTTGTTTAAACATCTAATATAGTAAAATTAACAGACATAACCTACAAAAACAACAACAACAACAACAAAAGAACTCACCAGACCAACAGATTTGCTCACACATTCCCTGAGGATAATGTAAACCCAGCTGTTTAGTCTCTGGCTGGGTGGCCAAGCCTCTCTCTCCTACCCACAATTGTTCCAGCTGTCAATTATGGCCCATGAGTCACCACTGCAGAGAGCTAAGCATCCTGCTACAAAGACAACCCCAAGTGTCATCCTGGGAATGCTTATTGTTTTTTTTCTCACACCACAAATGTTCCTCTTGGCTCCTTCCACCTGGCATTTCAGCACCTGAAAAGTTTCAAACTTGGAGTGTCATCCACATCTAGTTTTTGAGAGCTTTGAATCTCTTTGGAGGCTTCTGAATCTCGTGATGCAGGGAAATCATCACAAACACCAGTGATCATTGCACATTAGTCAATGAGCCCTATTATGGATAAAGCCCTGTGTTATGGTGGCCATACAAACAGTATGGTACCCAACATTGTAATGTAGCAGGAAGAGACGAAGAAAGTTAATAGAATTACATAGCCAATGAGGATTAAATGAACAATAAGTATCTTATATACTGTAGAAATGTAAACAGAGACAGACACCACTCAAGATGAAGTTACTGAGGGAAGGAAGGAGAGTAGACAAAAGAAGGAGGGACATGACATACCTTAAAACATACTGTGGCATGGATGACCCACGAAAACATCCTGCTGAGTGAAAGAAGCCAGTCCCCATGTTGTATGATTTATAGGAAATGTCCAGAATAAGAAAATTCATAGAAACAGAAAGTAATTAGTGGTTTCCAGAGCCTGGGGTGAGGGAGGAAATGGAGAGTGACTGCTAATGGGAATGGGTTTCTTTTAGGGGGGTGATGAAAATAGTCTACAATCAGATTGTAATCGTAACTGAAAATTAGATTGTGGTGATGGTTGTGAATATACTAAAAAACGTTGAATTGTACACTTTAAACGGGTGAATTATATGGTATGTGAAATACATACCAACAAAGTTGTCTAAAAAAATATTCTGGGAAGTTTTAAAAAAATAAATAAACTTTTGATAATTCGGATTGTTTTTGTACTATTTCTTTCATTATTCTAAAACTCAGCTGCCAAGAAAAATTAAATTAATCACAATTTTATTTTACATTCTGTCATCCAGAGCTAGGAAAGGTCTCCAGAGCTGCCCACAGTGTCTGGGCACACACAGCACAGCTGCCAGTGCTACAAGCTGTCCCTTCCAGCCCATAACACTCACTTTCTTCATTCTCTCACTAACATCCAAGAAATCATGTGCCTGCAATGCTCTAAGTCTTGAGGAGATAGTGCTGAGTGAGAGACAAGGTCCCTGGTGACTCAGAGCTTTAATTTCAGTAAGACAGGTGAGGAGAGGTAAAAGTGTGTTGAACCGTCCCTGGGAACCTGAGGTATAGAGAGCAGCTCTGGAAAGATTTTAACCTGAAAACATTCACTAAGCCCATGAGTTGGATTTTGGTCTCCCACCGCTGTCTTCTGCTATGGACTGAATGTTTGTGTCTCTCTCGAATCCATGCTGAAACCTAATTCTTAATGGGGGAGTGTTTGGAGATGGGCCTTTGGGAGAGTAGCCTCACAGACTGCATGACCTAGTTTTATGTTTCCCCAGAGGTCATTAACTCCACCTTGTTGATCACTTAGTTTAGATCTTGAGATTCATACATTTATTTTTCTTTTAACTCTAAAGTCCCTTAAATTTGAAGAAGCCATATATACACACTACTATATATAAAACAGATAACTAACAAGGACCTACTGTATAGCACAGGAAACTCTACTCAATATCTTGTAATAACCTATAAGGGAAAGGAATCTGAAAAAGAATATATATATATATATATATATATATATATATATATATATATAACTGAATCACTTTGCTGTACACCTGAAACTAATACAATATTGTGACCCAACTATACGTCACTTAAAAAAATTTTTGAAGGGAGCCTTAAGCTACGTAAATATACTTTCTTCTAACTTGATAGAATCTTGCAATCTTTCATGTTTTTTTGATGACACAACTCTTATCAATATTTAAAATGATATTCCACTGAATTTTGGATACCTCAGATGGCTCTGTCTGACTGTTAAACCATATGAGGTTGTTTTACCACCAAGTTAAAAAGGGCAGAATTGTCAATGGTATGTACATGTTGAGAGGCACATGGAGTAGTGGCTGGGCACAGACCCTGGAACCTAGCTGAATGGGTTTGGATTCAGCTTTGCCTTTTACTGGTTATATCATCTTGGGCAGTTTATTTAACACCTCTCTGCATCACTTTTCCCATCTGAAAAACGGGGTTGCTGTAAGGAAATGAGTGAGCCTACATGTGTCTCTACCGCCTTTGAGCACCACTCTTAGCTCCTTTTGGGCCCTCCCTTTGCTCCAACTTTCTCTCCAGTGACCGATTCCCTTCAGGCTTGACCAGCTTCACCCAGGAGCACCTTGACAGCACCTCACTCCCAGAAGTCCTTGCACACTATTGCTTCCTGCCCCAGAGCTTCTCTGATGTTCCAGTGGAGAACACCCATGGGAACCCACTCTGAACTGGTATGTATACAATCTAGAAGTTCAGGGGAGGCCCACACTTGATCTGAGAGGGAAAGGAATCATGAACAAATGCCACCCCTTTCCGTGGGCCAACAGTCTTGGGAAGCATCTTATAAGGCTTCCTGCAGAGGGCCAGTTACCCATGGTGGTCACCTACTCCATAAGGCATCCTCGTATTGCGTTTCCCTCCTTCTGTATTTCATTGGCCTTTGTCCCTCACTCTTACTCCCTGGGATCATTTCCCAAATAAACTACCTATATGCAAGTCTTTGGCTCAGCTCAGCTTTGGGGGAATCCAAGTTAAGACCACATGTAAAGTGCTTAACACAGTGCCTGGCCCATGGTAAGCCCTACATAAGGACTAGCTACTACTATTTTGCAAGGGAGTAATTGTCATGCTGGGCCATAAAATTTAACCTGGGTTAGGTAGGAAGCGAGGAAATGATAGAGATGGTAGAAAGTGAAAAATTGTGGGGTCGGTGAATTGAAGATCACATAAGATATTGAGGTATGAGTAATAGAGCAAGTGAGTAGAGGTGGTCAGAGAGTGAGACTCTGGAAATCAACATTTCAAGGTGGTACAGTTATTGATAGTAACATAGTCTAGAATACAACCATGGAAATGGGTGGCTGAGGGGTGAGGGAAGAAGAGATCTTGAGAGGCAAAGAGGTCAGCGGCTCCGAGGCCATGGTATTTATCTACATATGAATGAGAAAGCTATCACTGCAACAGTACTGTATAACAAAACACCTCACAACTCAATGACAGCACCATCACTGAGCACTTAGCATCATGGCCTTAGTTCACAGGCCTGCAGATCAACAGCTGGCTAATCTGGGCTGGCTCCAGCCTGCTAGTGTGTTGGGTTTGGTTCAAGTTGGCCGCAAATATATTTGTTCTGGGATCCAGGCTGAAGGGGCTCTAGTGACTTGGGGCGTGTTCATCTCACGCAGATCATCACGGCAAGAGCCAAGCCAAACCCTGTCGGCATTTTCACCACAAAATTACATTGGCCCAGGTAAGTTGTATGGTGCCAAACTCACCACCAAAAGTTCAGGAACGAGAGTCAATACTTGCTGAAGGATAATCCAAACTATCTCAACATAGATGCTGCAGTTGCCGAGAATGGTGGTGTGAGGAGCGGTGAGGAGGAGGACAGTGAACCAGGGGCGAGTAAGCACACTTTTCCTCCCTACACGCCCATTCAAATGCGTTTCATGGAGCTATATATTTCCCTACCCCCTTTTGAAATCTTAGGCACACATTTTTCAGTTACTATGAAATAACAGAGTCTTCTGTTTGCTTTTAACTGCAAGAAGTTTGAGTTTTAGTCATTAACATGTCTAATTCTGTGTAATAATCAAAAAGCCACATTTTATTCAAAATTCAAGTTTCTCCCCTACCCGATTTAGACCTTTGGAAGGTGGGAAGCCTGCAGCGGGACTGGGGGCAGGGAGTGGCTTCCTTCCGTCTCCGCCTCCCATTCACACTCACTCAGATGGCTGGTTCATGCAGGATTGAAGAGGTGGCAAGAACAGAGAGGGAGATGGGAGGCAAGCAGGGCCCAGCCTGACTGCAATGGTGAAATTGACATTGGTTTCCTCTGACCAGAGTGGATGTTTAAATCGACTGGTATTGACAGATGTTCAAAGTTGTTTCTTTCTGGGACATGCTAGTGGTTTCTTCAGAGACATCCCTGTCTCTTGTTTCCTGGGATTTCTCACTGTCAGTTTCTTTTTCTTTTTTTTTTTTTTTTTTTTTGGT
>NW_006774564.1:3384618-3393323 GCF_000442215.2 Lipotes vexillifer | reverse complement strand
GCCTCTCACTGTTGTGGCTTCTCCCGTTGCGGAGCACAGGCTCCGGACGCGCAGGCTCAGCGGCCATGGCTCACGGGCCCAGCCGCTCCGCGGCACGTGGGATCCTCCCGGACCGGGGCACGAACCCGTGTCCCCTGCCCCGGCAGGCAGACCCTCAACCACTGCGCAACCAGGGAAGCCCTCTCACTGTCCGTTTCTTTATGGAAAGCTGTTCCTCCTTCAGCAGTTGCTTACAAGTCCCCTCTGAGCCTCTAGTTTTTCTCCACACTGACTCTGTTGGGGTCCTGCTGCCTTGCACATTTAGGCTTCTTGGTCGCAAGTCCAGCACCAGGCTCAGTGCCCCCAGAGACTCCAGGGGACACAGCTCAAACTCCCTGAGTGGTTTCCTTGAAGCTCTTCTCACTAGGCTTAAAGAGACGGGAATCACTCTCACCCTCACTCCATGGGGGAGACTGAAACCCACAGCACACTAAAAATTCTCTCCAAAAAGCATTCTCCCTCTAATCTCCTACTCCTTTCTCAGAGCTGGATGGTCACCTGAGGGTGCAAACCCAGTTCTCAATCCTCCCGCTTGGGTAATCTAGTACCTTACTTTGGTATGTGAAGCAATTGCCTCCACTATCTCGGAGCCTCATTTTAACGTCATGAGCATTTAATGCTCATGAATGTAGGAGAGTCATTGAGAAGTCACAAATGGAGTGCAAAGTGGGTAGAGACAAGATTTTCACTCTGCAGAATCAGGACTCCAGAAGAGAACTGATTCTTCCCCTTAGAATTCTTTCCCTGGATTCTTAGTCATTGGATTCCTGCAGGAGCAATCAGAAAAGAAGTATATGGGGTTACAACTTACCTGCTCATACCAGAAAATGTAGAAGGCACTTTTATCATTTGCCAGTGGAAGATTCACTAAGATTTGAGCTGCAGGAGCTCAGAGGAAGAACTATAATGAAAGCTCTGAGTCGTGAGAGAGTAAAGACAAGGACTCTGCAGGCCACCATGAAAAGAAGGGGAAACTCAGAGCCCACATAATTTATATATAGAAAACCAGAAATCTAGATCCCACATGAAGTGAAAAATCAGGGCCAGCCTGTGGGAAAACTGTAGAGTGAGAGACGTTCAGTTTTCAGGGTACACCCACCTCCCCTCTCTGAGGTCAACCCTCTCTTACTTCCCTGCACTCAGGAAGCTCTTCATTTTGGGGAAGGTAAGTCTCTTTCAAGATGGGGGCAGTGGGGGGGAGAATTTAGGAGGCTGGGATTAGCAGATACACACTGCTATATATGAAATAGATAAACAAGGACCTACTGTATAGCACAGGGAACTATATTCAATATCTTGTAATAACCTATAATGGAAAAGAATCTGTAAAAGAATATATATATCCGTGTGTGTATGTGTGTGTGTGTATATATATATATATATATATATATATATATATATATATATATATATATATATATATATATATATATATATATATATATATATATATATATATATATATATATATATATATATATATATATATATATATATATATATATATATATATATATATATATATATATATATATATATATATATATATATATATATATATATATATATATATATATATATAAAACTTTTCTGTACGCCTGAAATTAATACATCATTGTAAATCAACTATACTTAAAAAAAAAAAAAAAAGTCAGGTGATAACCCTAAATGTACCACTCCATCCAAAGCCACTCCACTGACAAAGTCAAAGCCAGAATCAAAACAATGGGAGTCATCAAAGGGATTTAAGCAAAGTCAAGACATGGTCATATTTACATTTTCAAATGATTACCCTGGTTCTAGTGTGGAGGAATTCAGAAATCAATGAGAAGTGGAGAAAGGGACTTCATAGTTCAAAACATGTGTAAGTTGAACTGTATGTGCTTTTGAGAACAAATATATGATGATATTCACAAAGTGACTGCAAAACAAAACAAAGCCATGGGATACTTGGATTTTAAATCGTTCACATCACATTTGTAAGAGCAGGTATGATGTCCTGTTTGTGCTTGAACACTTGGTATCTAGTATAGTGTCTGACACATGGCAGCTGCTAAAGGATCTTTGTGAAATTGAACACATGGAATAATCAGTAAATATTGAACACATGTAATAATACAGTAAAAACACACATGGAATAATACAGTAAAAAAGAAAAGTTCGAGGTGGTGTTTCTTAAAATGTTCCTCTGATGAACTGCTATATTTGCTCTTTTCTGATGGCGAGAGTTATTGTTTATGTAGCTTCCCCTTTTGCCTTGGCTGCCAGTGAGCTTAGAGTCAACTAATTATTTTAGCCCTCAGGCTCAGTATATTTGCTTCCTTCTCTTTTTGAAAGGTCTCAATAGTTCTTCCTATTTTATGAACCTTATAATGTCCCTTTACATAATTTTGGAAAGGAGGCAGGGTACAAAGGAATCATATCTCTGCCTATGTTCTTTGCTCTAGAATAAGGATGAATATCAAGATGTGATTGATGGCCAATGCCTGGAGTTGAGGTCGCTGCTTTAAGACAAAGCCAGGGCAACAGGAGACAGAGGTTATTTTATTTCTGGGAGCCCTATCTGGTGCTCTGCTGGAGATCTGTCCCTTCCAACCTCAAATATGGGGAGCCCTGAGAGAAACTCAAAGGCGGATGAACCGCAGGAAGACAGATAGAGCCTGAGCTAACTAACGCACAACTGCCAGAGTGAACACTGCCCTGGGACAGAAGAGGAGGGAGAGGAGGAGGACAGGAGGGAGGGAGGAAAAGAGAGAGGCAACAGGGAGGAAAACAATAGCAGAAGTAGCAACAGAGTGGCACTAGCCACTGAAGGGAGACGGAGGGAAGAGGAAAGAAAAGGAGGGGAGAAGACTAAGGGAGGGATGGGGAGAATGAACATTTATCAAATACTATTAATTCATGGAATAAATATTTAATAAATGCCTTCTCTGTGCCAAGAACTGAAGCTCCAATGATGAACAAGACAGAGAATGTTTCTGCTCTTCTGCCGTTTCCCTTCTAAAAAAGGGTAAAAGATTTTTAACAAGTTACTACCCTTGTGATGAGTGCTAGGAAGACAAGTACCTGTCACTGTTTTAGTGACTAGTGAGTGACCTAATCGAACTCAGTGAGTTGAGGAAGAGATATTTAAGTAAGACCAAAGGATGATGAGGAATTATAAGTGTTCCAGGCAGAGAACTGCGTGTACCTGGCAGAGTGAGGGGGAGGCCAGCAGGAGGGGCGGGGGAGGCAGGAATTCCCTGGGGCCTTGCAGCTCCCTGCAAGGATGTACAACTTTCCCTAAAATAATGGGAGGTCATCAAAGGGTTTAAGAGGAGTACTGACAAGGTCACATATACACTGTCAAGGGATCAATCTGATCCTAGCGTGGAGCATGAACAGAAGCAGATGGGCGTGGAAGCAGGGAGATCAGGAGGGAGGCTCCCCTTATCCAGTTTGGGGGATCAGAAGAGGGCGGTAGCAGTGAGGCTGGGGAGAGGTACACGGGATAAGGATAGCTTACTGGTTGCGTGTGGGAGATGAAGGGGAGGTGGGTGAGTCAAGAATGACTCTCAGATTTCTAGTTTAAGCCTCAGGCTGAAGGGTGAGGTCATTTTCTTAGAAAGAGAAAACTGGAGGGGAAGGAGCTTGGGGGTGGAAGCAGAAGGGAAGACCATGAATTTGTTACAGGAAGGGGGACCCCTTCCAGGGCCCGAGCGTGGGCTCTTGTCTAACACTCGGAAATGAATTGTCCGATGAGATACATATGCTGACAAAGCAAGGGACTTTATTGGAAAGGGGCGCCCGGGCGGAGAGCAACAGGGTAAGGGAACCCAGGAGGACTGCTCTGCCACGTGGCTCACAGTCTCAGGTTTTATGGTGATGGGGTTAGTTTCCAGGTTGTCTCTGGCCAGTCATCTAGCTTGGCCCACGCTTGGTGACTCAGGGTCCTTCCTGGTGGCGTGCATCTCTCAGCCAGGATGGATTCCAGCGAGAAGGGCTCTGGGAGGTTAGTCGTCTCCTCCCTCTTCTGGCCCCTCCCGAATTCTCCTGTTCAGTTCTCAGTGGCAGCACCGTGTTTCTTATTAGGACCTCCTGTTGTGAGACAACTCATGCAAGAGGGCCTGGACAAGGCGGGTAGTTTTGGCCAACAGCTTCCTACCAAATTCAGTTTCAGACAAGCTGAGTTTGAGGGGCCTGTGAAACAGTCAAGTGGACGCATAGCAGACAAAGTTGTATGTAGGGGTTTGTATCTCAAAGGAGAGTCTGGGCTTAAGATACAATCTGGGGAGTTGCTGGACCATTGGAAATACAGACATACCTTATTTTATTGCACTTTGCTTTACTGTGTTTCACAGATATTATGGGGATTTGTTTGTTTGTTTACAACTTGAAGGTTTGTGTTGCTAGATGACGGTTAGCGTTTTTTAGCAATAAAGTATTTTTTAATTAAGGTATGTACATCTTTAAAGACATAATGCTATTGCACACTTAATCAACTACAGTATAGTGCAAACATAACTTTTACATGTACTGGGAAATTTAAAAATTCACTTTATTGCACTCATTGCTTTATGGCGGTGATCTGGAACCGAGCTCAAAATATATCCGAGGTATGCTTATAAATGAAAGATTTAGGACTGAATAAGTTCACCTAGGAAGCATAGCTTGAAAAGCGTCTCAGATGAAGCCCTGAGAGTCTCTGAGTTTTAGTGGGAAAGGTGGCAAATGATATAGAGAAGTAGATGCCAGAAAGGTTTTGACTGGTGTTTGTCCAGGAAAACAGATATCACTTTAAGAGATTTTAAATAGGAAGATACAGATCCAGGAAGTTGCTCACAAACCTACGAGAAAGTAAGGAGAGCAGGGAACATTGATCTCAGATTTATTGCTATCTTTCAGAAAATTAGGAAATTGTAAGAAATTCCAAAACTCTTTAGGGGATCACAGCTACCCACTCCATGAAGGTGGTGATTTGCAAGAGAGTGTTTGAGGCAGTTATAAACCTCCCAAGTGCCTGCTGCCGTTCAAGGAAAAATAACTGGTTTCCCTTCTGCCTTCCCAGTCTCACACATAGGCCTCTCACCGGCAGGACTTTAAGGACGTTAGAAATTGCGTTGCCCAGACTTACAGCCCATGTAATACAGAGAGACCACAAAAAGGTATGGGGTTGCATGCTGCATGCCAGACAAAAATCAAAACAACAGCAATGACAGTAGTAGCAACAATAACAATAACAATAATAATAACAGTATCCAGCCTGGGCAGGAAAGTGTAGTGTCTCTGACACTCAGGAGTTTCAGAGAGTGAACTTTACTCCTCTGGCCTTTCTAAATGTTTCCTGAGTATCCTTTCTCCTGCATTAAAGTTTTTACTGCCTGTAAAGCCCAAAGCGATTTCTATTTTCCTGACAAAAATGACCTCCCTGACAACTGCACCTCTGCCTCCTTCAGTTCTGCCTCCTTCCCACCCAACATGCTTGTTACTATTTTCCAGAAGAAGAAAAGAAGGATGAGAGAAACGAAATAATTGGCTGTGGATTATAGAGCCAGTATTTGCAAAGTTAACATTTTAATCCAGACTAATCTCAATCCAAATCCCATGCTCTTTGGATCACATGAAACTTTTGTACACAGAGGGTGGAAAACAAAGACTATACGAGAGAGAGAGAGAGAGAGAGAGAGAGAGAGCGAGAGAGAGAGAGAGAGAGAGAGAGAGAGAGAGAGAAGCAGAAGAGAAAAAGTAAGGCAAGAGACAACAGCCCCATGAAAGCAGAAAGTATGGAAGAAGAAACGACAGTGTTCCTTTCTTTTCTCTCCCCATCCCAAAGCTTCTCATTGTCTTCATTCTGGTTTAATGGTCCCACGCTCACACTGCACCCACTTACCATGCTCTCTCCCTTCCCCCTCCTCTCTTGCCCTCACCTCAGTTCAGGTCATCATTTCTTGTCTGAAAGATTGCAACTTCTCCCCTTCTTTCCAGCACTGTCCTCATCCAGTTCATTCTTTACATTGTTGCCAGAGTGAACTTTCCAAAGCAGAAAACTGACCCTTTCTGTGACCTTTCAAAAGCGTTTCATCATCTTTTACATAAAGTTAAAATTTCTTAGCCTGGCTCCGTCTTGTCCCAATAGACCAACCTCTCTCTCTGTCTTCCTGTCATTCATCCATTCCCCTGCACGTGTCCCGTGGGCCAGCTACACCAATTTCCTCGCCAATCATACAAAAGTCATCATTCCTCTGACTCCAGAGGAGTCTACTGATGCTTTGACTCCCCTGATGCTGTTCACTGTGCCTGGAATGTCCTTCCCTTTCCCCTTGCCGGTCTGATTCTTACTCCTTCCTTCAGTGCTCTGCTTGGGAAGTTTTCCCTGACTTATTGGGCTGTTGTTGATATCTCTCTTCTCTCTGGCGCCATTTGCTAACCTCTGTTAGAGCACTCACCACACTGCGTGGTAACTACCGAGTAGCTTTTCTGTTTTCCAACAAACTGTGAGCTCTTTAAGGTAAGAAATCATCTGTTTCCCAACAATAGGTATTTTCTGTATAGTCAATATCTAACTAGCAGTTGAACAGTTGAATGAATGAATGAATGAATGAAGTTATTCATGAGGATGGTGCAATATGAAGAGACTATCTGTTGCCACAGTAACCTACTAATATGAATAAAAATATTCTCATGAGATGATGCTCAATTCAGTGAATGAAATCAATGAGGATAACATGGCATGTAAAAAAGAAGTTAACCAAAGGCCAAGAGGCCAAAGAATTGGAGTGAAACACAGACGTATTTCCCTTTGGCCATCAGTCAGTTACCAACTCCCAAGTAAGGAGGAACTGGTGAGAGCTCAGCTTACATTTATGCACTCTGTTTATTGTAATATAAGAATATAATGAGCTACATATGTTTGTTTTGCTTGCTTAGCAAATCTGTTTATGATTTTGTCCATGTTGTATAAATTGAATTGTTGTGAAATAACCCAGTTTGTTAAAATTCTAAAGTTTAAACCTCTAACTAGGTATTGAAATTAGAAACCACTGACTCTAGATGCATCCTATCAACCATCTAATGGCTACATCCTAGGCAAAAATGGACCGTCCTACTGGCAGGTCCCTAGGTTACCACCTGGTAGTTGGAGAAGCAGGTAAGGAGGAGGTGAAAATGTTTGTATCTGAATAATAATAGCAGCATTTATTGAGGACTTTCTAGATGCCAGGCAGTGGGCTAAATCGTTTCTATTCATTGTCTCACTAAAGCCTCACACCAAACCTATGGGATTTGTGTTACTATGCCATTTTACTGAGTGGGGAAGAGAGGCTTTCATGGGGTTAAGCAAATTTCCTAAAGTCTGGGAACTGTAAGTGGCAGAGCTCTGATTCCCAGTCGTTCTGACTCAAAGCCTGTGCTTTCCACCACTCATTTGCTACACTCTCTGCCTCTCTGAAATTACTCAGCCAGAGGTCTCCATAACGGGCAGCAGAGATGGTTGACTAAGAGAAAAAGCAAGCACGATAAACGACATATTGATTCACAGTAGAGTCACCTAACGAGAAAGGATTTTGTCTGGCCTGGCAAACTGTAGCTCATTCCTCAACGTTCAGCTCAAGGGGGCCCCTCCGCAGTGGGTGGGGCCCACCTCGGTCCTCTTACATAAAGCTGATTGTTCCTCCTCTGTTCACATTTCTATATGTCTCTGTAAGGAGGTTTTATTGTTTGTTTGTTTTTTCTTTTAACCTTGTATTGTTATAGTCTACATGCCTGTCTCCTTAATGGAACTGTGAGCTTTGTGAAGGAAGGGATGGCGCCTCATCCATCGCCCATCCCCAGCACCTCTCATGGTGCCTGGTACATACAAACCTAGCAAATGTTTGCAGAATGATTGAATGAGTGAGTTATATAAACAACGGAGGCGGTAGTACAATCTGAGACAAGGGAAAAAATGAGAAGCAGTATCTGCCAGCTTTTGCACACAGGATATGACCTAGACTTCCTCCACTTGAAAAGTGATGCTCATATTTTGAACCACTGCAGGAGCAAAAGGAAGAAAACAGAAGGGACATTGGAAGGGCAGAAGCAGGATTTTTCCCGTTCCCGGGCTCCCACTGGGTGGCTGGGCTTCTGGCTGTGATTAGATTAGCACTTTCTACCTCAGGACACTGCTGCGGCACAGAGGGGCTGTGGTCACCTTCTAGTTGTGAAATATATACTATCAATTCTGAAAACAGACCTCTAAGTAAAACAACACACACACACACACACTCACTCACAAAATCCGACACAAACTCAGCACAACTCAAGTTGCAAGCCAATCCATTATTCCCACCTTTGCTTGCTTTCTCTGTAAACACCTCATAGACAGATGACACAAGCATTCTTGAAGCCGACAGTCTTTTCAGAGCCATACATCATGCCAACTGGAAAACTCACAGTCACCCAAAATGGTGATCTCTTAAATCGTCAGGACCTAATTTTTAAAGAGGAGAGGCCTTCTAGAGCCCACGCCTCCCTGGTGTGTACTAGACAAGCCCTTCTGTCACAGGAGTTGGCACAGAGATAGCACACTTAAAATGGTTAATGTTACGACCACAGTTTTCAGCCCCACAGACTAAACTTTGGAGAGAAAAAATGAATACTAAATACCTGCAGTCAGCTCTGGTACTCGGAGCTGGAAATGAGTCTCTTTC